>NC_079290.1:46262069-46576674 GCF_023638135.1 Falco biarmicus
CAATGGCACTGTTGGACAATTCTTGCTGAGTGTTAAGATGATTTATGTAACAGACCGAAGGTTTCCACAGTAATGCATTATAGTCTCAAGCTATCAAGCCTTGTTCATTCAGAGACAAAAGAAGCTGAAAAACACTTGCTTCTGAAGGTCCTCTGTATAGAAGCTAGAGATAAGGTTGATCCCATTAAAACTCCTAGAAATATCTGCTGTCAAATATATTATCCTAACTTTCAAATGTGTGTGAGGTATGTTGCTGTTTTTCCTCTTCCAAGCTCATTGTTTTAACATTGTTCTCGATTCGTAAGTGTTTCAGTTATGTAACAATGTGTTCAATAATAGAAGAGGAGACAGCCTGAAGCATCTATCTTTTAAAAACTGGCATCTTTCCATAGTTCAGATGCAGAGCCTTGGTGCAAATGAAAAATTAAGACACGCTCTACATAGTTGACAGTGCCATTCATTTCATTTAAATTAAATATCTATAGGCAAATTCCCAATTTTTAAGGAACTGTTGCTAATACCAGAGTCTGGTGGGTATATGCATGGTGACTGACATAACCACTGAGCACACAAATTAGACTTACTTAATGCATGTTGTCTTCTGTACTGTCGTACAGTAACAGTTCTGCTCTTTCCAGAGGGATTTACCTTGGATATTTGAAAGCTTGCTGCCTCTTGTGGTCAGTCTGTTTGAGGTATCTCCTTTGGTTTCCCTGCTCCGATTACTTTTTAGTTCTATTAAAATTATTTTGAAACATAAGTAAGTTTTTCTGGCCACTATGCAGTCATCACTGTAAAGTACTTAAGCACAGGGGCTTTATTTTTATTTCCTTCTTTCTCCTTACTCCTTTTTCCTCAATTCTTATGCAGCAGGTTGTGCAAGAATTTCCCTTATTTTTCTGGTAGCAACGAGTATCTGAGTTTCTGGAGAATAAATGCTAGATATTTGTGTGTGTGTGTGTGTGTGTTATTGGTGCAGCAGGATGCTTATCTCTAATTTGAGTTACATGTTGATAAAGTAAATAACTGACTTTTGATGTATACACACATACATACACCATTTTGCCCCCCTTCATAGCTTATTGCTGGATTTGGCCAGGCTAAGTGGCATAAAAGATAAATTGAAGGGGACCAACAAGGTCATTGTCCAGGAACAAAAGCTTGGACTTGGGTTGACAGTGAATCAAAGTTAAGTGTTTGTATCATTTTATCCTGGCAAGCTTTTCTCGTAAAATTATGGGCTAAGGTGGCATAGATAATAAGGTCTCTTGATCTCAGAGTGGGCGTCTCAAAAATCATCTGCTTTATGAAGTTTCCATAATTTCAGGCAGAAATATCACAAATAGATAACCAGAAACATAGAATATTGTCCTTTAGATTTGGGAAGGCATCTTTGATTTAAAAACCTTTTTCATAGTTTCCTGTCTGTAAAGAGCACAAGTTTAAGGATGCTTAGTTCTGAGGTTCCCACTGTGTAGCTCCCATCCAAAATAATCTGAAATCTGTTTGTAATAAATACAGGTGTAATAAAAATCCTCTTAATAGTAAATTAAAATTGAAGTCTGTGTCTGTTCAGTGCTATGCAGTGGGTTTAATGGTGTTACTTTGCAGAGGGCTTTCTCTCTGGAATGTAATAAAGGTCCAGCAAGTTCCCCTAAACTGAAGAGCTGATAAACGCCTCATCCACTCCCACAGTCATGAGATGAAAGCGAAACCACTGGCAAAGTTCCTAGTAGCTCTGTAGTAAAGTAAATAAAGCATTTACTGCTACTCTTTTTTGATGCAAAAGTGAAAAGGCGAGCTTGCTAGTATTTCTGTGACCAGTAGAATGAAAAGGAGCTATTCTGTGTCTTTCTGAATAGAGAAAGTCCTTCTGATAATAAAGGCAACTATGAAGGAAAAAAACCTTGGGGGGATGGGAGGTGCAAAACCCCTAATCTTTCTCCCCACCCCCAAAGAAAAACCTAACAAAACTGAAGCTACAGGCCACCATTTATTATTAATATTATGATCTGTACTTATGAATTGTAATTGGATACAGGGTATGTAGCTTTCCCAAATGCTTTTGATGGTAGATAACTCCTTTCATTAAAAATTCCAGATAAAATGGCTTGGGCTGGAAGAAAAGATGCTCTAAGAAAGCCCAGGGGTTGGGACAGGATTATGAGTGTCTTGGGAGTTGGACTTCTCACTGCAAGGGAAAGCCTTGAGCCTGTCCTTGTGCTGGAGTTCCCTGAAATGTCCTTTTGGGGAAGAGGGTAACAATACGACATTCCAGGAAAGCCTGTGGCCAGCATTGACTCAGTTGCGTCAGAGGGACTCCAGATGGTTCCATAAGAAGGCTTTCCCAATGGCAAGGGGAGAGGTGGCAGAGGAGTAGGAGCGGTTGTTTGAATCTTGTAGCTGCTATTGGTGGGACAAGCATACGTCCTGTTCCTTACTCCTTCCCTCCACACGCAGTTGCAACAGCCTTGTCTCTGGGGTATGTTGAGTTTGCTCCAAAAGTATATAGGACTTTTGGTTTCTGACGTGCCGGTGTGCCAAGTCATTACAAGCATCTGAACCATGTTGCCGGACAAGACAAACCACAGTACTGTCATGTTCCTGCTGAAGTAACTTCCCTAAGGAAGTTATGTAAGTATGTGTTAAATACACACATATTAAGTATGGAAATACCAAACCAGCTGAAAATGTTAGGTGAATAAGGTGCTCTTCAGATACTTTCAAATACCTGCCCATACTGTTAACATATGTCTTGGATTCTGTAGTACAACAGTTTACATCTCAAAAAAAAAAAAAAAAAAAAAAAAGAAAAAAGAAAAAAGAAAATAAAAGAAAAAACATTATAGGAAGAACAAGTGTTTTGTTGTTTTGGTGCGTTATCACCTTTGCTACACTACTCCCACAACTTTAAGAAGCTTATGCAAGTGTAGTGGACAGTGGTGTGGTAGGTGATGTAGGATCAAGTACACTCAAACTGGTTTGCAAGCAATAATCATGGTGTGATTTTTTTTTAAAAGTAATCAGAAAGCAACTGTCTATTTAAAATTCTTAGCCCATATAATACATATAATATTATTATACAGTTACACATGATGCAACTGGGGTTATGGAGTTTTATGCTACTAGTGTTTTACTTCTTTTTTAATAAGCGCAGTTAGTGTCCTAATGGCAGTTCAGTTGCTTCCACCGTTTTTTGAAGTGTTACTAGTTAAAGACACATTTGAAACACAGCAAATCAAAGCCTAACTAAAGTAAAACCTGGACTATTGACACATGGCATGCAAAAAGGGTGTGTGCAATTAAGCAGATTTCCTGAATGCCTCCAATATTATCGGTGCAGGCACACCCAGCCTGTCAGTATTTGGTTTAGGAATATTTGCTTTTAGTAGCAAACGTAAGTTGAAGTCGCTTCTTCTTGTTAAAGAAGTGGTGAGAGAATGCTGTAGACTCTTGTGTTAGTCTTGCTTAAAAACAGCGGGGCAGATCTCTCTTCCTCCTCTAGAAGGTGATGAGACATCTTGGTTGAGCAAACATGCAGCACAAGGTATTTTCAGTGTAGGACAGCGAGAGAGAAAAAACCCAGATGTTAACACTTCTTTGTACCTGCAAAATCATGGGATACAAAATTCTTTTGAGGCCATCAGCTTTTGGGGACAGTAGAAAAGATAGTGTTGCACACAAAGTGTCCTCTTTTCACAGCTCATGAAGCCCTCCTGGTAGCTGTAGGTTACCTGGATCTAAGCTCACCACAATGACGGTAACCAAATCCAACTGCACCTGTGTGGGATAGCACTGGGCCAGAAGAGCATTAAGGGTGTTGGCCCTTCCTTCATTTCTGTCCCTCGCTGCTTTGTTATTGTGGTATTAGACTTTAAGTTCACTACAGACACCTTTCTTTTCATCGTTGATTGGTTTCATATAATAGTAATTAGCAAATAGCGTATACACCAGGGGTCCTCAAACGTTTTAACCAGGGGGCCGGCGCGCGGATGCAGTGGCAGGCAGTCATCTGCGGCTGCTTGGTTTCCCCCCCAACCCCCAGCGGGGGGTCTGTAAATACTGGGGGCCGGATTGAGGACCCTGGGGGGCCGTATCTGGCCCACGGGCCGTAGTTTGAGGGCACTATAAAGTGTCCATAATACTTTTATTTGTTTTTACACAGTATATACATTTGTGGTTGAATAAATACCATGTTTTCTCTTTGTCATGTGTAAGTCTCCTCACCATTTAGTGAGGGTCTTTTTTTACTGTATTTCCTCCCTTGGAGATGTCTCCACTGGTGGCTGTGTCATGGCTTCTAAAAGCAGGGGCAAATACGACTCACGAATGGCAGCACACTCACACCAAGTTCCCATGAAGGAGAGGGCAGGGGCCAGGGGAGAGTAAACTCCTCTGCTGGAGGTGAGAAACACAGCTGGAAAACAGTGGAAGAATCAAAAGTCCTCACACATAAGGCTGGTGATGACACTGCCAGACCTTTTCCTCTCCCTGTTCTGCTGTTTTCATTCTTTGGGATTTTACTTTAGCCTTTGCAGTCTAGCCTTCCTGTTCTATTTCATACCAAGACACTGGCAACACAGGTGTAAACCTTGTTGGGAAACAAAGCAACCAAAACTATGGCAATGTGCACTACAGTAGGTTCTTCTGTGTTGAGCAGCTCATCGAAAACATGTAACACTGTTTGTTGTTGGTCTCATTTAAGTTTTTATATCCATGCTCGTACAGAGGAGAGTAACCTCAGGCATCAGGAGGACATTGTTACTATAATGACTAATGAAGAACCCCTTTGTTTATAATTGGCCATTGATTCTTCTCTTGTCCTTCTGCATGAATTCATATACCATACTGTCCTCCATTTACAAACTCGTATTGGGGAAAACATTTTCTTCTAATAACTGCTCTTTGAAACTGTGCATCCATTTTAATCTTTTCTGAAGATACTTTGTGGGAGCAGAATGTATTTAAATCGTTGCTTTTCCAGAAGTAATAGAGGCAGCACTCAGAGCAGGGCTGCGTTGCTGCAGAAGGGCAGGAAGGGTGGAAGTAGTCTCTGTGCTATAAACCTTGTGACTGCGGGTGTGGGATATGCAAAGACTGATCACTTGCAAAGGAGATGAGAACTGTGGCTGTTCTCAGAAAAGCAGAGCAGGCTTTCAGGCTGAACCACTGCAAGTGATCCCTTTAACTCTTGATTTGGATCATGTCTCTAATCCTGCTCACCTTTTCTCCTTTAAGAAATATAAGTATACCCACCTCTATCCTCCAAATGAGCCTACTTGCTGTACAAGGAATGTAGACAAATAATAGCAATTATCCACCTTGGTGTGTTGCTCTGACTTTGCCTGTGGCTTTTCCTTGGATCAGATTGAGTTGGATGGTTTAATGGCAGTGGACAACAAAAGACTAAACAGTTGCTTTGTGGAGTAACTCATTTAGATGACTGACAAAATCTATGTATCATTGCGTTTATAGATTAAGAAAGAAAAAATCAGTGGTGTTGAGACACCATAAATGTATTTTTATAAACACAAAGTATGTACTGTTTCTGTATTTATTGGTTTTTCTTTGTAGCAGAACAAATGTATGGTTCTCCTGTAAGCCTAAAAGCAGTATCTTTCTTCTTCACTATATAATTCTTGATAGGAGTAGCAGGGAGTCTTATGAATGACTTTGAGCCAATGTTAATTTTGTAAATTGCCTTCCTTTTTCCACAGTTCCTATGAAAAAAGTATTCAGCTAGATGAACACTCTTGGAAAATTTTAATAGAACCCTTGAAATCTATTTGAATTCAGCTTCTTTAAAAAAATCATTCTAATGGAAGCTGTGAAACTATCAGAGATTCTTATGCCTTAGAGGCAATTTTTCTTCCATACATAATGGTGAAAATCCATTGTTATAATACATAGGTGTTTAAAATATTCTTTTTGTTAAATTGAAGCTCCTGCTTAGAAGTATGTGAGTTGGTCTCTTCTTGTTTATTTTATGAGTTTTATTATCATTCTTGACCAGTATTCATATGATTTTCATAGCACTTTCTGCTTGCTTGTGTTTTGGTTTTTTTTCCAGTCTTTTCCTGGCCCAAGTCTTGAAAGTGAAGATTTTAACATACCTCCTATAACTCCTCCATCATTGCCTGACCACTCCTTGGTGCACTTGAACGAGTTAGAGTCTGGGTACCACTCTCTGTGTCATCCCATGAACCACAACGGCCTCCTTCCATTCCACCCACAAAACATGGATCTACCTGAAATTACAGTTTCCAACATGCTTGGCCAAGATGGGACACTGCTTTCCAACTCCCTCTCTGTGGTAAGCATTTTTAATCTTTCCCTTTTGTTCTGCTTTAAGTTGTGAAATTTTGAAAATACAGACCTGTTTGAAATCCTCTGAGGGACCAGCACTTGCACCACCCAAGTCATGGAGCAAGCTGGCCTGACTCTGAATTTTACATCACACTCCCATGTCATATCCTGCCCCCAGCAGAGGCAGTGGGGGGGTTACAGCTGAGTTCCTCAAAACAAGAATGTTACCCACCACCCTGAGTAGAATTACTCCCACTTTACACAGATGTAGATCATGACAAAAGGAGGCTCAAGGCTTTGACTTCCGCTGGAGCAGGGTTTGGGTCCAGATGGCTGTTGTTCTGTGTTTGTCTGACGAGGCTCTTTCCATTCTCATTTGCATGTGCTGAGAGATGTACAAAAATTTAATATCTCCTTCCTTGTTTACTGCACGTTTGGAAAACAGCAAATGTTATTTCTGATTCTAGGCCAAATCTTATAGCCTTTTTACAGTTCCCAGTCCTTAGCCAGCCAGAATCTAATTGAAATGACTGGACGATTTGCTTCTAAAGTCTGTCAGATAGTCATTATGGTCGTAATCTTGGGAAGCCTGATATTATAAATCACTTCTTTGAATGTTAAATTGCTCGCAACAACTGCAGAGCTACTTTACATGTTACATTTTCAAGTGGGCTCTACAGATAATTAGTATACTTCTTGCACAGCAGCTCCAGAAAAGATTATTTCACTAGATGTACAATTCTAAGACAAAGAGTTCAAAAACCCATGGAAGAGGGTGGACCCAGTATTGTGTGGCACTCACTGGACTTCAGGCACTCTGCTAGATGGGCTGCCCAGGAACTGCAGATCCAGACAGACAAAGTTAAGGATCTGTCAATCCAAGGGTCTGAGCTTCTCACCAAAGGATCAGAGGCTTAAGGCCCTGTGTCCCAGCTCTGTGCTTAGGGACCAAGGCTGTTTAGGTTTCCAGCTTGTTAGCTCCCCATCACATTACCAATAATAATAATAATAATAATAATAATAAATAATAATAATAATACGGTTGCGGTGAGCCTGGGAGCTGAGGTAGCATGTGGAGGTTTGGGGGCTGAGGGGTCTAGGCTCAGCTCCCCATCAGCCACTCAAACTAACAACCTCACAGACAGGGGCTGTGGTGTCTGGAAAACAGTTTACAACAAAAATCTGCCTTGTCACAGGGCTTCATTGCAATTTAATTAAAATAAAGCTGCCTTGATATTGAGGAGCTCTGAATTCCCTCTGAGGATGTCCAATGAGCTGTACTGCAGGGGGGCTACTCTTGGCTTCTTATGTGCTGCTTAGTTGTTATTGATTTACTAGGATGTTGCACGCTTTGTGTTTGAGGTCAGAATCTGACCCCAGGGTTATGTTCAGTATTGGGAGGAGAGGGGGAGAGGCAGATTTTCATAGAGAAATATAAATATACATCATGGAAATGTTTTTAATTTTGCTTGCATTTCTACAAAGCTGATGGCATGTATTAAAGAGCACGAGCTAAATCTTGTGTGGGGTTCTGAGAATCAGAGCTATAAGTAGGACTTGAAAAAGTAAGAGAGATGTTTGACACTCCAGTCAAGACACGCAGTATTTCATTGAATTGACCTCTTTTGAGCCATGACTATGGCTCAAAACTATGCATTCTTTTAAGCTCTGATGTTCCACATTAACCTCTTGCAACAAGCTCTGAACAAAGGGCCTTGAGAATTTGTAGAGCATCACAGTGAATTATTGTATCGAGGGCAAATACAAAAAAGCTGAATGATATAACTAGGTAATTTTGCTATTGGGACTTAATGATCAGAAAAAATGAAAATCAGACATCAAGAAAATATGCAGTAAATTTTAACAGTCATTTCTGAGAATTTTTCAATAAATAAAGCATGATCCTTGAAGCATCGTGGGCTAAGTCAAGTGTTATCCCTAACTTGCATGCCCTTTGCACACAAGAGGGCCTCTTAACTAGCAATAGTTTTAACTCAAGCTGTCTTGTCTGTCAAGGGGATTAAGCTACATCTCATGTTAGTACAACTGTTAGGATGTTAACACCATGATTTTGTACAGTTCAAACACTGTTTGGCAGTATAGTTCCACTGATTTGAATTCGATAACTTGAGAAAAATTAACTTGAGGCAGATAATTTAACTCTTCAGTGAATTCAGTAACTTTTTCAGTGAATAGAATGGCCCCATTGTCCTTTTTGCTTTCCATTGATGAAGAGACAGAGGATTTTGTAGAGTTAGCACTCTTTACTTGGCTTTGAAGGTCTTCTTTATAATCCAGAACCTTTTACATTTTTTCTTCAGTATGACTCTTTTCTCTTGTTATTACTCATCTCTAAGTTTCCTTTTTACTATCTCATCAAACTGATCCATTTAACAAGTACTTGCCTAAATCACTTTTATATTGCCTCACATAGAACATAATGTATAAGTTTCTCTAATCTGTCTAAACCCTTGGTGCCATATAATTTCTGGTGTATCAGCTACTGCTTAGTGTATTTGGAAACCACGTATCTCGCCTCATTTTTCAGGGCATTAATGAGTATTTTTAGAAAAATTATTCTTAGAAATGAATCTGTTGGCTGTTCTCTGTCTCTAATTAATTTCACATCTTCAGCAAATTTTACTTATATTGGGACAAATTCAGCTGCAATGAGATGTGCCTCTGATTGAATTTGATCTTTTTTTTTTTTTACTTTCAAGATACTTCCTTCTAACCAGTTTTTAACCCATGTTGGTATTTTAGCAATAATACCTTTCTTTTTATCTCTGTTAGAACTAGTGATTGGTTTTCAGTTGGTGTTTTATAGAAAAAGCATTAATTAATGCCAGCCAAATGAGAGAAAGAAAACACGGTGAGCTCAGGAACAAAGTCAGAAAATAGTTTGTACACTGAGTATAGCATTTTTCTTTCATCTCACCTACCAGGTGTTTTGAGATGAGGATTTATATGATTTTGGACAGATTGAAAATTGAGGATGTAGACCTCCTAAAACTCCTTCAAATCTCCCCCCATTAGAAGTCCTGGTTTCATACTGTGCAGCACTCCCTCCAAGCTGCAGATGAAATCCCTTTGAGTAAGGATTGCAGGATTTGCCCCGAGCTCTGTAAGAATTCTCCTCTGTGGAGGTGCTTAAACACACACAATAAGAGCCCGCTACGAGCTCAGTGAATTCTTATTAGGGATCAGCTTCTTACAGATTTTTTACACTGTGGGAATTCTTTCTGAAAAATTTTACAGTGCTGGGAGATGAAAATTTCCTGTTGCCATTTACTGTGTCTAGTACTTAAATTTGGAATTAGCCTTTGAAGTTTTTTTAATTGATTGGACTTCTATTGCACCCCCACTACTTAAAAAAAATTTTCACTAAAATTTCTCTTTCTTATTATTCTGCTGTCAGTTCATGTTTTGACTTCTATGTTTGTGTGTTTCTCTTATTTGCTTAGATGACATACAGGCATATACAGACATACACACGTACACTATTTTATACCATGCTGTCACATACAGATTTCTTTAGATGCTCATTACATCTGGATATTGAGGGTTCAGGAGTCTACAGAATTTGTGCAGAATGTGACACATGGTGGTGTGAACACACAGTCCAGCCCAGCATGGTCAGCCAGTTGTAGGAGCTCTCTAAAGTCCTCCTTTAATATGAACATGACTTCTATTCCTACTTCAGTGGATCCAATTAGATATAGATAGAGCTGTTTAATGAAAATGTACTCATGGTCCTGTAGGCATGTTTGCTCCTATATAATGGAATAGGGATCACTTCCTGATTTACTACAGTTCAAGGTAGCCCTGTGTAGGTTTGGTACAGTTCCAGCTGGGGCTTGACCTGCCAGCACTTTTCTCTTTGCATGAATTTTCCTGAAATACTCCAAGGACTGCAAGAAATACCTTTCTAACATTTGCAAAGAAATGCATGTATACACCATCCCTATGAGAATATATGTTTATCTGTAAAAATGTTTTTGGATGTATTCTATAAAATGAGATTTACTGTGTGTTCATGGCATCAACAAAATTACAGACATTTCAGCTTCTTTAGTATATCCTATAGATGATTGCTTTTTTCTCCAAGAAACCAGGGTTAAAAACCACAGTGCTGTTTTTACATAGGGGAAAAAAACCCCTATTTTTGAATGCTTTCATTTATAATCTTGTGCTGACCTTTCTGAAAATGTGGCTTATGATGGTACACTATAGAAAATTTACAAGAATGAAATAAAAGATTTTTAGTTTCTTGAAATGCTTCAAATTTCTGGGTTTGAAGTTTAAAGTGGAAAAGATGTTAAAAGGCAATAAAATCAGGGGATTTATTTCCCAAATGCTCTTGTGCTGGCAACAAAAGCCAGCATAATGTATATACTTAAGCTTATTGTCATTTTTAGTATACAGTCAAGGCACACTTTGAATTCAAAGGCTACTGTACAACTGTTTTGACAACCACCACATCAGTAGGTAATGTGCAGGACATATGAAAATGAAGCAAAAATGTTTCTTTAGGTCTATAGGGAGTGCAGTACATCAATGAATTCAGATGTATTAGAGCAGCATGAATTTCTAATATGTTGCTTTTATGGAAAAGACCACTGGCATATTGAATAATACTGCTTTCAAAGCAGAGCAGAAAATGTGATTACAGACAATTTCATTGCTGTTTTTAAAATAAATATTTTCAAAATCTTGGGGTATTCTATTTCATGTAATGCATAAAATATGTAAGAGTGGACTAGAGCTAAAGATCTTCTAGGACACGGAAGAGTAGATGATGTCAGCTATAATTATTCAGATATGGAATAATAGAAGCATTAGTTTAAAATAAAATGCACACAATGGGCCATGTCCTTATATACATTAAAAAAAGCAATAAAAATTTTGGGTGGGTTGTTGGGGGATTTTTGCACACTTTGACAGAAGAAGAAGAGCAATGAATAATTATTTAACGTTATGCCCCAATTCATCAAAACCCAAACAATTGCATTACACTTTTTCATGAATTTTATTTTTTAGTTATGCAGCCCATGAGAGAGTAATATCTTAAACAAAATGTGGCACTGTATAACTGGGAAGAAAGCAGACAGCTACTTTTTTTTTTTCATTATTCATCTCAGGTAGAATGAAGCTAGTATTTCTTATTCGCAGTACATTTGCTAATAAATCCAGTACAAGAGCTTGTTGTTATTGTTGTTGTAGCTGGGATGTATTTAAGAGATTTTATTTTACCAGTTTCATACATATTAGTTTAAATTCAGTATTCATGACTCATCTTGAGGCTGACCTATATGGTTTATTTTTTTTGGCACCTTTAGGTGTTAGTTCAAACTACTGAGTCAAACAGAAATTTTTTTATTTCTGATGAACAAGATGAATAACTTCCATAACAACACAAAAGATTTTCCCCTTCTAACTTAAATGTTGAGATTTGAATCATACTTGGGTACTTTTTTCTAGCTTGTATTGCATGCCAGTGTTAGAAGACACTTTTAGTCTCTGGTGAATACTTCACATTTGTGCCTCATTACCAGGCTCTGGTCTTCAGTTTACATCAAAATTTACTGTTATGCTACACAGACCTGCTGCTACCCCAAATTTTATTGCAGTGAGTTATTGCCATCAGAACCACCAAATAATAAAGCTAAGGTCATGGAACATCTTGTGTTAAAGTATTTATTTTTTTTATCTTATTAAGCAACTTTGTATTCTTACAGGATATCTTTTTTCCCCCCCTTTTTTATTTTTTTTTAAACCCACATATATTACAAGATGGATTTTCTCTGAAATAAGCTTTGTGTGGCAAAAGGTTACAATAGTTAATGTATGTTTTGTCAAACAGTCTAACCATGGGGATACACAGCCAAATCTTCAGCTCATGTCAGTTGGCATAACTTTATTGTCTTCAGTAGAACTAACATGATTTATTCCATCAAGGACTCTGGGACATCATGTTTATCTTTCCTTATTTCCAATGTCTGCTCCACTCTTTTGTCAGAAAGACAACAGAAAGCATAGGTAGAAGAGCTGATTAAGGTGGAACTTGATCAAGGATTTTTAAAAACCTGCAAATTGCATATCTGCTAGCAGAAGGCTCTTCACCATGTTACAAAAAAGCATTAAAATATCTGATGTCTAGAAATTACACCTGTATAAAGTTAGATTTGAAACAAAGCATGCATTTTTAACAGGGATAGAGATTTAGCATTTACATTATGTACTATGGGAGGTGCTTAGTTCTCTGTACCTGAGGATTGAAATCAAGATGAGGTATCTCTCAAAAAGATGTGCACTGTCTGGGACTGGTCTAATGACCTTCCCACTACAGCAGGTGGATCAGAACCTTCCCGTGGCTCTCATTGTCCCTTGGAGCTTCTTGGCAGTAAACATTAGTCCATGCATACATGTAGGGGGAATATCACTGGTAGCACCTCAGCTGGTAACACCTCTAGAGTTTTTCCCTCCCAAGACAAAATCAGCAGAGTGGAAGAAAGCACCCTGTGGGGCAGGCTATCAATGAACCCACCTTCTTGACGTCAGCTAGTATTAGAATCACTGTGAAAGTATTTGTGGGTAGTGTTTTTCATGAACTTAGATAGAGCGAGTAAATATTTGCTTATTACTGTAGGAAAATATTTGTACACAAATGACCAGAACCCTTTTTTAGAATAATTCCAGGTCTCATTTTTTAGATTGCCAATTCAGCTGTTGATTTACTGTCAGTTGGGAAATACAGCATTCTGCTTATTTGAGTGTGGTTGTTGATACTCCATGTGTCTCATGTATTTCACAAATTCAGTAGGAAAACAACTTCAGTATAATTTCAAGAGGAAATAACAAGGTAGCATATTTTAGTTTTGAAAACAGCCTTCTGTAGAAAATGCTTTGCTGAACTTCTTTCACAGCAGTTAACTATCATCTGATAGGAATTTATTTGCTACATAAAAAAGTGAGAAAGAAAATATGTGTAGTGGTATTAATTATTGTTTCTTAGACTTTAACCAGATAGGCTCAGGCTAAGGCATGATGAATGTGGTGCAGAGAGAAAGCTTTCAGTTGTGGGTGGTAGATTATACACCACCTCGCATGTGAAATACTCACAGGAGTGATTAATGCATAAACAGCATCATAGCTGAGTGTCAAACAAAACAGATAATAGAGTATGCAAATAGAGAAAACATAACTCTCAGAAAATGTCAGAAATTCAGGGTTTTCAGCAGCAGAGATTGTTGACTTTAATCTGCTGCTTTTAACATTGCATGTAGTTGTCGAGAACAGCAAGATAATGAAATGTTTCTGAAGATTCAGTCTTTGGAAAAAAAATCATAGTGATCTTAAGGCCTGTAGATGGAATAAAGTGAAATGTATTTCTTGAAAACAGTGAAGATGCTTTGGTGAAGACAAAAAGGAAGGAGAAGCCCACAAGGCAGATGAAAGGGAGAGTTTTGTGCATCAGGTGAAGTGGCCTCTCCTTCCACCTGTTTCATTATTTACACGCATGCATTTGCATTCCTTGAAACTTGAAAGCAGTTGAGAAGAGTGCACACCCATCATGGATTTGTATTGCATTCATCATCTCAATCCATTTTGTTCAGAGAGTAGAAAGGTATTTTGTCTGGACGAAGCCAGTCCTACTGTGGCATGCACTGTCTCAACTCAAGCTACCATTTGCATGCTGGAAGTTCAGGTGTGCTAACATGACTCTGCTGAAGGCTGGGACACCAGCAACCCAGAGTTTCAAACCAGTGTCACCTGATAGAATGGAGTGTGAATTCTCCTTGCCTAGTCATGTGTATGTACAGTCATAGATATTTAGGAAAATTTTTAATTCACTTTGGGATAAAACCCATTTTGCTGGCTTTTTTGGTTTTTCTGAGTTGAAGGAATTTGAAAGGTCCAATTAACAGTTTCACAGGCTTTTAGTCTGTTTTAATGGTTTTACAGAACTTTAAGTATCACTCTCTGAGTTTTCTGCTTTTTGCAGCAGGAAGGGAAGAAAAAATTCTACTTGGTAGCATTTTGAGATTTGGAGAAATGATCATCGGTAAAAAATAACTAGTATCTTATTTTAGTCCCTGGTTCTTTCTCAATGCAATTAAATGCTTAAAGTGTAAAGGAGTCTACTCCTCCCCTGATCCTTTCAATAACATGAAGATTCATTTTAGATTGTTGTCTGCCCCTCTGTTTTTCCCCCTGTTCATTTAGACAAGGTCTGTGTAAATGCCCTTTCCAGTGTTGGGTTTCCCCAGGGACAGCATGTAAATCCTTAACATCCGCTGCTAGTGTAATGCTGTACTTCAGCCATATGTGTACAACTTAGGATCTCTGTAGCTTCACTCATATTTGACCTACATTTATGGCATGTGGTACATGCTGCTGCCTCTATATTTGGACAATAAAGATATGAAAATGAATGTTCTTAATTCATTTTCTGTGCATGTTATGGATGGATACAGTTACAAAAAGGACTTGAAAGTATGCAGTGGCAGCAAAGCAGCATTATGGAACAGGGAACACCTCTAAGGCATGCTGGTACATATCCTTCAATTACAAAACCCACAAAAATGAACCCTTTCCTTCTAAAGTCAACTGAACAAAGGGATTACAGTTTATCTTACATATTACCATTGTGTAGCCAGCATTCCTATTTCAACCAACCTGCAGGGAAGGAAAAGGGACAAAGGAGATGTTACAGGTGGTGTGGTACACACGTGGCACACTGTGTGCCTGACCTGACCTGGAGATGATGTGGGACTGCAGTGCTCAGGGTACATACATACATACACATTTATACATGAACACACATATATACCTATATATATGAATATATGTAGGTGTGCATATATATAAATATATAGGTATATAGGTATGTAGGTATTTATCACTGTTAATCATTGAAGCCCTCTGCTGGAAAGGGAATGTAAAAGACAGGATGTAGCATCTGCAACATCGCCCTTTCCCCCAGATTGTGGATCCACATTGTACGTTAAACAGACTGAAACTAAAGCCAAATCATTGACATAGATGCAAGAGATCTAATAAGCATACCGCAATGGCTGCATCATAGAAATTTTTTAGCAAACCCCTGGGTTACACACGAGGTTGCAGTGTCTTACAGTAACTTTAATAATATCACCGTTGCTCTTTTGAGTTAATAAAGGAAGTAGCCTAGTTGCTAAATTGAGACATGGCCTAACTAACGGATGGCTAGATGAGGTTACTCCATATCCCTTATTTGAAATTCCACTTCCTGACAGTGGTGATACTGGGCTACAGGTGCCTTCACTTCATCCTTAAACAAGTGATCAAAGCTGAAAAAAAGTTTGAAATTAGATGTTCTTGTTCTTTAGCAAAAAAGCCCTCTGTGTGGAGAATTTACAGGATCAGGCCCTTGATGAGAATGCAACACTTTATTCAGAAATTGGACTTCCTTCTAATATACTTTAAGATTACCTTCATTCACACATAAAGAGTTTCAGAGATTAACTCAGTAACTAAGCTTCAGTTTCCTACACACGCCCTAATACTCAAGTGTGGGATCACAGTTTAATGAATGTTATTACACTCCCCTTTCTTATGAAGTAGCATAAAAAGTGTTTAGTGCAATAGGCTTACTGCTGATCTGGATATTAAGTACAGCTTAAGTTGGCCGACAGAAAGTATACAGTGTGAAATAACCACTGGCAAAACTTTTAAAAGTTGTTTTTTTTCTAGAAAAAATAATCACAGCAGTTGAAAAATAATGCTAGCAGCACTCTGTTCTTCTGCAGTCTTGTATCTTGAAGTGCTTTGTAGTCGCTAATTAGCTAAGATGCTAATGTACTAATAACAGTACAAATAGATATTTGCAATGTCAGTCACTCATACCTGTCAAGTACTATATTGTAGAATAGAATGACATTTACTTTATTGAAAAAACCAGTAAAATGTAATTCACAATATACAAACACAGATGAGTCCCAAGATGAAAAAGGCTGAAAGAGACAGATCTTAAGGGAGAGGAAGATGACTCTACATTGTGGGACCCATAATAACAAAAGTATTACCAGGACCTGATTTCATGTGTGGTGATCAGCAACACAAAAGTGGGCAGCAGTGTGGTGAGAGTCAACTTCCAATATTAGAACTAGCAGAAGTCCTCAGATGTAATAAAGGCAGGAATTAACTGCCATGTGTTACACATCTAATATAAGGCAATTACGGTGATTGCATATAATGATAGTCAAGACCTTTAAGCTATCATGCAACCTGGAACTGATACAGCAGACTTATTTAAGAGCCATGGAAATGATGCGAGGATTGTTTCACCCGCCCTTGAAGTGCAGTCAGCTCTAGGGAGAAGTGAAGTATCTCTTCAACCACGGAGTCTGATGCTCCACTGCCCCACGCTCCTGGTCCCAGGCCTTAGGGGCCGGTCGCATAGCACGCATGTTTCTTCTCATTTGCCATTAGCTTTCGTGAATGCAGGGAGGGGAAAACGCATGGAAGGAAAGTTCTTTGCCCAGGGCCTGGCCTGTGTAATTTTAATTGGGGCCAGCATTGTTGCACTAACTTTGTTGTTCATGGCCTCTGCCTCTGAACTGCATATTCAGAGCTCTGTGACTGGATGAAAACCTCAGTGGGATTTTCAGAAATATTCTGTCCTAATGTTGATCCTGTCCAACTCTAGCAGGGTCTTTCCCAGAGTTTCAGCAGAAACAGAGGATAGCTTTATAGCAGATGCTTTCATTTGTTCATAAAATGTGCAGATTTAGATTTTTGATCAATAATGATCCACAGTCTGCAATCACAATTCTGAAATGGTTTTCTTTGTAACATTTGGAAAACTAGTGCAAGCTGTAACAAGACTGAAGAGAAGAAATATCATCTCATGTGCGGTTTTGAAACAATTTTTATTATTTTGATTATAATATAATTAAAGACAGCATACCAAAGCTGTGCTGCAAGAAAAAGTTACATGAGTAGCCCAACCTCTTGGATCCTGGCTCAGTGCAGCCTTAATGTTGTGTTACTTACCAAATTACAGAAATTGGTCCAGAAGGAACCCTAAGGTCCCTCCCTTAATCTAGTCCAAGCGAGGACTTTAAAAGGTCATCTCCCCAAAAGCAGGATACTCCATATGTTTGTCATTTCTGACAGATGCTTGTCTACATTATTTTTTAGAGAATTCCTTTAATGGCAACTGCACAGACTCCTCAGGCAAGCTCTGTGTACAGGTCCTCAACCTTAAAAATTCACCTACTTCACTGTGTACACAAACCCCAGAAGTCAGTGGAGGTTAATGCAGACCATTTAATCTTTTCAGTTGTGTCTTATTTATTTTTCTTTTAAAAATGTGCTTATATATGTATATATTTATATTTATTAAGCGTATAGTTATCTAAGAATGAATGATAGGTAATAGATGTTGATGGAACAGCTAGGAAGTAATCAAGAGGATGTATATTGACTCAGACTGTTTTGGTTCACACTGACTTGACCATTTAAGAAACAGTAGAAAAATAATCAGCTTTTCCCAAATCTTATTAGCATGTAATCATGATCCAGATTGTATTAGTCCATTATCTACACTGAGAAAAATAACTCTTCTTGAAGGTTCAACTGTAGTGTGTTATTTTATGAAATTGTTTATGTGCATATTTTCAATATTATATTTATTTATCATCATCCATTACTTAGAAAGTTAGGCTGAAAGAATAAGTCTTTATGGTACTTAAGGAATGTCGCTGCAAGTAATGGGGTAAAAGTAAGTAATGGGTGAAGGTTGGAAAAAAAACCTGTAATGACATTTGAATAGTCTGCCAGGTAGTGTTAAAGCTCTGGAACATGTACATGTGGGAAAATCCTCCACTGGCTGGGAGATGGGCTGGATGATTTAGTGGACCTTTCTTTCAGATGTAATTCCTGTAACTGGTTGATACATACACTAGTGTTCAGACATTTGGACTCATTTCTTGTTTGTCTGGCAAATTGTTTCTTGTGAAAGGTTATAAATTACTATAAATAGACTTTGCAGAAGATGAGCTGCATGATATACTTGGAAAGAGTTTCTCAGCTGATATTCAAGACATTAATGCCAAAGCAGAAAAAAACCAATAGAGTCCTAATCCCATGGCTTTGCTTGAGTACACTGCTAGGAAGGTGCACTGCCATAAATAATATTTACATTGAATAGAGTCTTCTGTATTCTAACAATAACTTAGGATAGAATAGATAAAATAGGGAAACAAATGTTGCTTACTTGGAGGAAGTTTTTCTTCATGAGTTTGTAACAAAGAATTCACTGGTGAAGGAGGGAGGGAAAGGAGAAAGAAGGGAAAGCAGGCATTTATAAAAATGTTGTTGTAGTTATAATTAGATCCATTTTAGAACCAAAAGTTTTATGCAGAAACTGACAGAAGGATACACAATAATTATAGTTTGCTGACAAGCCGAATAGTTTCCTTTTTTTATCTTATGGTTTTAGGAAACCAAACTGTAAATAAATATGCAGTTTGACAGATTGTAATTGCAATCAGCAAGGAGTCTTTTCATTTAATCAGATGGTGTTATTAAAATGGGGTTACAATTAAACATTTTATAATGTGACGTAGAACTCTATTAAAATTCTCCAGCAAACAGCAATTTGCATTTGATACTTCTGCAACCCATTTCTATTTGCAGAAATGTTATTGGCTGTGACCTTCCAGTGGTTAGGTCTCAATTTGCTTCCTACTTTGATAAACGATATTAAGTATCCTCTTTCTCTACTTCACAATGTAGCTTAAAACATTAAATTTGCATTCTTTTATTATATTACTTTTGATACTTGTTAAAACTGCAGGACATTGGCCAAAGCAGGTTTGCACCAGCAGAAATGTGGAATTACCTAAGCATAAATTTTCTTAACTTTAGGAATTGTAGGTTTGATCAACCATAATCACGCATCTGTTCACAATTAAATGTTTCCAGAGAAAGTGATACGGCTTTTGAAAGAAAGAAGCATCATTCATCATATTGCTGCACCTAAGACATTACCCCAATTTAAGTTGACAAAAAGCCTTGGATTTCCCTCTATCTTTCTGTAGATGTGATCAAGTGATTCCAGGAAATGTGACAAAATATTTTTCAGGAAGGCTTTGAAGAAGAAGACTCCACATCTGTTATTCCCATGTGAAAGTCCACTGTTTGTTCCCATAGTTTTGATAACCTAAGTAGGAAAATATGAAGTCAGAAGTGGTTCAGTGTTCTGCCTTCTAAGACTTTTCCAGGCTGTAGCTACTCAGTGGGATCACTACCCTCTACACAGCAGAAAAGAACAAGAGGAATCATTAGGAGGCACAATTTTTGAGCCATTCTTCAAGTTCACACATACTCCACTAATGAAACTGTACATAGCAGATGCTTGAAGCGAAGGGAATGAGTGATTTGCATTAACAAATTACATTTACCAGTGTGAAACAGTATTTGAAAATCAGACAGACAAGCTACTGCTCCTCTATCTCACCCATTTACTCGGGTGGACATTTTTGGAGGAAACAGCGGTTTGAGGAAAGGCAACATTGTCTTTACTGGAGAATAATCAGGCAGTGGTTATAAAGCATACATTCTTGTTTCTTGTCACTAGTAGTAGGCAAAATAAAGAATAAGGAGGGAAGGAGAGGAAAAGAGGGGAGACAGAAGTCAAGTATGCTTTCTTTTGGTGGAAAGTGGAGTTCTATGAATACTTGAGAAGAAGAGAAAATGGAACGAAATAATTTGATTTGACGTATTTATGCTTTTATTTTAATTTTGCGTTGTCCCTGGTTTGGTACCCCTCAACTCTTTCCTTCTTTCCTGTTACTACTATGTGTTGTTTTCCCCGTGTGCTGTTCAAGCACAGTCACTGCAGAGTAGATTGATGCAAAGTCTCCAGCTCCATCTGGCAACCCCATGAGTTTCATGTCTTCATCTACGTGCATATATGCAACATCCAAAGGAGCAGCTTTCAAAAGTTTTCTTAGAGAAAGAGGTCTTCCAGCTTCCAGCAATGTGATGAAAGAATTGTATCCCCAAAATACTCAGCAATTCAGCAGTCATGTAAGGAAAATAGCAGATTAGCAAAGGAAGTTTTAAACTGCTCCTCAACCACAGTTGATAGGATAAGCAAAAGGTTCAACTTTGTCCTTCATGTCCAACTTCAAAGCAGATAGGACAATAAAAGCTTTCTGACTCGTCCTCCCTGCACAGCGCAGGATGACTGCCGTGCAGCTTCAGGATGAGTTTGAGGTCACCAGCCTCTGGTAGGGGAGCACTGTAAATGGTTGAGGAGGAGACCTGAAAATATTGCTTGTCCCTTAGTTTTTCCAATGACAAGCCCAGACACGTAAAGAGGAAAGTGAAGTTAAAAGGTACATAGAAAAAAAGGTAACCACTTTCTCTGCAAAGCTAATTGTATTTTTTGCTGAAATAAATTAAATACAAACCTGAATCTAATGTTCAAAACATGGAAAAACTAGTTCACATCTTCTCTGCATATAGCTGCTTTTTTAAGAGCACATCACCTGGTACACACAGGTGTGAAAGAGAAGGTAATCAGGATTGGAAATGCAGGTTTAACCAATAGAAACAAACCTTAGGATTTTGTAGTGCTATCCATCATTGAAAGGCTCTGAGCACTCTGTCTTACCTTATTATGTCTTTACTATTTATTTGCAAAATACAAACCTAATCATGAAATTGTGTTCATACCGGTGCCCCCTTGGCTGGTATAAGGAAGTATTTCTCAAGAGGAGAAAAGGCCCTAAACAACGAGATGGAAAATGTACGTAGTATTTGTCATTTGCATTCAGCTGAAACCTGAGGTTTGTTTTAATAATACAGAGGGAGGTGCCTGATCTAGCATACGTGTATCTGTCTTTGAATGTCACACGTTTTTAAAAGATAGAAGTTGCAGAGGATATATGCTTTCTTTATTGTGTTTTTTGCATTTTCAATTGTGTACCATACATTCACATACTGCTGTGTGTTACAATCAAGCCAGTTTGATTACTTTCAATTTATGCCACAGGATTTTGTCACTCTTGCTGAAAATTTCAAGACATTTTACTCCAGACTCATTCTTTTTTTTCCCCTCAGATTTATTTACTACCTTTAGAAGTAGAAAAGTCCAATTTCAGTCATGTTAGAAATAGCTCATTTTAGACAAGTACGTGCTGCTCTGCTTACAAAACATATATGAGTGGAATATGCAATTACCACAACTCAGTTTCCTGCCACTGAAACATTTCAGCATTATAGCATTACAGAAATAGAATGACATGCATAATGAAAGATTTCAAGATTCACCCAAGGCATTTATTCTCTTCACCTTAATGTTCTCAGCAGTAGCAGAGTATCCATTAAAAGGTACGATGAATTATGGTTGCTTAGCAACCGCGAGGAGCTTGTAACAGCACCAAAGAATGAAATGGCTGGTTGATAAAATGAATTTTCTCTGAGCATTAGCCTGTTGAAACTGCCTTTTCTTGTGGAACATAAAGTGCATTTATTTGTCTCATGCATTTTTTATTAGAAAATTATTTGAGTTCCAGGGACTTGAATCGTTTTGCTACAGGAGATATTTGATTTTAATGTGTTGTACTAAAATAAGTAATAAAAGACATTTTCTTCAAAGTAAAGACACCAAACAAACCTAGGTAGCTCCTTTTGAAGTCGGGAATAAAATCTTATATAAGGTATGTCATTACCCATTTCTAATTAAGAGTGACATTAGCTAGGACTTAAACAAATTTTACCTTTGAAGGAAAGTTTGAGCCTGTTAGCCAATATGCGGTGAATAAAAGGGGAGAGGGTTGGAACTGATCTCGTGGATTCGTCATGAGTGAAATAAGTTGCCGTCTCTGCCCACACGGTATGGTAGCCATGGCTCCATATGGAGAAAGTCAGAAGTGGTTGCACTTTCATACCTAGCATTCACTACTTGTTTCTGTGCTAAAAATACATTCATTGTAGGCTTCCATCCAACAATGAGGAGATGTTTAATTTTCCACTGAGACTCTCCAGGCATTCAGTAGCAGCCAGAGATGGATGAACATTTTTGGCAGAAAAGGTTTTTTCTTGGAAAATGCCAGAACGGTGAAACCAACGTTGAGGCGAGGGGAATACATCAGTTGTGATTAATCTTTTATTGGCAGTATGTTCTGAGAATTGGACTGTCTGGTCAGGATGTGAGACAAAGGGAGATCCGAAGAGAGAGTGTTAAACCTGCCCATTCCTGAATATCTAGAACATGCATCTGGCTGGATGAGACCGAAACAGGCTTCTACACAGAATTGTTTGGAGCCAGAACTTAACTTTTTGGGTTTGTAGCACATACAAATACTAAAGTGATTATTATTAGTTTACAGTCTTTTAGTCTTCCTTGTGAGACTTAAGGCAGCGACAAAATTGTTCTTATTTAATAAAGATCTTTTAAAAGGCTTCAGACCTCACTTTACTGGTGAAAATAGTTCCATTGACTCCCATGCAAACACCTGGGTGAGAAGCAACTGTAACCCTGCTGCTGCGTGGTGAATTAGTAGATCACGACCTGCTGCGAGTGCCCTGCCATCTGTACGAGTGCAGAGTTCTTGGTGCAGCCTGGAGCCACTGTTGCATTTGTTAGCAAAGCAAATGAGGTCATGTGCATGCAGTCTGCACGCTGACTGGCAGCTGAGTAGAATGTCTGGTGAGCCAGGGGGATGGAGAGTCCTTCTTGGCTTAGAAGTGTTTCTCAGATTTTGGACTAGAACTGGAGTAAGAAAGCAAATCTATAAGTCAGCATGAGATAAGATGTCTCATTCTTGTGCTAGCTACCTGGCAGGAAGGAATCAGAGTAAGACAGCATTAAAAAAGTTGAAGGGTTTTGCAGTGAGCTGCCTTGTCATAGAAGTTTTAGACCTGTATTTCTGTGTCCAGACCGATTCTGGTGATGCTGCTGAGAGCACTGCTATTGACTGCTGTTGGTGACGGAGGGGGCTATTGCAGTTAACACAATAGCAAACATTGGCAGTCTAACAGAAAACAGACTTCAGTTAAGTTGACAGCATGGCAACATTTTTTACAGAGAATTTTTTACTGCAAATGATATGCCTTGGGAGATACATAACTAAAGGCAATAATAACCTTTTTGGACTAAAATATAGCTCCACTCAAGTGAAGATGAAGGAAAACTCATATTAAGTGCTAAGATCTTGCCTCTTTAAAGTCCGTGCTGATAATCAAACATTAAAAGTGAAACACTGGTCATCTACAAAGGTGCAAATTAAAATTCCAGAGAGAGAGCTTGGCTGATTTGTTTAACAAAGAGTTTAATACAGCAGAATCCCACTTGAACATAAAACTATTACACTCACAATAATCCTGTCTAGCTGTTGGGAGATCCAAATTAAAACTCTCGCTGATATTTGCTTAAATCTCATAAATTGCACAGAATTAGAGCATATCGAAGTTGTGTATTTGCTGTGATATCACTGTCTAATAGATTTTTAACAATTTAAATGACAGAAAATATGTATTTTCCCCTCAGATGATTCAAGTAGTGTATATTTTTCCGATATTCTAATTTAATACCCACTTGTTTATTAACTTACTAGTGTCAACATGACAAGACTGAATTGAATGCAGACTAAATGTTCCATTTAAACAGATAATTTATTTTGTTATTAGTATTAAGGTGTTATGAGGAGATTATTCAGTTGAAGCTGGTGGATTAATAATGCTACTTCTCAAGGAGATATTTTCATGCTCGTTTACCATGTTCCATTGTTTCCATTCATACCTGTAGAACAGATATTTGTTTCTTTTCCATTTGTGATTCCGATGATTTAGTAGCAATATTACTTATTGTGTTCTGTTCCACTATTCAGTATCTTCTGGAGGATTTAGTTTATGGATTTTTTTGTATGAAAATCTCAAAATTGTACAGACACCTGAAATTCATAGCAGTTTAGAAAAGGAATTGCAGTCCTACAGAACATCTCAAATGACTGGCAAGTATTTCAAAATTAAGATTTGTGGCCTTTTTTCCCCCGACCGGCTGCAGTGGCATATTCAGATATTTTAGGTTGGTTGGGCAAGTAGAGGTTTTAAATTTGACCCATGAGTAAGATTCCCCACATTGTAGTTAGGATATATTGTAGATGTTGACTTAAAAAAGATAATAAATCTGGGGTGATAAAATTAAGTTTAAAATATGATAAATTCCTAACCTCAGGTAGCCAGCAATTTTGCCAGGTTTTTATAGTACATTAAAAATAATCATGGTATTCATGGTGCAATCTTTCTTTTGTAAGACTGATCTAATAAAACAAGAATGTGCACACGCCCACCTAAGAACTAATCATTATTCATGCTTTGTAGAAAAAGGTAGTGTTCCAAGTCTGCAGTTCTTGTTCACAGCTACATTATATAAGGAATTAGGTTAATGTAATTTATGAAAATGTACAGTTGTGCCAGCTGGAGAACATAGAGTCACTCCTGTCGTTGCACATCACCAAGAATTATTGAATGAGGAACTATCCACTGTTGCAAAACCCCAGTTGCTATTAAGCAATGAGCAAAATTAAAGCAGTAGAGAAGGCTGATTTTATGACATGCCCAGACATACATAGCACCAAAAAAGGACTCAAAGTATACATTTGTGTGTGAAGCAGTAATCACAAAATTGTTGCAGTGCTTTGGTTGTAGCTCTTTTCCAAAAGAACTTGTTATATCACAGCAACATCTAATGCATTTTTGCATTAATATAATAAAAACAGGGTGTGATTTGACCAAATGCAGACATAACCACTGCATACTTTTGTACAAATCTGTCAAATGTAGAGCATGTTGCATAAGAGCACTCTATTTCTTACAGCTGCCTGTATAAATAATGTACATAAGCCTCCTTCAGAAACAAAGTCAATAACGAGCTGTCTGGTTACATGTACTTTTGCATGACTTCTGGTTAACTCAAAAGCTCCAAATATGATATACAGGGCTCTGGAATATGGTGTGGGTTTGAGACATTCTCTGGGGAACCTTTATCTGCATATAGGGTCTTTTTTAATATGTGACAGTTTTATATCAAGGATAATGATTTTTATATAATAAGTAATCTAAATACAGTCAAACTCATCATAAGTGAACATGGTTTATTTTGCTCAACTGTTTCATAGATCAAATTTTAGAGATCTTTTTAGAAGTTACACTAAAAAGCATATTTTTGCTGTTTCCTGGCACGCAATATATCTGTCGATTAAAGTGGAAGGCATGTCACTCTGGTTTTTCTGTTGACACATGCTACAGTCTGTTGGGAATGTTGTAGCCAAGAAAACCACCTTGTGATATGCTTTTCACTTTGCACAGACATGCCAAGAAATGCTGCATTACTGCATTACTAACCAGAAAATATTGGGAAATTCTTGGTGGTGATCAGAGAGGCAGTGAGTGCTGTTTGGTAGATAATACATTTTTTCTGTTCTCACTAGTGAATGAAGAATCCTTGAATTATCGTATTCAGTGCAATTCTTGCAAACACATATGCTAATTAAGGCTCTTACCTCCAATTTTAGTCAAAGACAAGTCCTTCTCCTATCGTCTCTGCAATTGCTATTTAGGTTTATGCTAAGTCCTTTAAAATATTAGCTAAAAAGACTAGTTGTAAGTTAGGCATCAGAAGGAGACACAGGGTAGATAAAAATCTTTGACCAAAATCTCAAACCTGGTTGAGGGTATGGGTTAAAAAGTGATATAATGTCAGAAGCAGAGGCACAGAAAAAACTGCCCATGGCAAGTTTTGAAAAGCTGCTATTCCAAAACACAGACAGTAGTTGTGTGTGGCATAAGCATAAAGGCCATTTACCTACTCAGATATTTCATTTTATTTTAAAATGGGATTGGATTCTGATATTTGAACTTAGTATCAGTCTGTATATGTTGTGTGTCTATTTTGTGCGTACAATAACAATTTTTTTATGAGTCTCTAAATTGCCCAAACAGTTATAGGTGGCATTTTAAGTAGTTAGATGGACATCCAGCTACTAGGAAATCTGAATCATAGTCATCATCTATACTTGCTCATGTACCTGCAGAGTAGGAGAATACCACAGTCACAACATGAATTTAAAAATTTCGTATAGAACTGAATTCTGCCTTCATATTAACATTACAGTCAACAAAAACATATATACATATCTGAGAAAAAATATGATTTCTTAGTGCCAATAGATAAAATCAAGTGAAATTCTGTCCTTTCCATTTAAAGATGGAAAAAAATAATGAAGAGCATTTAGTGATAACATGAGGTCTTGCATGCTTGATTTCCCACCCTGACACTTCAGGTTTTCAAGTGTACGCAGTCTGCAAACCTACTTTTAGTTGAAAAGACCATGTTAAGACGTTTTCAGAACAGGTATCTATCTCCATCTTTAACCTTACTGCCTACTGCAGTACAGGATGGGGACATGATGTCTCTGGTGAACTGCTGAAGGATCCTTCAGAGAAGTCCTCATGCTTCCCTAACATTTCCATGAAATCCACATTGTTCCTCTGAGAGGGTTGAAGCCCAAAATACAGACAGATTAAAGTGATTGATGAATGAAGCAATCAGATTAAGGACTTAATGACTGACAGAGAAAGCTACTCCTAGGTCTTCTAGGTCATGAATTATACCCCATTGAAATATCTGAAAAAGCTTGCAGTGCTTCTGATGAACTTTGAGTAGGACCTTCCTTGTGCAAGGAAGTGCTTTTATCTTGGGTTTTACATTTGATGGAGAAATTTCTTTCTGTGGCTCAGTTTCTCTATCTGAAATGGGGAATAGATGTTTATCTGCATTACCAAGGCTTAATAAGTGTTTGGAAGGTGCAGTAAAATAGAGCGGTGGGATTAAAAGTACAGTATGTGAAAAGTCTTTTGTACTTACTATTCCTGTATTATGGGTCCCTTGTACAAATGAATTATCTGGTTTACCTTTCTCATTGTGAAGTTAATGCATTCACTTAACATTATACCTGTTTTGTTTTGTTTGAGAAAGCAGAATACTTCTGTATTCTTCCTCACTGCCGAATTTGAGTTGAAGGATTATTTTTGTGGTATCTATATGAGTAGGGGGAAAAAAACACCACCAAACAATACAGATATTATTAAAAAAGCTCATAGATTTGTGTCAGCCTCTGCTTCCCAGGTCTTAGTCGAGGATTTCTCATCTTCATTCATTGTCGGTTTTTCCAGAGCAGATTGAGAAAGATGTCTATCACCCAACCACTGCAGGTGCATATCCCACTTGAAGAAGGTGGTGTTAAACATCTGTGTTAGACAGAAGAGTATAAAGGGCCAGAATTTTCCCCTCTGTAGAGAATGGACTATAAAAACATGCAAGTCTTTGCACTATGTCTTTGTGGATCCACACTAGCACTACGCTATGTCCTGGTATACACCTATGCACTTCTGCTCATGGGCCAGCCCTCCTTTACCTAGGTTGTATCAGGGGAATCCCCATCAAGAGAAGTGCCAGCTTAGGACAGGGTAACCAAAATCCTCCTTGTTGCTAGTACGGTTCAAAAAGCGGGGCTACAGGTTTATAGCAGCAGCAGAAAGGAGCACGTGGCAGTCAAAAATGCATGGGGTGAAGCATAAAAATCAAATGTGCCCATGAAGGAGATCCTTCAAACTGGTTCACGAAGGAGAATATCATAGTGGTGGGATGCATTGAAGCACTGTGAACGGCTGGAGAGTTGTCCAAAATCTGTCCTGTAATGCTGATAATGTAATGCTGTAATGCTGATACTCATTGCTGATGCCAGGAGATGTGTTGGAGTATCTTTTCACATAGCTCTTCATACATTTGTCTGCTGGAGGAAGTAAACAGTACTCTTAGGTCTAGGGAAATCAGTTGTATTTTGTTAGTCCTGAAGTTCTTAATTTCAGATTTTCTTCTATTGGTAGTATTTTCTTGTACCCCGGAAGGGTGCTATAAGGAGCATGCATAAGATGTTGTTCTTTGATTTAGCTTTATTAAAGTAACAAAAGCTTTACATCGGATGAGCACGGGGAGGCATTTAATCTCTTTGCTTCCATTTTAGTTTAACTGAAGAGTTTTCAACCTCAGTCCATACCAGAACTTTGGCTTTGGCATCCAAACAAGTTATTTATTGTCTTGTTTGATGGGAAGTATTCATCCAGTGAGCAAGACTATTTCCTTTTTTTGCCACTGCCATTTTTCCTGCTGTATATAAAGATATTTTTGTTAAGATTTTACAATTCATGTGATGAGGCCTGCACCTGTTCTTTGGTCTTTGTACATATTTACAAGCCCACTAAACTGTTCACCCCTGGCTGGAGGAGCATTCCAGTAGCAGGAATTGAGAAAAGCCACAGATGCATTTGCAAAGACTGGACATAAGCAGAGTGCCAAGAGGAAGGTTTGTTTTGCTAACATTCTATCTGCATGCAGCAGCAGCACAAAAGCAAAATTTGGGAAGTTTTCCTACCAGGTACAGATTGGTGTGATTTACATGATTTAATCGTACTAAAGATAATTCCCTGGCCTTCAAGTTGCCATGTCTTGAATAAGTGGAAATTGCTGTTACATGCTATTGAACTTGTGTTGGCCATGAGTAGTTTGTTCTGTTCTGTGCTGATTTATACTTACCAAGTATTGAAAGTGCTCTCTTCACTTGGGATATTCCAAGCATCCTTTGTGAGATATAATTTCATATCAATGTGAAAGACCTGGGGTTTGTTCCAAAACATAGGCATCAATTGGTTCCAAATATAATCTAATATACATCTTCTACTGGCCTTTCTAATAGAGATTTTGTCATTTTTTAGAAGTCTTTAAACATATTTCCATGACTTTTTGAAGACTTCTGTGCTGGTTAGTTAGTTGGTGATTTCTTTGTTAAAATCTGCAAGCGTTCATTTATTCATTTGGCATCCTTATTTTACCATTTGCCTCTGCGGAGGAAAAGCTTTTTAAAATACACCAGTGAAATGTTAACTAAGAGTAAGATGATCATATTTTAAGGTTATATTTTCTGGTTCTCATTGAATGCTTACTTGGGACTAAATTGCCAGTGGGATGTTTTAATTCTACCCATCCATGTTGGCTGGTCTGAGAGCTCCATTTTGTTCAAAATGGCATTTATAATTTGCAATTAAAAAATCCCCCAACCTTCTGTAAGTTTGACTACATGCCCACCCTTCTCTTTCTGCATTCAAAGGAACCTGTCATCTTTCTGTGGGGGATTCCTTACAAATTAAGGAAAGGAGAGCTGGCCTGTAGAGATTCCACAGCAAATACAGAAATTAGCTTATAACATTAGGGATGTTAACTATATTATTCAAAACTATTCAGAGCACCTTGTTCTTTTGTTTCCAGGCATTCTTATTTCTGAAGTACTTCTACCTCTAATGATACCTTATGAATGCCAGATTACTTAGATAGAGGCACAACTCCTCCCATTTCAGACTGCAAACACAAAACTGAGCTTGTAAACATACAGACTTGGCCTTTTGAATATCTGGCCCTAAATGTTTCATGGCCATTATACAATGCACAGTTATAATTGAATTACACTGAGAGGATAACATGTTATTGTGTTGTCTTCTGTAGAGTTCATAATAATTCTTATCATGTATTTTCAGAAGACGTTATTTTACTTTATTCCTGGCAATACAGACAAGCCTTTAATGTACTTAATCTTGAAGGGCCCCTTGTGTAACAGCTACTTGTTCAAGCAAGGACTGTTCAAATGGGTAAAGACAAATCACTTGGGGCTTATTTCTGACATTTAGGCACACTGCTGTGCAAGAAGAACATCCTGGTTTCAGCTGGGATAGAGTTAATTTTCTTCCCAGTAGCATGGTACAGCGCTGTGTTTTGGATTTAGTAGGAGAACGATGTTGATAACACACTGATGTTTTGGTTGTTGCTAAGTAGTGCTTACCCTAAATCAAGGACTCTTCAGTTTCCCATGCTCTGCCAGTGGGCAGGTGCACAAGGAGCTGGGAGGGAGCATAACCAGGACAACTGGCCCAAACTAGCCAAAGGGATATTCCGTACCACAGAACGTCATGCTCAGTATCTAAACTGGGGGGAGTTGGCTGGAGGGAGCCTGTTGTGGCTCAGGGACTGGCTGGGCATCAGTCAGCAGGTGGTGAGCAATTGTGTTGCTTTTTTCTTGAGTTTTATTCCTCTTTCTCTCTTTGTTATCTCCCTTTTCATTATCAGTAGTAGTAGCAGTGTCTTTTACTTTATTTCAATTATTAAACTGTTCTTATCTCAACCCATGGATTTTACCTTTTCTGGTTCTCTTCCCCATCCCACCGGGGCAGTGTGGGGAGTGGGTGAGTGGCAATGTGGTACTTAATTGCCTTCTGGGGTCAAACCATGACAGAGAAGAAGGAAAGGGAAATGGCTGTGCAGTCACTCTGGTCCCAGCAGCTCACAGAGCACTACCTAGAGTCTTTTTGTGGAAACACAGAGCCATGGTGGTGCTGGACCCTATAGCGTTCATGGCTATCCAAGTGTTGTCTTTACTAGTCAGCACATAGGTCAAAGGAGCAACATGACCACCTGTGCCTTTTCCAACCCATCTTTGTCATCCTGTGCATGGCCCTGGAAGGAAAGAGAGCAATGCCTGTGCCCTTCCAAATGACAGGACCATGATCCTGCCTTGACCTGCGGGGGTGTGGGTGTTTACGTAGACTTCCTGTGCTGTGTGGCCATGCAATGCTCATGGCAAGCAGGAACGAAAAAAACATGAGATACTAGGCTTGCACAACCCTTTGTGAATGAGGTTGTGTGCATTAGCCAGGGAGGGGACTGGCTAAGATGCCTTGTTTAACAGAGAGAGCCTTTAGCACTGCTGCAGTAACGTTGCAGAGGAACATGAGACCAAGTGTTGGGCTTCACAATGTGAAGGTTTCTGAATAACATGAATAAATTGTTCTGTGTGAAATGGGTATTAATTAAAAGCATATGTGAAAGTAAAAACATTCTGTAGTTGCATATCGATAGGTCTGAGCTGTAGTTAAGCTACTTAAGTAGTAACTAGCAGTGGTGTATATAATATAGTAGCAGATTTGCATAATATAAACAGTCTGAGTATCAAGTTGTGGCCCATATACTTCTTGTGATATTATCATTACTAATCTTACGGCTTAGTGCTGTATGCTTGACAGGCTACTTATACATTATAATAAGCTGTTATTACACAGGCACCCTTGCAGAGTAACCATAGTTACACACACAGTACACTTCTTTTGGTTAAAGTAAACACAAATATAATCATTGGGGTCAGTACCGGAGCTTTGTAGGTTAAGAGTTTGCTGCCAGCAGTGAATAAAAGGAATGTATCTAGCAGTTCAAAGTAAAATTCACTCACCCTTTTATGAAGATTGAAACATGCTATTAAAGTAAATTATTACAGTGATTTGTTTTATTTTTGTCTTTGTGATATGATTACTTTGAGTCATCACCATTTTGGTTAGAGAACCTGAAAAAAAATCCTCTTTAGTACCAGCCTCATCATCTCAATAGAGTAGCTTGACAGTCCATTCTAATGTATTTTAACCAACTTATAAATCATTTTCTGGAGGCTAATGATTTATTACTGCTGTAATGAACTTCAGAGGCATCAATACGTTAGTATCCACTTTGAAAAAATGCCATTGTCAAATCCTATTGGAATGATGATCAGTTTACTATTGTAATTAATGACCCCGATCAACTCTTTGAATCTATAAATAACCCTGTTAGATGACAGAGGTCTTCCATTTGGGCAAAAATCAATGCATATGTAAAATAAAATTATGTGGATTTCTGGACCTTTTATCAGTGCCTATGTTCCTGTTGTCTGTAAAAATTCAGAACTACTTGCAAGTTCACCAAAGCTGGGGTAATTTATGAATAGGAATTTTAAATTCAAAATTAGCCAGTGTCCCTGTTTTAGGAGAGACCGCTTGTTGCTTTGTTACCTAAACACTTACCAGGTGCAGATATACACTGGCTTCTTGATAAACCTGTGTGTTCTCAAATGAAATTTTTATTGCTGTATCTTTTATTTTTCCTCTGTGATGGAAGGAGTCTGTAATACAGGGAAAGAATATGTTACAATCTGTACCAAGTGCTGGTTCTTAAGTTCCTGAGTTCTGGTGGTTTTTTTCCTTTACTTTTTGAAATAAAAAATAGACCTCAGTGACTTGACCAAAATAGTAATTACCATGTTAGGTTTTTTCAGTGTTCAGAGATGTCAGAAATTTGACCTTTGAGGCTTTTAAATCTAACCTTGTTGCTTCTTTCCATTCATTAAGCTACAACCTTTGCTCTCTTGTCATAAAAGATAAATGAAGATTCACACAATCTTTATTTTAGAGAAGATTTATTGTTTACATTAATGTAGATTAAGTAGAAGTGAACCAATTATTTATTGTGCCAATCATGTCATCTTGAACTTTTAGTTATCACAGTTCTATAATTACCATTACCAAATGTTCATTGCAAACTCAAGGCATAAATAGATTTTATTAAAATGTCTTTGAAGATGTTGTTATATGAATAAGTGGAAGAATACTTCTAGACTTTCATGTAATGATCTAGAGAAAGAAATTGAATTTTGAAATTAAATTTCAAAATTAAATATCCAAAATATGACTTTCATACACATAACATTGTATTTCTTCTGCTCAGTGTTTTCCACTCTGGAAGAAAATGATAGAATTTCAGTTGCCACAGAAGCACATTCATTGTCACAGAAATTAAAATCTAAAGAAATTTTATCAAACAAACCTAGGAAGTTATTCACTTTACTCATATCCTCTGATGAAGACATGGGCAAGCAAGGCCATATTGGCATTGCAAGAATTTCTACACTGAGGTCGGAACTTTGATCTTGTTACTGGTTTTGGTTTTGTTTTCGGTTTTGTTAATATATCCGTCTGAAAGGAAGTTGCTTAACATTGCTTGTTTAATGATAGATTGTAACACTGTATGGATTCACAAAGTGACAGGAGGAAAAGAGGTAAGAATACCCTCCAGCAGATGTGTGCTACCATGTCCCTTGAGGTCTGGCTGAAACCAACATATATGTTTTCTCAGATGTCTCAAGGAGAGGGTATATTGCACCCACAGGAGAGATCACCTCTCGCCTGCTTCAGACGCGACAGTGCCAGAGGCAGACATGGTGCTTCTGGAGATGTGTGAAGTCTCCTGCTCTCCCAGGGTTAATTTGGACCATGACCTGTAGTTGATTACTTCACTGTGAAGCTTGGTGGTAACCAGAACATGGCTTCACATTTGGTGTCTGAAGGGTGCTGCTAATGTGCTAGTGTGAAATATACACGAAACACAATCTTCCAAAGAGGCAGGAAAAGCAACTTTGGACTTAAAATTTTGACAGTGAGAATAGTCCTGCTTCTAAACAGAAGTCGGGAGGTGGGCACCAGCGGCAGTCGCTTGGAGTCAAAAGCACAAGGCCTTGTTTTGCACAATATTTTAGACTAATATTAAAGTTAAGCAAACCCATATGCAGCAGTGGAAATCAATGTATATGTGTAAATGTGAGTTATGTTGGGGGATCATCTTGGTATGTTATAGCATGGCAGTTCATACATTTCTGATTCTGACTTGTTGAGGCCTTGGGAGCCAAATTATAGCTTAGCTCCTTGATCTGTGTGCAATTCAGTGAGGTTTTGCTTCTTAAATGTGTGTCAGATAAGATCAAGCTTTGGAAATGCTCACAAGCTGACTGGCCAGACCTGCCGTCTCAGAACTACACTGGAAAGCCCAAAGCCATATGTCATGTATCCACACCTCTGAGAAGGACACATGGGTACATCACTGAGGTCAGCCTATGCGCTGCAGTTGGGGAGGAACAAATTAGAAAACAGTAGGATAGCGATTAGGTATAGCCGCTCCATTCAGCAGTTTTTAGAAGGCTAAGTAGCGTGGCACTTAGTGAACATCTGCTACATAAATTAGTTTTCAGGAGTTAATACAGAAATTGAAAGCTGTGTTATAATTCCGCTTACTGTACTTTACTATTATTCCTCGTGTAAGTGGCATCAAAGCTGTACTCCAACACCACAAAATTCTCTTTAAAATGCACAGTTATATCACACCTGCTGCATTCCTCATTAAATTCAGGATTTAATTTAGTTATTAAAGATCTACTTTTTCCTTACATTCAGAGTGGGATATAGTTTAATCATCTCTCATCTATCCATCAGTATATATTACTGTATACATGTTTTTAAATATCATCTTGTATTGATGATCTTCCTAATTTAATTGCATTAAGTACTGGAACATACTTATTTTTCCCATAGGAAAACAAGAGTAATTTTGTTGTTACAAGAATTGAAATCACAAAATGTAGATTTAAAGTACCTTTTTTTTGTTCTGGTTCTTTAAGAAATGGATTTATTGCTCTGTGTGGGAGAGGTAAGCACTTTGCATTTCACCAAATTAGTTATGAAAATGAGATGTCCACATATTATGCAAATAAATCATTAAGATCAGTATTTCAAGATATATAGGGAAACAATAGCTGTGGTTTGGATCCTGCCAATGTCAAAGGAAAAAAAAAATGTTATTTTTTCTGTCCCTGAATAAGAGTCTGTGTGCTAGAAAGCATCACAGATTAGTCTACAGAACTATTCTCAGACACAGGGCTACCCAAATTCAGCTTTTTGGAGATTCTGATAGCTCCTGCCAGGGCAAGGGGAGGATTTCCTGTTGTACTTTCTACAATATTAATTACGGTATTTGCTAGATAGCAGTAAAAGGAAGAGATGTCCTGTTAAATTGTTCTGTAAAGTCAGAATATTTTCTTTAAAGTCAGTAAATATTTTCACAGTAGTCGCCAGCCACAGTGGTCCAGTCAGACTTTAGAGATTATCAGAACTGACAACCACTAAGTGTAGACATACCATATAATTCTCCAATAAAGTGATGCTCTGGTGATTCAGGATTTTAATCCATGTATTCCATAATTTTAGTCCTAGAATACTCTAGAATACTGTCATAATAATCATGTTATTAAATAGCATGGAATAAGTGTTGGGGGAAAAAACTTCAAAGCAAAATAATTAGAAAATGAGATAAAGCTGAAAAGTATGTCTTGTAGTTACATGCTGCCACAACCACTCACCTATATTTCAACTGGGAAATGAAAAAGTATCTAATGAATTTTAACGCCTTGTATTGTTCCTGTTTGCCTTTTGAGCGTGTTTATTTTTGCTAGTCCTAAAATTACAGAATGAATTAAAAGTTGAAAAACTTGAGCATCACGTTGATAACTTGCTTATCGTTCTAAAATACTTCTACTGTGTTCACTTTACTAACCTTGTATGCAAATATGACAAGATTAATTGGTTACAAGTCTCCTGTTGTCTTTTACTAAATTAAGGTAACTGTTTTGGATACAATGACAGCTTGCCAAGCTCCAGAGCAAGAGAGAGGATGTTAGGCCTCAGGGTAGAATGAAAAAGGCACGGCTTCTTTGGTTCTTTTCATAATGGTTTTTCTTTTTGTTGTAATTCCTTACTAGTAGTGGTAGTTACATGCAAAATATTTGTCATTAAAACATAAGATTTAGCTTCTGTTACTTTAAACACTGCAAAGTGCAGTTATTTTTCAAAACATTACAATACCACCGATACAGTATGATAACAGCATATCACTGATAGAGCAAGGTTTATCATGTGTCAGTAATTTTCAAACTAAATTATCTCAGCATTCCTTTTAAGACATATCAAGTATTACTTATGAGCAGGGATTTGCTGGTTTTTTTCTTATATTTCAACCCCTTTCTCTCAGTTTTGCTGGGATGGGTTTGTTTCAGATGTCAGAGGTTGGTAATCGATCTAGACTTCATTGAAGAGTTCAGTTTACCATTTCTTAGCAAGAAAAGAGCCTCACTTAGTATTCTATGGTTTTGTTGACTCTACAATGCTGGCAGGAGTAAAATTTAGTAATGTAAGAAGATTAATTGGAGTTATCATGGGGAGTAAGTATTCTGTATATGACTATATCTGAACAATCAATCTTAAAAAAACACACTTCATATGGCAGATGCTGTTTACTTAACTATGAGAATAAAAGCAGTCCATTGCAGGTACCATAAAGATGAACCACAGCATTACACTGTGCAAAAGCAGCTCAGAATTCTAAAAATAAATCTCTAAATTCTCTACATTTAAATATATATTTTTTTAAATTTTTAAATAAAGTTTCCTAAGTATTGCAGAAGTAAAGCATTAAAACTCTTTAAAATTAACTTTATAAATGCGTAGAAGTAATTAACTACATGAGCTTGATTTTAAGGTTTCCATAATGGGATGTGGTTTTCACAGAGTATCATAGAAGGCACATTAGGATCCTTCCTTTTCTCTAACACATGCATATTTTTTATGGGTTTTGGTGCAGTTCTCTTTAGAAACCTAGAATGTAAAAGCAATGCCAATGTCTTTTTTGTAGTTGATGATCAAGGTTAACAAAAGTATCTAGGTATGTTTTTCTTTTTCATTCAAAAATGCTTTTATTCTCCTGTCTTCTTAAAAAGCAAAACAAACAAGCCAAGATTTTTTATTAATATGGTTTTAAGAGTATCAACAGAAGTATGATTTGTTGAAATGCCTCTGTCAGTCAAATGCAGCACACTTCCTTTATTCTTCAGAGAAAGAGAACAGCTGTAAGATCATTCAATTGCTTGACTGTAAACACCACTGGGGCCCTGTTTTGGCTTTACATTCATGAGGAACTCCTTTCCTTTTTTCAGATGAAGAGTTAGACACTTAAAATGACAATTTCACTTACTGTAAATTACAGTATACCTATGTAGCTTGTCTGTCTGAAAATCATGGTGCTTTGGGACTACCAGAAAGAGTATGTTTCATATTGAAAACAGAAGGAAGGATAAATGAAGGAACTCTACCTATCTAGTATGTTACTTGTATTCTCTTCTTTCAAAATGTAATGCAAAAAAAGGCTAATGCATAAGCTGAATTTGTTCAGTTTATTTTCTTTCCATATGCTTCTAATTTCCTTATTGCACTAGTTGCTCGTACATCCTTCATCAGTCCTTCTTTAGTTATTCAGCCAGATTTTATGTAAACTGAGTCCTGAGATCTATGTACTGAACCTGGAAGGTAATTATGAAAATTGCCCATGCAAATTGGGTAAAGGCACACATAAATTACCAGTTAGAGGCTTAGCTGGTAGTTTGCCTGCACATTTACCTGACATGCATTCATAATTGCAGTAATTATGTGAACAGTCATGGATACACTTTTGCACACATGGCAACTACATTTTAAAATTTCTTCCTAAAGTAACTAAAATGATTGCTTTGCTGAGAGAAGTAAGAGAGGATAAGGTGAGTTTCTGTAGTTACAAAATTCATGATTACTGGTAGAGGATTCTAGAGTATTAATGAAACTCAAAGAGATTTGGTGACACAATATAAAGTTACACACTGGTCAAATGGCACACTAGTATGAAGAGCTCGTCTGAAGGCAGCTTGTGGCACGTGAACAAGAAAAAACAGCGTGGATAGGTCTTTCTGGTTTTGGGGACATTCTTCTGTCATGTCATCTTGAGATTATGTGAATTCTAATCTTTCTAATGGCTAAATATTCTTATCTGTAGCATCTGAGTACTTGGCTGGTCAAGGTTAACTTCCAGGGTTACTCTCTGGCAGTGTAAAAGCTTGGCACATAGGTCCCATCTAAAATTTGTGTGCATTCAATTACTTTAATGTGAATTTAACCCATTAATACCTGGAAAATTAGAACCAAGGCTTCTGTCTGTCAGCAGAGCTGATGTATGGTGCCATGTTAAGGGGGGTGGGGTGGGGCGGGTGTTGGTGTTTCTCAAACGTTTTATATTTGATCAGCCTGACAGTGTCCCAAGAAAGACGAGGCCCTTGTGCCCAACCAGCCTGTCCGCTACCTGCGTTTTGACAGCCCACTGTATCGGAGGGTGACTCGACTGACCTATTCAGGGACCCCCGCTGACAGCATCACTGAGTCAAATCCCTTATAACAACTATGCAAATTTCCAGAGACATACAAAGTGAACTTCAGCTGAAGATTTTTATTATACAAAATGCAAGTTTGTGACAGGATAAGGTTCAAACATTGCCAGTGGTAATACACTGACTGCAAAAGAAGCTTAAAACAACACACCTAGTAACAGCTAGCATGAGTTAGTAAAAGAATAAAGTTCTTGCCTAGTAGGCATCCCTGTGGGGGAGAAGACAGGTTCAGCCCATTGATTGATCCCAGAAGTTACAATGGAGTCTTCCCTAACTTCTCCTTTGGTTACTTTTTATACTTCTTTACATTTCAGTAGAGCTTGAGTGACTCTAGTCATACATGTTTTTGTTATTGATTGGTGCAAAATTGTCTCGCTTTTAATGCAAATCAGCACACATCCTCCGGCAGCACTGCTGAAGTTTTTCACTAACTATGCGTGTTCCCCACGTGGGGGTTTGCCCTCTCGGAGGCACTATTTGAATTGGTGGTCACGATCTCCCACTGCCACAATTACCTTTGCCCTACTTTCAACTAATTTTCTGTTGATGTCAGTGGATTGCAACACCTTATCAGCTTGTTTTCTCTTGTGGCCAGAACTTTCCTCACTTGAAGGCTTCTTTCTGCATAACTCAGATAACGGTGTTCTTTTCACCATCCGTTCTTTGTTTCCCATTCTTCCCAAGCCTGAATCCCTCGGTTAGAAGTTGCTTCATTCGTCACTTTTAACAAATTTAGAGGTCAGCTTGACCTAAACCTTGTGCACAGATTTGTTTAACATATAGTTAAACACTAAATCAGAGTTTGGTAATTCAGGAGTTTAGACAGAAATTACCCCTTTTGGAACTTATTTATATATACTAATATATCAAACCAGTCCCATCTTTCTGAAATTCTCACAATGGCAGCAATAAAACACTTAGCAAGGTTCATCTGAGGAAAGTGATTTTGCCACAATGGTTGGCTCAGTAGCAGACATCTTCTCATATAGTCTTCATGTGACAACTGCTATGTGACTTAGCTGTGTGGTACCATCAAGTTCCCGTTCCTGCAGGGAGAGCTTGGCCACGGTGTCTCCACTCCACTCCACCCTCCGTCACCCCTATCAGTATGTGCTGAGGTGGCAGGGTGTGCTGCTGTCCTGGTTTTGACTAGAACTAAGTTAATTTTCTTCTTGGTGGCTAGCGCAGTGCTGTGTTTGCAATTTGGTGTGGGAACAGTGTGGTCGGGGATTTTTTGGTTTCTCAGGCCTTGTCGGTGGGATGGCTGCTGGGGCACAGGGAACTGGGAGGGGACACAGCCAGGAGAGCTGACCTGAACTGGACAAAGAGGTATTCCATCCCACGGGATGCCATGCCTGGTATACATACAAATATAGATAGATAGATAGATAGATAGATGTGTGTGTGTGTGTGTGTATATATACCTGGGGGGTTGATCATTGCTTTAGGACTGTCTGGGTATCAGTCAGCAGGTGGGAAACAATTGTACTGTGTGTCACTAATCTTCTCTCTTCCCTTTGGTTTTCATTCCTCTCCCCTTCTCCCTCCTTTTCATTATAACTGTTACTATTCTTATAATTATTGTTCTTTTGTTTTTATTTTATCTCATTTATTAAACTGTTCTTATCTCAATCCTCAAGTTTTACATTCCTTTCTGATTCTCCTCCCCACCCCTCTGAGGAGGCAGGAGGGAGTGAGCGGCTGCCTGGCATTTAATTACCAGCTGGGGTTAAACCACGACAGTTGTTTAGGGAGCTGTGGTAAAGTAGATTCCGTGCATGCCAACCATCATGAAAGCGGTAACTGTATTTCACTCTAAAAAGCTTTCTGTAATACAACACTTCTATTAGGTACCAGTTTTCTCTAATTTTTCCCCAAAGTAGTTTTCTCACATATGGGAAGCAAAAAGAGTTTGGTGATTTCAGAATAAACTTATGCTCACAGCTGCCTGAAAACTGGAAAATGCAAGCAGTTGTGTTTTGTACTGTATGAATGTTACTACTTATCATCATGTTCCGCTCCAGATAACAATAGGTTAGATAGTCCCAAGTAGGAGTTAGAAGTAGATTAATATGGCTAGACCCTCATCCAAGAAGAAAGGGAAGGGGAAAAAATCCTAGAGAACTTCAGATTTTCTTTAAAATTATTCAACTATTTATCCAGACTAAAGCACTTAAACACCAAAAGACTTGTGAGACTATGCTGAGAAAACACCGGGGCCATTTCTTTGAAAGGTTGTCTTCTCTCTGGACAGCATCACTGTGAATGCACAGTGGTTACAGCCTTCTCTAGCTTGAAAAATTCTCTCTAAAGCCCAACTTTGTGGTCTTTCATTAATCTGCTGTGTTAACTATGTATCCTTCTCATTCTTCACCATGAAGACATCTTTTCCAAAGCTTGAAAGTTCTTGTATTTCATGGTTGGTTATTTTAATGTCCTGAGCTCATGTTCTGTAAATTTCTTTAGTCATTTTTCTTTTCCCTTGCAGAAGGCAATTGTTTCCTCCCTAAATTTCATTATAAAATGTTTCTGTATTGCTGTAGTTTCTATACAGAACAGGTGATGTACCTTGAGGTTTGCTACCATCTATGTCAGCATATGCAAAGCAAGTATTATATCACAACACATTGTTATCCCAGATTCCGGTATGCTTCCCTGGCATGCAGGAATAGAGTGAAATCACTGTATATATGGTCATAAATAATCATTTCCCCAGTTACTGGTTGCTGCTTGACAATGTTGAAAGTACAGGTTTGTAAGATAAAGGAAAAAGGACATTTTCTTGGCCAACCCGACGTCGCTGCTTTATTCTAAAGATGAATGGGACAATAAGAGGCTTTATGATCAGAAGGAGTAGACTAAATAATGAGTTTAAAAAGAAATCACAAGTTGTGATTGCCCAAAGTATTCCTTTTCAAGAAATTAGGGGGTTTGCTTTTTTCTCTTAAATTGTTTTGGAAAGTTGATCAGGCTTTATTAAGGTAGGTATCCAACATATAGAAATATCAAAACCAGGAAAATAAAGATATATTCTTAAATTAAAAAGAAGGTTCTCAGGAAGGTCTTCTGTCACATGCTAATATAAGGGACACTAAGCAAAATAGATTTACTAATCTTAATCTTTTGAGACTGCTGGATATCTGTTCATCTTCTGCATAGTTGAAAATAAAATAATTGAGACTTTTCTTGTTTCAGAATTATAATATTGGACTTGGCAAGCTGCAGATGGATAATTACACTAGAGATGTTAAATAGCTTTTAGAGACAAAATTGTAAATAATACAATACAGAAGAATGATGGACTTATTAGCATATCATTAAATCGCTTTTTCCCTGAGAGCCAAGCATATTTTTCATAACTTACAAAAAATGGCTTGCCTAGCAGTAACACATGTACTTAACATTTACAAAATCCACAATATTTGACTATGGCATTAGGTTTATATTGCAGGGAAAATTATGACTATATACTTACAAATACCAGTAAGTTTATCACTTGATAACAAGATCAAATGTATGAAAAACAATCTGAGTTAAACATTCTGCAGACCTTTTGTTTCAACTTCCATTAGTGTCATTACTCATGCTGAGAATTTACGGTGCTGCAACACAGCAACAAGAAGATTTGGTAAAAGATCCTTTCACTAATTTAATTTAAACCATCCAACTCATTTTTATTAATCTAAATCATGGGTTTTGTTATGATTTTGTACTTAATAAAAAGTAGAATCCTGTGGGATCTGGATTTTTGGGGGGGCTTGTCTTGATTTCAGCTGGGATAGAATTAATTTTCTTCCCAGTAGCATGGTACAGCGCTGTGTTTTGGATTTAGTAGGAGAACGATGTTGATAACACACTGATGTTTTGGTTGTTGCTAAGTAGTGCTTACCCTAAATCAAGGACTCTTCAGTTTCCCATGCTCTGCCAGTGGGCAGATGCACAAGGAGCTGGGAGGGAGCATAACCAGGACAACTGGCCCAAACTAGCCAAAGGGATATTCCGTACCACAGAACGTCATGCTCAGTATCTAAACTGGGGGGAGTTGGCTGGAGGGAGCCTGTTGTGGCTCAGGGACTGGCTGGGCATCAGTCAGCAGGTGGTGAGCAATTGTGTTGCTTTTTTCTTGAGTTTTATTCCTCTTTCTCTCTTTGTTATCTCCCTTTTCATTATCAGTAGTAGTAGCAGTGTCTTTTACTTTATTTCAATTATTAAACTGTTCTTATCTCAACCCGTGGATTTTACCTTTTCTGATTCTCTTCCCCATCCCACCGGGGCAGTGTGGGGAGTGGGTGAGTGGCAATGTGGTACTTAATTGCCTTCTGGGGTCAAACCGTGACAGGGCTACTGCTATCAGCCAGGAAAAAGATGTTCTTCTTTGTCAAGGAAAATAAGCAGAGTCCAGAAATCCACAAAATGCATACCCAAAACCCAGATGACTTTAGTTTTCAGAAAACGCACATCAGTGTTAATCAAGGGATAATGCACAATCATAATTCTATGCATATTAGTACCAGGGTGGCTGGGACTTACAGGAAGGTTTGTTTGGCTTAGTACAACTGTTATTTATGGGAATGCAAGAGCTAGCAAAGCACCACTGTTTCCACCTGAGACTGAAATGGCTAGCAAAATAGTTTGCTTAAACGGTGGTGTTGTTTTATTAATAAGCCTTCAGGACTCTGAGCCAGTTGAGCATCCCTAATCCAGTCATTCCTAAACTTACTCATGTTCAGACTAGGTTTACTATTAATTCTGTAGAAGATTTTGTTTTACTCACAACACCATTTGTAAAACACAACCCCAAACAGGACACTACAGCTTCAGGAATAATTTCTAGGATGTTCCTCATCACAGTGCTCAAGTAGGAGAATAAGGACAATTGCAGACTAGATCTGCCTGCAGTACCTGAGTTTCAATGATCCAACTTTTTTATCACATTGGAACAGAAACAAGGTTTGTGTGGAACAGCAGGAAGCCTCATAAGCCTAATGAGGGTAATGAGACGATTACAGCATGTAGCGGTCTCAGGTTTTAGTCCTTTCTGTACCTTCTGGGGGACAGAGATTTTCATTTGAGGTCCTTCTGCCCTTTATTTCTGTGCAGTGCCTAAACAGCTGGACAACACTGGAAACAGCCTCTGCTCCCTTGCAAATGCCTTTTACAGTGAAGTAGCATATTCAGATTAAATTAAATCAATGTTTCAAATATCTCTCGTTCTAGCTGATGCAGCAGAAGAGTGCAGCTTTGTGAGGGAATTGGTATTTCTTGGGACTGAAATAAGATGCAGTTCGGATCCTACAGAGTTTTCCTGTACAGTTAGGAGACAAAAGACACTCCAGTATTGCACCAACTTTTCATGTGCCACAGTTGGTTTAGTGTGATATCCTAACCAGAAGGAATTTGCTGTCTTTTACCCACATGGACATCCCCTGCACTTAGGCATATCTCCTGTCATTGAACCTGGGGAACATGGCTTTTCAGGTAAGATATTAGACTCGATGAGCAGCAAAACCTTCATTGGGGTAGGCAAATGCAACAGTTACTGAGATAAAGAGGAACTAAAGGTGGCACAGAAGGACACAAATTAGCCAGACATGCATTTCAGATGAGTCACATCTGAAAACCTTTTTTCTTTATATAAGATACTGACTCATAGATTTTTTTTGACCAAACTTGCCAACTAGAAAGAACTGACCTTTCATTGTCCTTTAACTTCACATAGTGTGTATGGTGAGAAAGGCAGACCAAAATTCACCATCAAGTTCCAGAATTTGTTGATGTGCATGGAAATAATGCAGCATTGCAAATCTAGGGTTGAGCTTTTTGAAGAGGAGATGAACACTGAGGCAGAGCATGAACTAACATGATATACAGCATGGAGTCACTGTGAATGATCTGTGGTTATAGCTCTTACACCTTCTGTTTCACCTTTCAGTACTTTTCCCTGTTTTATCTGTCGTTAATGAGTGTAGGTCTAGTAGCTTCTGCTTGGGCAGCCATCCCTTACTGAAACTAAGCTTGTTAAAACAATATAAGAGCCTGAGTGGACTAGAATTCAAAGGGTTACTTGGTCATTCAAGCTCTCAACATCTTCCTCAAAGACTTTCACACCGATCAAGTTTAGTAAATGACTGCATTTGTGCTGCCCTAACCATACAAATATTGGCATACCCAAATAATTTGCCTGGATTCAAGTCTTAACATGATAAATACTGTAGTTAAGTCACATGTTTTTCTTTACTAAGTGTAAACATCCTTAAATACCTTTATTTAAATATCTCAGTCTAATTCTAATATTTCCAATTTCAAATTAAACATTTTTTAAATACTATGCAAGCTGCACTTTCTTTTGAATGTGATGAATATGAATATCTCATCAGAAATTTATTTATTTAAAAGCTTAGTCACCCAATCTTCTAAATATTAACACTACCATATAAAATATTTAAAATATGTCTGACAAAATTCAGTGGCAGATACACTGACATCACTGAGAGATACACAACTATAACAACTTTGCTGTCCCTGCACTGTACTTAGCCCTCTCTGCTCTCATGTGGCCAGATCCTCTCTTGGCAAATCTGTTGGAAAATTTACAAATCATCTGCTGGAGGGTGACACTGATTCAAGAAAGACTTTCCAGACTGCTTTATATTAATAAAAGTTATTGATAAATAACAATTAAATAATATAAATGTATCCAATACAACTTCCTTTACTTTGTGGTAGGGAGAGATGGATGGTGTGGTCTGGGTACCTTTGTCTGTTAAAGTGGGTAGAGGGAGCATCATGTGACAGCTAATAGTCGTGCCCAGCTCACTGCAGGAGGTTGGTTTGATACTGTTGTGGTGAACATCACAGTAAAGAATGCAACAGAACAGAATAGAACAGGATAGAATAGAATAGAGCAGAAGCCAGCAAAGGTACAGCAATCTCACACTGGCTACTGTGTTGTTGGTCAGTCACAGGAGCAAAGCACTGCAAAGATGACAGTAGCTGCCTGCATCCCCTTTTCCCTCCTGCCCTACAGCAAGCACAGCTTCACACTGCTCACAGCATTTCCAAGGATCTAGTTTGTATTCCTAGACTTAATCGCTTCATGTTCCTTGGATTCTTCTACTTTTATTGTCTAAAAGAAGGGGAGACAATATCGTCTCTCTCGAGTGTCTTTCTGACTTCGTTTCTTTTGATGAAAAGCTATTGATTCAGGTGTGTTTGAGTGAACCTGTGAATATACTGCTGACTCAGGAATTCTTTAGCATCACTAAAATAAATGTGAAATGCATGATTGTTTTCCTTATGTAAATAACTGGTGAAATAGAAAATGGTTCTGTTGTTATTTGCGAAAAAGCAGTGAAGGGATAATACTGTTATTGGGAGATGTGTGCTAGAATATTTGACTTGTATCTCCTAGATTTCATTTGTCTGCTGTCAACCTATACCTGCTGTTAAGCGTTAGACACTTTAAAAAAGAGAAAAAGATAACGCAACTTATTCACCATTAATTCTTTAAAATGAGTCACTATTAAAAGCTTAATTGTTTGCTGAGAGGGTCCAAATTAGTGGACTTTGCAAGATCAAACAAAATTGAAGATATGTGTCCAAATTAAAATGGAAACATGCATCCAGAATATACCAAATGAACATGTATGCTCCTGTAATAATAATTTTATTATCTTCAGCTTCCAGGCCAGACTTTTAATTATGACCCTTTATATCAGTGAAAACCATGTATTCAGGATTAAAAACCTATTTCTTTAACTAGTCTAGTTAAAGACTGTGGTTTGATATATTCTATGCTACAACTTTTATAAAAACCAGAGAACACTTCTAATAACACTTTTCTAATTTCATGGTTCAGTGCACAGTCAGTAAAGATTTAAATAATTCAGAAAGAAAGCCTATTCTGTTTCTTTATTAGAAGTTTGAGTCAGGCAAATTCTTTGACATTTAATAGGTTTTTAACCCTTTTAATAACTTCTTATAATGAAATTTATTGGATGTTGTTTTAAATAAAGGGTTATTATATTAGAGTAAATAGCAGTTGGTAGTTTTTTATGATTAGTTTTGAGACCTAGGCCCTGTGTGACTCAAAGGATATTAAAACATAAAGTAGAAAAGAATGTTAATAGTCCCCAAATTAACTGTGTACCGAGAAATATAGAAACTGTATATTGCTGCATTCTTGTCATTATATGATCATGCTATAAAATTTTGCAGTTGAATTTTGAGTATATAATTGTTTTAAAAGAGCTGAAGATCACTTACAGAACCAGTACTATATAAAACAACCTGAAGTGGTTTAATTTTTAACAGAATGATTTTGAAAAGATTAGAGTAGTAAATTTAATAGGTTGGTGGGATGTTTTTTTTAGTTTGGGGTTCTTTTTACATATGAGGTTTCTGCTTTTTAATTTTAAAACTGTTTTCCTAATCAACAGAAATTTTGAATGATCCTTTCATTTTATCCTGAAAACGCACTGGGCGTAGTATATAAAATACACTTGTGTACAACACTAAAATATTCCCCAAACACCCACTTGAAAACTTAGTCTTTCATTATGCAGTTAGCTGATACAGAAGAGAATTATAAAAATGAGATGATGAAAACACACATCCCTTCCTCTGCTCAGTGGTGCTTTGAGTTATTCCTTTTAATGTGTTTTGAATGGTTCTCTGTGGTCATTTTAGAGTAACCTTAACTCTCATAACAGATCTTTCTTTAGCACTCATTCTCTTATATATGTGCTAAGAGAAGACGTGCTTGCAGATATGATTTCTGCTTTAACTGAATGGAAACAAACATCTGATAGCACGTGGGTCTTGGGGTTTGATCAGCCTTCGTTCATAACAGGACATACATGACAGTTACCAGTTTCATCCACTCTAATCAGAGAATCCAAACTTCTTGTCAGATTTCAGCCTTCTAAATATTGGGGTCACTTTTGGCTTTTCTCTGGTGTACAAATGCAGATATTCAAGTTATCTTGAGTTTTAGGTTATCTCACTGAATAGCATCACCATGTTGGAAACCAACACATGAAACTGCATGGTTTGCTTTAGATTCCGTTGCTATTAATCTAGGATCTTAACCACCAACATGCACTGAGTAACTGCATGGGCATTTCTGTATTTTTACACACTTTTATGTTTAAACCTAGCTGTGATTGATTGTGTGATTAATATTGCTTGCATTTTCAATCATTTAAAAGAATTATGAGGGTTTTTTTGGTTTCACAAGTGTTTATTTTGATCATAAGTGGTGGATGTGGTCTCACAAACACAATTCCTTCTCTGTGTGCCAGCTCTCACAAACCTGTCTGGCAACTTAATTTTATCTTTTCTTCTCTTTTGAAACCTTGACTTGGAGAGTCAAGTGATTATGTAGGAATTCCATTTTTTTTTCTCTCTTTTTAATGAGCATCTCTGTGTCACTCTAAAACATCTTGCAGATGTGCATTGGCTTATGGTGGAAGGCAATTAAAACACCTAAATTAAAACAGTAAAATTTCTAACCTTTTCAGGAGGTTGGCACAACTGAGGCTAGTGCTACCTTTTAATGTGGCATAATTTGGGAACTAACAAACATTCAAATTTAACATGGTACAGGTAGTGACACAAGTTGACCTGGGAATATGAGTGAGAATATGACTAATAACAGAAACACCTTCTGCCTACCAAAGAATGTCTGCAATGCCTACATGGTGACTCCGTTGGGTGACACCAGTGAAGAAGGAAGCACACTGTGGTTATCTTTATGGATAACACTTAAGATCCCCTGGGGTTTTCTCCCAATATTTTTTTTTAATTAATTGATTCAAATATAGCTTCTTACAGTATGAAAAGCTATTGCTCTCTGACTTACCTTGACTGCTTAGACAAGGAGCAAAGAACTGTCAACCTTCCACAGTGTCCATCAGAAATGTTCATAAGAACTCTCAGCTAGTAGAAAACTAAGCAAAAAACCTTGTAAGACCTGATGGGGTAATAGAAATAATGCCTGCTGTGCCTTGATACGAGTTTGCCCAGGGTAGTGAGATATGTATTCTCCACTTGCTTCAGTGAGTAAGACCTGTGTATTTTTTCTTATGTTTTAATGTTTTCATCACCGGTGTGTAATCCCCAGTGTTTCTTGCATATACTTAGACCTGTTGTATTTACTTCGATCTATTAAGGCAACCTGTCTTTGTTCTTTGATGTAATGATAACATTTATTATAAATGAATTTAAATAGGGAGGGACAATTTGGACTTTTACAGCTTTTCAGAGAGATCTTGCATCACAGTTCTTAATTATAACAAAAATAATGTATTTTGCTAACAGCACACTCCTTTTGAAACCACCTGCCCAATGCTTCTCAGACAAAAATTATTTCCTTCCTAATGCCACCTTCTGGGATGTTAGTTGAGTCCTGCAGTGTGGCTCTTTCTACATCTTGCATGTGTTAACCAGCTTGTATCGAAAAGACAGATAATTAGGGGGGGGTTAGGCTACACACTATATCCTGTGAGAGAGTAAGGGTTCTATCTGAATGCTGTGTCAGATAAGAATATCTGTATTTTGTGAACTTTGGGGCACAATATTTCAAGAAAGATGAAGAACTATTGGACATAGTCCAGAGGATAGGAGGAAGAATGATCAGAGGTGTAGAAAACACAGCATATGAAAAAAGTCTTTCAATCTTTGGGTTTAGTTGTTTGGTCTAAAGAAGAAAAAACTGAAAGGAAATTCATAATACCCTTCTAGTGTGTACAACTTTTCTGTAAAGGAGAAAAACATTCCGCATGTCCACTGGGAGCAAAGCAAAAAGTAGTAGGTTTAAATTACAACAAAGGAGATTTAGGTGAGACATTACAGAAAAAAGCCCTTTCCACTGTAAGGATAGTTAAGCACAAGAATTGCCTAGGGAGGTTATGAAGAGGTTAGACAAACATCTGTCAGAATGATTTAGGTATAGCTAATCCTGCTGTGAGATAGATGTTGGACTAAATAACCTTTTGAGGTTCCTTCTAGCACTATTTTCTGTGATTAGGATACTGTATTCACATTGTCCTGCAGTAAGATGTTTCTGTGCAGGGATGATATCACTGTATTCTGCATTGCATGCTTTGCTTTGGTTTTGCTTTAAGCTGATGGGGAGAATGATGGTCTGATGTTTCAAGCACTTTAGCTTTTTATTCTTACTACCTTAGAAGCTTTGAGCAGGGCATTAGGAGCTTTTTTTCAGCCAGACAGCCCCGTACTGTTTTTCCACTAAACGTGTCGTAACAGTTATTGGTATACACCTCAGAATTAGTAGCTTTTACTATGTCAAACACATGGGTGGATGCTCAGCTTCTGCTTATAAGCAAAATGCAAACAGAAAAAAAAAATAGCCATGAAAAGAAATGTATCATAGCTTCCCCTTTAGTAAAACCAAAATAAAACCAATCATGTTCTAAAGCTGAATATAACCCAAGTTGTGAAACATCCTGGAACTGACAGATGGAGACTGATATTAAAGTGCCAGATATTATCATTATTACCTCATCAGAGAGACCATTGAAGGCATCAGTTTAAGACTGTCCCTATCCTTTGTAACACTCAAACTCTTTAACTTTGTTCTTCCATTTGGCGCTCTGCCACCCAGCAGGATTTGTATTCAGCTTTGCATTCAGCAGGAGTGTGTTCGCAATATTGCTTCTGCATAGTGAATATGGCTCCAGCACAGCTACACATTGGTGGGTTTTGTAAAACTCCATCTGGAGGAACAAGAAATAAGAAGCTTCTGATTTTGAAGTAGTTTAGAAGAAATTAGTCATACTCTGCATGTTGACAGAGAGTGTGTCTTGATAGTGCCACTGCTCCTGCAGAGACAGGTAGTGACGGTGTTTGAAACGGGAGTGTACTGTCACACGACAGCAATGACCCAAGTATGTGGTTTTCATGAGTGGGACTGTTCTTGAACCCAACAGGGAAGATGGAACAGTTCTTGGTTTGTTGATCCTTCAGGAACCTGAAGGTTCATCATCACATGTTTTCCATGGTGTAATCTCATAGCTTTTCATAGTTACATGGTTAGTTGCCTGTTCTTATTCAAGGGATAAGCAGTTTCCATTTTCTTAGACAATCCCTTTTTTTCACTAGGAAGGGACAGGATGAGGGAAGACAGGCTCTGCAGTGCGTGGCAGAGAGGTGAGCCAGAAACCTTGTCTGCAGATGTGGATCCTCCTTGGTGAGGGCCATAGCTCTGTGCAATGGACTTGCACTGGTATGTTCTCTGCAGGCAGGTCCCTTAGGTGAGGGTTTCCAGCTTAGTATCTAAAAGGCAACATGTACTGTTAAACAAACTTACTTGCTGTAAGCAAAGTAAACTTTTACAAAACCTCACTTGGTTTTGTAAAAGTAGCCTGGTATTCATCTGATTTAAAAATTCAGAAGACAAGTTGAATTCATGTGAAAAGGGAAATGCTGGGTTTTTTCTACTGCACTACCTCATTTTGCAGTCCTCAGAATTTCACTAGTGAAGGGTTGTCTGGCAAATATATATATACACACAGACACATACATGTGTTGTGTATGTGGATACATCCCGTACTGTCCAGCTGGTGTCATGTTATCTGAAAACAGAGAATGTTCTGTGACAGGGCTAAAAGTGAATCACAGACTGTTTAAAAATATATATTTTTTTAAAGACAAAAAACACAATGTTCTGTAGTATCTATCTGATAATATTTGAAGTTCATATAAAGAGTTTTTAATAAAGGAGAGATAATTTGAATAATAGCAACTGTATTATATTTTACTTGTGGAAAAGTAATTAAAATTATAACCTTTGCCCTGCTTTCAGAGGAAGATACTCTGCAAGTTCATTCTAAATAAGAGTTGTCAGGAGTTTCAAATTGTGCTTGTTTCCTTTCTACAGTTCATAAAATCATTAGGATGCATATTCTTATTAAAAAGTGGTCTTCCTTGTTCAGCTTTTTATGAGGGAGTTTATTTCCAGCCCCATCATGGTGCTACCCCACGAAAGCACAAGGCATTTGCAAGTGGGGCAGCGTGGGCTCGGCCCCTGCTGGGTGGTGGGCACCGTGGGGAGGACACACACCCACGCTGAGGCTCAAGCGCCACAGATGGGGTGAAGGGAGGGCTTTTGGAAGGGTTCTGCCTCCCTCTCCCCAGCACGCAAGGGACTGGGTGAATTTCCACCCACTGCCCACTCACCCAGCACTGGCTGAGAGGGCCCGGGACAGCCCACACTCCCACTCCCCCTTCCCCAGCTGCTGCCCAGCTCAACAGCTGGATCCAGAGCAAAACGGCTGAGCAGCAGTTACAGTGTCCCTGGCACAACTGTTTTGATGTGGGTTGTCTGCCAGAAGCAGAGATAATGATAGCTTTCAAGGCTAATATGTTTGGCAAGGAGGGGAGATGATACTGGAGGGAAGGGAACAAGAAGTCAGTAGCAATCTTTAAAAATATAAATGTTTGCCAGGATTCAAATTTCAGCCTTTGATTGATCTCATACACTGTGCTGTCTCTATTCCTCTGGTGCTTTAGAAGTCAATAAATGAACTTGAACATGTTTGTATCGACAACCCTTTTTTACCAAAAGCTATTAATTTCTAAAGCAATATAAATACAGGTATAATTGTGATGTCACATTGTCAGAATCCATTTCAAATGCTTTTCAGAGACACACATACATGTAAAGTGGTAAGTATGCCATAACTAATGGTATTATTAGTTTGATTTACTGCCAGCCAGTCAGCTTTACAAAAATCAATCCCCAAGCTCATAAACTATGTCCCTAAAATTGATATATTTTTATGCTATCAATAGTAAGAGAAAAGGTGAAGTTACAGGTTTATCTTTTCTTTTTCTGTGTGTTACCCGTTGAAAGGTATCTTACAGATTGCTGTGATGTATAGGAGTGTGTGTATGAGAGAGAGAGAGGTTATAGAAGTCACAAGCTATAAAAACTTTGTAAAAAAAATCTGAGTGATCTTTAGACAATTCAGATGACATGTCTAACAAAGACTGTCAGTAGAATAAATGTGGTTATGTTAATATATTGAACCATTAACGCATGTCCTTTTCATAATGGAACTTACACAATGGTACTTCCTGTCAGATTCCCCTCGATACGTACGGCATGTTTGTCTGATGCACAGAGAGACAACTATATCTATTTCATTTCAGCTCTGAATTGACACTTCAATTTTAAATCACCCACAGAACACCTTAGCTTAAATCTGAGCTTCTCCCTAATACTCTCTGCTATTTGTCATGTTTCTGTGTGAGTATACTGAAAAGATGTTAAAGGCAATCTGCTGTAGTGTGTGTATGGTGCATTTGACCTCTGGACAAGAAAGGAGTTTCATCCTCCAGTGCTTTTAATTCTTATCCTTGCAGAGACTGAATTTGTTGCTTGCATTAAAATAGTATGTCTTGTTAATGCTAAGAAGCGGTGACCCACATAGCACAATGGATTCATTTGTCAATCCCACGATTTCCAAGCTTTCCGTTCATATATGTCCTAGCAGCAAATCAACTCAGAAATCATTTAATCAGTCTATCAATGCATCCTTCTTCTCATTCGTTTGAATCCTGAAAATTCCAGTATCTCGTTGGGCAGCACCAGGCAAAATAGATTTGGACCTAATAGTAGATGTTCAAGTTCTGAAAACTGCAGCTCCCAAATTCAAAGCTTACACACAAAAAAATCCTAAGAAGAAAAGTAGGATCTGGAAATTGTTTTGAATTTTTAGGATATTCATGTTTTGATCAATTTCTGAACTTCAGAGTGCAAACCTGTCCCTGTTTGTTAGCATTTCTGAAATACTCTACATGCAGTTACAAAAAGCAGTGCCCTTTTGTTCCCCCTGTAAAGAAACAAGCTTTCATTGCTTTTTGCTATTCCCATGGGCTGAGGCTAAAGCCCGAATAGTTTATAACCATCAGTGTTATGCAAATGTCAATCATATCCTTACTCTGTTTATTTCCAGTATTTACATGTTTATTGAAGTATTTGCCATTTCTTTTAAGCCTTATATAGCAAACCAGGCCAATCGAGGTCTAAGGAACAGAACTCTTTATTAGTGATATGCTTAATACAGTTTTTTTCCTCTTGTAGATGCAAGATTTACGGAATACAGAAGGAGCCCAGTATAGTTCCCATCCTCAGATGGCAACCATGAGGCCAAGGGTTCAACCTGCAGATATTAGGCAGCCAGGAATGATGCAGCATGGGCAGCTGACTACTATTAACCAGTCCCAGCTCAGTGCACAGCTTGGTTTGAATATGGGTGGAAACAGTGTTCCTCACAACTCGCCCTCTCCACCTGGAAGCAAATCTGCAACCCCTTCACCATCCAGTTCAGTCCATGAAGATGAAGGAGAAGATAGCTCTAAGGTAGGCTTAGATGCTAGGATTACTATGTAAATGGTGGATATTTTAGGACCTGCTAAATGAATCGTATGGCCACAATTATTAAGGTGATACTTTATACATTATGCATGGTTGACTGAAGTGAATAAAGGGTTATGAATACAGAACTTATAATTTCCAGTCATTTCTTCACATAGCTTGAGTAAAGGACATCATTCCTCTTCATGAGAGCAAACTGGAATTCTGTAAAACACTCAAAGGATAGCCATTCCTTTAGGTCTTTAATATAAAGGTTGAGTATTCTCACTTGCATAGAAGGGATGTTTGTTCCCAGTTAAAGATCAAGTTACTGCTATAAAAAGTATGAACAGTCTGTACAATATGCTAGTCTTTGCTACTTGGTCACAGGATGAGTAAATAGAACACCATAGCAATCAGAACAGAAAGATCCTCTACGAACTTTAAAAGCCTTACCTTGAAAACCTTGAAGACCCATTATGCATATATACTTTGAGAGGTGCCGACACTCCATCATGACATATTTAAGTTTCCTTTTAGTGTTGGTACAGGCATGAAGTGATAATGCATTTACATAATAAATTACTTTAAAAGATAAATGTCAATTTATATAGCAGGTTTGGCATGCAAAAACCTCCCAAACCTCATAAAATCCTGAAAACCACCCAAAAAATACACAAGTATATTATTTTAATTTTGCAAACGCAAAAGCTGAGACACAAAAAAACCTGGAACTTAGCACAAAGTCATCCCATAAACCAGGAATAGAGCATATTGAAATTGAGAACCTCTAGCTCTGTGTTAAGGTCACTGCAAAATAGCTGTCGTGTTAGAGCAGTCCTGTAGTGTAGTGTGTACAATGGCCATATTTTGTGGGGGAAAGTTGCAGACTTACAAGAAATGTGAAGAAAACATATAGTGAGTCACTGAGGAAGTATAATCCAGTCAAGAAATGTAAGTCTGATTTGTTTTCATATTATATTGTTTTTCATGCCTCAAGCTATAAAATAATCATGTAATTGGAGACATATGTTCTACTACATTTTGAATAAATTCTGATTCAAAAGTTTTATTTCAGGACTTTCCTGTGATTTCACAAACTTTAGGTTTTAAAAATTACTGAATAATTCATACATTTTAAATGAGCACTTTCTTACTGAGGGAGACTTTAGAATACAGCTATGTAAAAATAATTCCAGGCAGCTTTTACTTTTTCAGAATAATTTATTTCCTACTCCTGTTGCTTTGCTAATATTTTTACATATATTGGTGGGAGTGTGCAAGATGCTCTAAACTTCTGGAGAAAACATCCACTCAAATAATTAAGGTGTCTTTTCTGCTTCTAACCAATATTTCAGTTATTTAGCCTACATTTTTCTTGTACTTTTTCACTGCAACACTTTGTGCTAGAAAAAACCTACAGATGTGGTTTTGTGCAGACAGTACTCATCTGAAGCTAATGTTTTCAATAAAGAAATACTAAGCACTGCAGACCAAGTAAAGCCTAGCCCTTTTTTTGTGTAAGCCAGTTTACATAGTGTTCAACTTTTTAACAGGCCATGTTATTTTAGAAACCTCTCTTTAAAATTCTCTCATGATCCATCTAAGCAGAAAAAAATGAAAAAAGGCACAAGACACAACACAAAATTAAATTTGGTGTGCTGAAATTGATACATTGCCTGAAAATTCAATAATAATCATTTCTCTGCTAAGAGAAAAGTTGTAAAGACTATTAAATTTCATTAATAATGACAGAGTGCTTAAATTTGTCTTCAGCTAGTAGGGTTTAAACTGTAAGCTTGGTGGGGGCATATTGTGCCATACCTGTCTTCTATGGGATGTCTTGGGTCTTCATGAAAATGCCTGAAGTTGGCCACCATCAGAGACCATGAGTGGGCTGGCATGCCTGATCCAACGCAGCGGTTCTGCTGTAGTTCCCTCCATAGAAGACAACAGGGTTTGAATAATCAGCATAAGAACTTAGTGAAACTCCTCTGCTGTGTATCTTTCTGTCATGTTGCTCTTCCTGGAAGCTGCCAATGCATGGATGCAAATATTTAGAATAAACCAGCTTTCAGTGCAGTCTTTCTCCCCAGGCACAACAGTATTACATTCTCTCAGAGGGGCCTGTGAGGGTCCTTCTCACTCCAGAAATGTTCTTCCCAGTGAAAGAAGGTACTGGACGGGGCCAGGAAGAGATAGAGCAGCCGTTCCATCTCTTGTGGGAACCTCTGTCTTTTACCTGAATGTAACTTTGCTAAATTTGCAGTTTTCTCTTTGTTTTATAAACTTTTATGTAGATGTGTGGTATTACTTAATAGATTAGGGCCAGAGCTCACTAGTTAGTCCTTCAGTAGAATTAACATGTTGCAGTCATGTAGTAGCTGCTGGAGCTCACACGTTTGAGCAGCTTCATGAAGTCACTGAGATGTTCTTTAAGGTCCCTTCCAACCCAAACTATTCTATGATTCTATGTTCCTGCCGTAAGGACTGTGTGAAAAACAGCTCCCTTTGAATTCGCCATGTTATTAACAGCAACAGTGACATTCTCCCTATTGAACCAGCAGGAGAAGATGTTTGCCCGTGTACCAACATTGATCGAAAAGACAAAGTACATTTTGAAAGGGAAAATCACCTCAGTGTCAGATGATCTCCCTTAGTTTATGCCAGCTGAACACCCAGCCTTATGTGTGAAAGAAGCCTTTGACAGCAGATTTGATAGAGAAGTCCCTAACAACTATACCTATTTCTATCTAGAGAAAAAAATACAAAAATCTCAGTGTCCTGTTCATGTTTGCATGAATTTATAGAAAGAGGATGACTTTGATGAATTTATAGAAAGGTATGAACAAATGTGTACGTTACATACATTTGGACTAGAAATATAATTGTATCCCTAGTGAATGACTGATTTTCATGCATGGAGGAAATTACCATTTCAGCTTAATGTACATTTTCCAAATGCCAGTCATAAGGAAACTTTACAAACTGATGTAATTGTTCATGCACTGAGCTTCTTGGATGTTCATCGTATGGTAAATATTCAAATTGTTGTAAGCCTTGTCCAACATACACAGAACTAATGGCAGCAGCTACTAAATATTTTTTGGCAATACTCATTCACATAAAGGCTCTTTCATATAGGCCTTTTGGACTTTAAAAGTCATATATTCCCTTGTACAAAAAAAAGAAAGGTGCTGCTTTATAGAGGGCTCAGTTGCCTTACACACTGTTGCTCTAAAAGCAAGACAGCTGAGGTTGCTCGACCATAAGATCAGTGACAACATTAGCATAATATACAGTATATACAGTCAGAAAGCTGCTAGGTCTGTGGAAGTATGAAATGTAGTCTCAGATCAAAGATATTTTTTCTGCAAGTGGTGTACATCCCTAAGTCTCCTTTATTCTTTTAATCAAATATGTGGAACTATGGTTAGAAGAAGAAAAAAGAGAAAACTTCAAGATCAATAGTTTTAAGTAACTATAAAAACATTCTAAACAAAGTGGCCACTTACCACATACTTTATTCTGACCATCTCAACACTGGAATATTACATTTACATAATTCTTGCCATAATTCATACTGTTGGATCCTTAAACATGTATTCGGTTATTGCCAAGCATAATAGTGAGCTGCTGGAAGCATTACTGGTTTGCAAATATGTATTTCTTCATAGATGGATAACAGGGTTTTCTTACATACTCATTTGAATTTCACTTATGAGAGAATTTCAAATAATGCATTTTAGAGGGATGATAGTGAGAGGACTGCAAGTAGCAACAATTAACTAACGGAAACACAATTACTAAGGAATTGCTGCAGCATATTCTCTTTATGTGGTAGAGGTTTTACAATATTTACTTTATATGATAAGAGTTATAAGTAGAATTCTATGTTGTCTGTTCAGCCTATTATGCAGATGGTGCTTGATTAAAATCTATTTTAAACTACAGCGATTACTGCAAGATAGTGTGCATAAAACAGCTCTCCTAGCTCCATTAAAGGCTTTGGTACTATTGCAGTTTATTTAAAATATGCTTATAGACATTTTCCAGCTTCTCAAGGGGCATTTAGATATCAACGATGTGCCTTACTTGATAGTTTTAAATCCTACACTAGATATTCTTGTGATCTATTATGTGTGCAACATGGTTAATGTACACTTTTTTAAAGTGAAAGATTATTGCTTTCTTGTGATAAATAAGTTAAATACATCACGATAATTAAGCAATAAGCCATGACAGGAGGTGGATTACCATGAGCTAACTACACCTCCAGGGATTTTGAGGCACAAGTCTATGCCTAGCAGAATATATATGGTTTTTATTTTATTTCCCATCTGTCTTTGCTTTGGTGGTTAGAAGTGGAGTCTATGAAGCTGATAGACTGATGGGAGCATAAGGTAGGCCATCATCTCACCCATTTGCAAGGTTATTAGTACTGGAATTCGGGTATTCTTTTTATTTTCATATAAGACAAACAGAATTTCCCCTGTGAGTACTCTTTTTTAACAGTAGGCTTTTGAAGTCTCTTGATCATTCAGGTTGGAGAATAAGATTTTAGAGCTGTTCTCAGAACAGCTTACCAGAAGACTTCTTAAACAAGTTTCTGCAGCATATCACCTGGTTTAAGGGTAGGTTAAGTAATCTAGTATCCTAATATGCAGAGAACTTTTAAATCTCATTTGTCACTCTGAAAAGAGGAAAACTTCAGTAAATAATAGAGGCAAAATTTTAACTATAGTCCACATTGTTGTCAAGCCTCCTTGTTCATGGACTTTGCACAGAACTGTCTAGAATTTAGACTGGTATTGCCAAATTAACTAGGAAGCCTAGTTAATTACCATTTAACTGGTAGTTTTGTGTACCCTGTAGAATGAAATAATAGCAAGAGACTAAAAGTTGGATAACTTTGTAATGGGAGCACACTGCTTCTGTTTTTCCATATTTTCCAAATGCTGCCAATAGGCTCCATGTCCATTAACCTTGTATTAAAGATGCATCTATGGTAACATAATGGTAAAGAAACAACCAACTTTGTTTTCAAATTGGGGTCATCACTTTACTGCTGTGCTTAGTAAGCCACAGAGATCCAGGTTGTTCATTGTAGTCACCTGGGCCCTGCCGGACACCACAAAGTGGTGTGTATTGAAAAAAAAACAGATTTTTGCTCAAAATGAGAATTTCCAGCCATTTTCCTCATGCAGTTGCACTGATTTGAACATCAGTGTTCTGTGTCACTTGATATGCATTATTAAAAAATAATAATACAAGGATGTGATAAAAGTCATGCCTACTAGATCCTTAGCCTAGAGCATACTTTTCATGCTATTGAACTTCTCATACTTCAAAATGCTTATGATGTGTATTACTCTGGCCATGTCAACAAGAGAAAAAAGCCTTTGAATCCTCTCGTAGTCACACATTACTACAGGTATAGAGAATTAAATGATCATATCAAGAGAAGCTGCTTTGCTGTGGAGCTCCAATCTGTTGAAGAATCAGGACAGTGTTCCTTTATGTGCTTGTAAGTCACCTAGGAAGGTAGGATGCTTTGGTGATCAGGGTCTCTGAGCTATTCAGTGGAAAAGCGAAGTTGCATTTAACAAATTTGCATAAATGATCATGTGCAGGTTTTTTTCAGGTGATGCACAAATAATGCACATGCACTTTCCTTCATATACCATTCCTTTTTCACTCCTTTCCTCAAACCATTTGCTTTCACATGAGCAGAGGAAAAAACTATGCAACTAAATCCAGATGGATCAGAACTGATCCTCGAAAGGGGTCTAAACTGTCTGCATTGAGAAAGCTTTGGTTCTTCAGATTTTAATTAGAAACTGTGTAGGGGAATGTCTATAACTTTAATAATTTTATTTACAGTCAGATTCTCTTCAAATTCCCTGGAAGGTGTACCGCCAGTTGCAGTGTTCCTGCTGTCTGCAGGTGGTTCATGTGGTTGAACTGGTGGTCAGGCTATAATAAAACTAATTTCATTTGAATTTAGTCATATGCATGTTATAGCCGTTAGCAATGAAACTTAGAGAAGGTGTAAAGATGAACAGATGAACTATAAATGAGATTATAGCAATTACATGAAAGGAAAATATAAAGCACTTTGAGGGAAAAAGTTACATAATCTGAAATAATGAATTTTATACATGTGACTAAGGCAGATGGTGTCAACATTTGAATTATCAAAGATGGCAACTAAAATTCCATTTTTGCTTACAAATTCCAAAATCTTTGTATCACAGAAGCTGTAACAATGGATGGACTGAATTAAATTGGCTTTTTTAATAGTACTTTTCTAATTTTATGTTACAGGTCAATGGTGGAGAGAAGAGACCTGCTTCAGATATGGGAAAGAAACCCAAAACTCCCAAAAAGAAGAAGAAGAAGGACCCAAATGAGCCACAGAAGCCTGTGTCTGCCTATGCATTATTCTTTCGAGACACTCAAGCAGCCATCAAGGGCCAAAACCCCAATGCTACTTTTGGTGAAGTCTCTAAAATTGTAGCTTCAATGTGGGACGGCTTAGGAGAAGAACAAAAACAGGTACAAATTGTGCTGTAGCTCAGAGGCTTTGTTTCAGGAAAGTGTTATCAGGGTCATCTTAAACACTGTAGGCAGCTTCTTTTGTTTGCCAGGATGAAAACTGAATATGTGCCATCTCAGGCATCTGAATTAAAGAGACTGAGATAAGGAGAGTATCGTTTCATTTCTTCTGTATTAAACCACTAAAAGTGGTGGGTTTTTTTTTAGTTTTGCAGTGTGGCACAAGCTTTAGGATTCTATTTTGGATTGTTTTATGCCAAAATTGGTGGGCCCAAGACTTTATGATGGTATTGCCCTGTCTATGACAATGTGTGTAAGAGGACCTTGCTGCCAAAAATTGTATCTGTGCAGTGGGACGTGACATATATCCAAGCTCCCAGTTGCAGATGTTTCTCTGCCCCACAATGCCAGAAGGGGAGCTGGACTCACATCTTCTCCCTAACCCACCTGGCTTTTCTGAAAAGAGTTAAGAGATGTGTTGACTCAGAGAGACCTAGCACGAACCCTGGAAAATCGACATTGTTCTGGGGTATCCTCCAGCATACATGTGGGCTCTGGAAAACACATCCCATAGTTACTTCCATCTCCCATGGAAAGGCCTTGGTTCTGCAATGAGGCCAGCAGAGCTGGATCTGAACCTTTGCAGAAACCCCTCCAAGTCAGTCAGATGTTATGTAAAAGTGGGCAACTCTGGAAACTCATCATTTTCATGTGGTGATGGTTGGCAAATACCATTCATCCTTGCTATTGGATACCATTGCTTTTCTATTGTTATTGGTTGCATTTTTACTAACTGTGAACAGGATGGATTGGGTAGATAAATAAATGAGAACTTTAAGAAATAAACAGATATGGAGGGAAAGGATATGCTGAGTGAGAGTTATACTGGCTGCAGGAGACCTGGGTGGGAGATGATGCCAGCACAGAAAGAAGAAAAGTACTGGGACAAAAGCACATCTCATTCATTCACACTGAGTATATTATTATTACAAAATTATACTTAATAAGGCTAAGAATTAAAAGGAAAATTTTAATGTGATTTTTTGGTAGGTAAAACCATTTAGGCTTAAAAATTTTACTTTGCTAATAACTGGATGGCGTAGGTGGTACATCTTGATCCCTGTTAAAGATATCAGTGTAATAAGATTCAAGATTTGGTACTCATTGACTAACTAGCTAAAAAAAAAATTCTTATTCATCTAGTATCCACCATTGAATAAGGTCAACATTTGGAAGGTTTAGCTGGAGGAAAGGTAACTTTCTAAACGCAGGGATCAGAGAAGTCACTTGGTTTAGCACATTGGGTTTATTTTGTTGTGTTCTTTCTTTCTTCTCCCCTTTTTAGTATGTCCAGCAAAGGCTGAAGTTACGTCCCAGATCTGACAGGCTGTTTAGACCTCCCAGTACCACAGTTTTGTCATAGTCAAACTTTACTTTTTGGGACCATGATAATGGGTGTTCACTTTTGACTCAGAAAAAATAGGGACTATGCTTGTGGTTAAATTCACATGCAAGAGGGTTTGATGCCATTCCTTGTTGTCCCGTGTACCTGCCAGCCAGCAGGAGGGACAGTGCTGAGCCACACCAGGAACAGCCACTGCTCAACAGACTGCCCAAACGTGTAGGAAGCAGCCTGCTGTCCCCACTGTGCTTTGCCAGGACCTCTGGCCAAAGCTGAGAAATTATAGACTGTGGCATCTGGCCTAAATTGATTCCTACTGCAAAGAAAGGTCTTTGCCCTGAATCACTCCCTGGGTTGAAATCTGGACCTCCAAACATATATCTCAGGAGTGCTCCACGTAGTTACATCTGTATCTTGGACCCATCTTGCTTATCCGTGGGATTGTGGATCCAAATTTTTCTGAAATGATGAAAGGCCTGGACTTCTCAGGACCCTGTCTCTCTAGTGAATCTTACATCTCTCTAGTGATGAAACCAAGCAAAAATTATTTATTTAGGCAAACTTGTGCTTGGTTTCCTCAACCATTTTTCATAATGACCCTTAATTTGTGGCTGTTGCAGTTTTTCCTTCCATAGTGTTTGCTCTGCTTACAACACAAAACTTGACTTCATGAATAAAAGTCCCAAGACCATGTAATGGGTATAAAGCTAAAAGACTATAAAACACACATTTCCTTTGAGCTTGTCATGTTAGTGGTACCAGCAGAAAAATGAAGTCTTTCCATAGAGTTCTGTTTAAGAAAAGTGCATAAAACCCTAAATTTCCAGCTATACTTGGATTTTGTATTTGTGGTTGAAAGCAATAATTGAGTAAGTCCTACCCTAGAACAGCAGAACAAAATTTATTTTCTTTATCTCTGTTGTCCTTAATTTAAGTTGGAACACAGCAGAATGATGTGTTATGGAATCCAAATGACACATCCTTGAAAAAATGGCTGCAACTAGATTTTTAAGCCAATTATTCCAAGAGTTTGGGTTAGCATATCTTTGTTGCTCTTTGACTCATTTTGCCTATTCATTATCATCTATTAAGCACATTGTTAAAACTCCAGGCCCAGGCCCTTTCTAATCTAGCACTGTACAAAAAGGATAAAAGATAGTCCTTATTTTAAAAAAATTGGCAATCCTATTTTCTAGAATAAATTTAAACTCATTCTTTATTCCATTAGGGATCTAATAGTACAAAGTAATGATTACAAGACATCTTAACTGACTAGATAGTCTGTATTTTAAAGCCCTAATTTTTCAGATCCAGAGCATCAGTAACTGTTAGGAAACCTATGTATCTGCTAGGAAAATTGGACTCTAAAAATACAAATGATTAATGTAGCATTTGGAATTTGGCATGGAAGAAGCTTCAGAAATTCAAAAATAGTTAAATAAAGAAACAATAACATCATTAGAGGAATATTTTATTGATGAATTCTACTTGCTGAAAAGGATTCAATTATCATAAAGCTTCTGTCTTTTATGTTTTGGAGGCTAATGCTTATTCTGGAATTTAAATAGAATTATGTTTCCAAGTTATGTTTTCTGAATTGGAACTCCTTTTACTATTAAAATAGTAAATACAAATGAATCAGAAAGTAGAACATAATGCAGCTATTGAGAAAGAAGAATAACTTCATGTCTTCATGCCAAAATGAAATCTTCTTTGTTCCCATGACCTGAGCCAGCTTTTTCTGAAATGCATAGAATTCTTGTTTATTCCTGAAGATTGACCATAGAATAAATAAAGGTACTGAAACTCAGTACAGCAATGACCTAAGGGCAGTATATGTATGTCCAAGTCTTTGCAACAAAATTTTGATAACCTGACATATTAGAGTGTAGCTGGAAAGGGTTTGTACAAGAATCACGTATGTTTTTCAAACTGAAGAAACTAGAAAAATGTTGTTTGAGAAAACAGGATTTGAATGACAAAAAAGGAAATGTTATTGTGAACTAGATGATAGGGAGTTCCTTACTGAATTTAGGGGGAAGTTATGCATGAAATGGATCACACTCAGATGGTCTTACTGTGAGAATATTGCAACTTGTTAGATTAAAGGAGGTGCTAGTGTACTTCCACTCTCATTTTACCATATGAAGACATTTGCATTTTTGGGTTGTATGCTATAGCTTAGTGCACAAGGGCCATTTTCAAACAGTGCTGCTGTGTGCCTGTGTTTTTTTTGTCCAAATCTATCTACACAGAGGAGTCTAGAAATTAAAGGGACATTAGTGGTCATGGTGGACTTTGTCATAGTTTCTTCTCAAATTCTGAATTTGGTACAATAATTAGACATGATCAGAAGCAGGGACTGTGTGTTTTCCTTCATTTTTCACTGTAAATGTTTTCTGAAACTGTTCAGTTTAATAAACTTGTGAATGAAAAGCAGCTGTAGCCGTAGTATGTTGAGGTGCATTCTCCTCAGTGCTGTAGCCATAGCACAGGGAATATATTCAGTGGCTTTTCTAGTTCTTCTCTTAGGATCACAAACACTGTTTTCTCCTTAGTCAGTACTATACTTCTGTGCATCCTGGGTTTATAGCTTATTTATGTACATATTTGCCCTTTGCACACATTTTTACTGCAAAGGGGAGAAAAACAGCCCCCAGGAAAGAGAGTTCAGTATGCTAAATGGTCAGGTCTCTGGCTTTCAGACAGAATGCTGGTTCAAACTGGGTAAAAAGGCTACTTAGGTCATTTTTCTGTCCTTAAATGAAAAAGGAAAGTCATTTTAAATCAGTACCAGATGTGCATGTACTAAATGAACCTTAAGTTTCTAATTGGAGTCCTAGTAAAGCTGTAATAGATGTGGCAAATTACAAACAAAATGTTCTTGTTTACATTAATGTAACTTTAAAACTTCAGCCAAAGACCTTAATAAATGTGCTATTATTCTAAAAATGGAACTGAATGTCTATTCAACATTCAACAAAATTAATCTCTGGTGTAACTTTTCAGTGACTTAACTGGAATTCTAGCAGGAACAAATCTGGCCTCCTATGAACAGCTTAGTGTGCATATATGTGTCTATGTGTGTATGTCTTTCTGTGTGTTTACTTAAATGTTGCACTGGCCTTACAGCTGGAAGAAGGATGGATTCACCTAGGGGACCCAAAACTTAATGATCGGAAGAAGCAGGTGAAACAACTGTTTGAGTGCTGTAACATATGCCTTCTTTCAGGCTGCATAATTCATGCACAGTAATATTAGATGCAACAGTTCAGCTCAATAGCAACACCTCATTATTTTATCCCTCAGTATTTATTCCTATGTTTGACGCCTCATGAAATTACTGTTAATGTGTTTATATAAGGGCAGATCTGACACAAGTGGGAAGAATTTAATTTCCCACTCATTCTTTCCTGCTGATGTGTCCTCTTCCCCTGGTAGAAGTGGCAAGTGTAAATAGTTAATTTGCTTCAATTATGAGCCTGTCCTGCTAAATTAGAAGCAGCAGGAATATGAAGAGCCAGAATTATACTTACGAGGCAACTGACAAATCCTCGGAGCTCACAAAATCAAATCATTTACTCCTCATTGGTGCTCAAAGACCCGCTAGATAAAAGCTGCAGCTTATTCTATAACATCTGATGGAACTTGGATTGTATGTTACCAATACTTAAGTAAACTGAAGTCCTTGTGCATTAGTGTCACCATTTGTGATGCAGTTAACCTTTTCACTGTAACCCATAAGCTTTCAAGGGTTTCTATTTTGGTCACTAAAAATAACCCAGACTGATCTGGGGATGAAAAACAACAGTGTTTTGTAAGTCTCTCTTTTGATTACAGGGAAGTTTTAGATGTAGCAGCACATTGTCCAGTGCTGGGATGAATCAGGTAGATCAGAAGAAAGTTTATAAGTAATGCTGGCCAACCCTTCATGTCTCCAAAGCTTCTGTCATGACATGAGACAACACAAGTCACATCTAAATGGATCCAAGATCAGTGTTTCAAGAGGCCTTCGCTCTGCCTGGCCTCCGGGAAAACCTAACCTAGCTCCTCCTCCCTCCTGGGGTGTGATGCCATGTTGCTGTCCCATTGCCTGATGTGACAAATGAGCTCATCCCATGGGTGGAAAGGCCATTGCATTCTTGTTGCGTGGCTGTGCCTGTGAGGTGGCCAGGACGTGAGACAGCTCAGGGGACTGCAGTGTGGCTGCCAAAACAGCTCCAGAGAATACGCAGACCATCAGGTCAAGATAGTCAGTAGCATTTTGAAAATATAAATTTACAGTTTGTTCACCCTTATTCATGCTCGTATACTCATGCAGGTATTTTTTATCCTACCTCTTGTTCCCCCCATTAAAAAAGACCTTTTTTAAATTGCTATCTTCACGCAATCTCCAAGGAATAGCTTTAACACACCTGTAAGGGGATGAGAATGTATCTTCAGTTTAGTAGATAAACAACCATGCAAGATTTAAATTTAACTTTTATTTTTGTAAATGAGAATAGGAAGTGAAGGCACAACTGTGAATGCCCACTGCCAAAGTGTGTTAAAGGAAAATGGATTCAGGAATAGGCACCATAGACAGCAACCTTACACCTCCCCTCCCACCTACTTGCACCAGCAAAGTCACTTTCCCTAGTGTTGCATCTTAGGCTTGTTTGGGAGATCAGCTGTTTATCTTGAAAAATTTCTGTAATGAAATTGCACTCTACCCTTTGCACCTTTAGACAGGTGCATCAAGAATTTAAAACAACTGGCCCTCACCCAGGTGTCTGCTCCTTCTCCCTTCCTCTGCAAGCTTAATGAGCTGGAACATGAATGGGCCAAGAATAGGCAGGCGTACACGCAAATGCAAACTTATGTCTATGTATATGTATGTACATATGTAAATTTGTATCTTCAGATTGTTGTTTTGCCTTGATTTCCACAGAGCCAGATGCTAAACCCCTTAACTTCCACTGACTTCAGAAGCGGGCAGTGGCAGGCCCCCTGTTTGCCATGCATTCTTGCTGCAGGACTTTTGGCACCTAGTGCTTCCCTCTTCCCCCCCTAGAGCTGAGCTGAGCAGGACTGTGCTGTGCACTGGGGATGGGAAACCTTCCCCTGTGCCACAAAAAAAATAAAATTAATGGAGGTCACCACAGGAGCTGCTGCATCTTACTCTGTATAGGGTAATACAGGCTATTGTCTGCTGGCCCCCTTACCAGCCCACCTGGCAGCTTGGTCTTCCTCAGCCTCCCAGGAGCACTGAAGTCATGGGGAACATCAGACACCCCTCTGCTCAGGGTGAATTGCTAATATCCATTTGCTACATGAAATGGACACAGCTTCCAGATAAATACCGCACGTGGCTGCCAAGTTAAGAGCGTTGACTTTAACTGCACTTCGCCTTCTTGTTGCACTTGAAAGGAGCTGGGCCAAAAGCACCCCAGATTCCAAGTACTGCTGCAGCAACATGCATAAATGATTGCCTTAATTTTCTACTTATTCTTCTTCCCCACCCTTTATCCATATATTTGAGCCTGATAGGAACATGGCTTTAAATCATTTGCGCACAAAACTGGATTTAGGCCCAATTATTATGCTCCATTCCAGCTCACAATCTTATTTTTTTTTAAAGAAGAATACCAGCAAGTGCAAATAATCACCACATAAATCATGTGTTTAATGTCATTTTTTTTGTGCCTAAGTTTCATCCAATGTGGTTCTGATAAAACGTGCAGCCTTGCTCCTGTAAGCTGCAAGCATCAAGCCTGCAAGGTCAAATCTAGGCCTGGTGCACACGGCTGCAATTTCCAGTGATCTCCATCGAGTCTCACTGTTTGTGCTAGAGCTGAATTTGGCCTGTGATCTTTCCCCTGCATGCCAGAAAGACTGAATCCTTTCCCCTAAGCCTCTAATATGTCATCAGTGTCTTTTTCATGCTCTACAGTCAAAGAGACTGCTGAGCCATACAGCTAGCCCTGGGCCTCTTTCTGTTACTGTATGTACCTAGATTAAAAATCAAATGGTAACATATTTCAGTATCCATTAAGCAATTCTGAGGAATTTTTTTTCTGACTGCTGTGGGAATATCTCTCTCCATATTTTAGATGAGCGTGTGCAGCTCTAGGTGCCTTTGCTGCAAAATCAGAAGATTAAAACTAGAGATATGTCTCCCACTTGGAAAAAATACAAGTTTTCTTTATGAGCCTAGGTATGTAGGGCCAGGAACGACAATCTGAATGTGGAATTTAATTCTGGATTGCAGCCTACTGTATTTTATCAGATGCCATTCCTGTAACTGTAGCCTGTGAAAATGACATTCCCATGGGTAATAACACTGCAGAGACCAAAGAGACAAAATCGGTTGTGTTGCTTTTTGATTTGCTATTTTTGCATGTACTATTTTTTGGGGGGGGACGGTTATGGAACACTTCCATCAAAACAAATGTGGGCACCTTTACATCACTTTAAAAAGACAAACATAACTTTCTTGCAAGTGTCAGCTCCAAGGAGACATCCACAAGATAAACTGAAAACTTCCCCTTCTTTGTCATCCTCGTACCAGCTATTTAGGCAAAGCTAGGGAAGCAGCATGGTTCTTTGTAATGTGCTTTGTCAGCTAGGAGACAAAGCTTTTTTAGACTACCATGAGGCACAAATTCTGAAAGTCTCTTTTTCTCCTAAGATCATCAGTCAGTGTAGCTCTATTATCAAAGGGGGCTGTGGTCACTGATGTCTTCTTCCATTAGTACCTGATACTCAAAACTGGGGACGTTTGCAAATGACTGAGTGCCTTTTTTGGCTCTTGTGACGATGACTAGGAGAAGGGACATCTGTTCCCCTAAGGGAACAAGGGTGCAAGCCTCATGGGACAGGGCAGGAGTCCTGCTGCATAGTGTGTTGTGACTGTGTTGATACTCCTTCACAAGCAAGCTGAGAGGAAGTTCATTGGGAAAAGACAACTAACCAGAACAAAAATTTGGCTCAAGGCATTACAGGTATATTTCAGTTATATATATCAGCCATGAGTTTCATATTACCCAACACGTAGAAGAATACAGGAGACACAAAACCTGCCTCAAGGAATTTATGATCCAGGAAGACAAGAACTAAGCAGCAGTTAAAATACATAAAGCAAAACATGACCAGAAGTTGGCATCATAAAACAGAAATGCAGATATTCTACTGTGGTTTTAATTCAGTAAACCTCGTATTTGTGAGTGCTTGTGGCTAACTATATAACCCACAACCACTCTATCTCCAAATGAAACTTTGGGGCAGTCCGTTTAAGGCTGTGCAACACTATTAATAAAAAGAGTCGGCCCTTGAGGTAGGCTGCTACAGTACTGGTAGCCCACAGGTATGGTCAGCCTGGGGAACCTAGGGGCTGGTACCAGGCTGTGACGTTACCATAGTAGAGCCCAGGGCATCCGTTTTCCCTGGTGGCCTAATTCCAATGCTATCGCATATACTTATATGCACAAAGTAGAGTTTCATACCTACTCCTTTTGTAAAGTATCTTCTATATTGTTGCATGATTTGCTCAACGGTGTAAGGAAACTTGAAGCTACCTTACTGGGTGCACTTCAGAAATGTAATTAAATAAGGACGGACCTGTGTATTATGCTGTGTAAATTTGCATTCGTGAAGCACAGTAGGAAAATAATGCCAGCAGCTTCCATTTGTAGACAAATGAATGTAATCTTGGTGTTTTGGGGTTTCTATAACAAGCTGAAGAGAATAAGAATAAATTAAACTGACCCACCCTGCATATACAGAAATGATGTTTTTTTCTGCCAACATTCAATTTCCACAAGCAGGACAATACAGAAAATAAAATATTGTGTGAAGAAATAAATCTGCTGCTGAATCAGAATGGGCCTTTACTGCCTGAATGAAAATCAGTTGACATTCAATTATCATGTTAATTGAATTAAAGCAAGATAGAAATGACTTAATTCCATAAGTATATGCTCCTGTCAATTTACTTATTTAATAATTGTTGCTTGCTTGATGGAGGATGGGAAAATGACCTTATAAGAGATTTCTGAGGTCTTAAAAATAAAATCAAATATTCCCACTATACACCATAGACAAGCAACAGAACAGAAGCCTGCTTCTTGATACGGGAAGAATGTTAAATATATTATTGGAAATTATGTGTTTCGTAATTTGACACTGTCTTAAGCATGAAACTCAAAAGAGCTTCAGCCATTTTCTAGAGCACACTTGAATGGCAACACAGCCTTTTTCCTCCCCAAAAGCACTGCAAGGATGCAAGTCCGTTATACTTACTACAACACAAAACTATTTAAGCCTGAGGGCTAAAAATTCTCACAGATGCAGAAAAAAAAGAGTTTGAGAGGCACAGCTGACTTGCTCATACCTGTTTGAGGTGCTGCTGCAAGTGATGCGGATGTGCCCCACTTCCCCTGCCTTCATAAGCACCCAGTACAAGTGCAGCCTAGCACAAAGGCAGCAAACTGGTACCCACTGCCAGGGCCACATTCAATTGCCTTTGGAGAAAAATATTGACAGCCAGACCTTGTTGATACTCATGAAAACTAACAGCTCCGCAGACAGGCAGGACTTACCCTAATTTTTCATATAAGCGAGGACCAATCAGAATTTCAAAAACTAGCATGAGAATCGTCAGCCCACTTGCCTGCTGACCTGAACAGTGGGCATCTTCAAAAGGACAACAGTATATAGACAGTGAGGGTTCAAGCTGTTGTCCTCAGAGGACATGCCGATGCCCTTAGAAGCACAAAGTGGGGTGAGCTGACCACCCTCCAGACAAGCCAGCTTGCAGGGGCCGTTCTCACCAATGCAAAACGTCAAAGTAGGCTGGAGTCATCAAAAACTTTTCCCCATCCACTAAGGACTTTTTGACTATAATGACCTTCTATTACATGGTTAATGTTTATATTACCATGGAAGACGTAGTGTTCATTATTGGCTCACCAGAAGACCCAAGAAAAGAGGGCAAGACCATGTGTACACTGAACACGGTAGATGTATAGGTAGGAAACAATTAAATAATGGCTGTATGATGATGTTCCTATGAAGTAGTGATGTTTTAGATGGAGTTTTACAGAATTACTGTTAGCTTCATATTATTGAGTTAACCTAGTGCAGTATGACTATTTGAGGGAAAGTCAGGTCCCAGAGGACTCTTTCAATATGGTCTGACTGTAAGAGCACAGCAGCAGTGTGTATTTTTTATATTTGTTTAATGCAAAATATAATCCAATGTGGAAGTAGTAGATACATGATCTTTTGAAGATCATTATTCTGTGTAAAATTCTTTGTTCAGCTCTGTTTTTTAAACTGGCTATCAGAATGATGCAGAAGCATTGCAATATACAAAGCAGTATAACAGTCTTTGTTCTGTAGGTCAAGCTAAATTCATTTTAGCAGCTAGGAACAGATTGTTTACTATTTTTTTATTCATTTTCAAAGCAAACACTACATTTCCCTAATAATCACACGCGATTACAACTTAAAAAGCAAATTGCTACCTTTTTTTTTTTTTTTTTTTTGCAAAACAATAGGAGATAAACCAACACTCTATATTTATCTTAATCTGGAGAAATTACAAGGGTGCACAGATACAGTTGCACAGTTAAAACCAATCTTTTTTCCTCTCTGTCTTTATATTTACAATTTTAGAAGTCTAAGACTTCTCTGTTTCCATTATGATCTTTTGCTTCCCTGGGAAGCAAAATCTTTAATCCTTTTAGGCAGCCTCTGAGTTTTACCAGCCCGTATCTGAGGTTTGTTCTGTCTCTGAAAGCAAAGCCTCAGTGGGAAAAAAAAAGTAGAAAAAAAAGTGTCTTGAGCACATTCTTTATAAAAATGGTGTTGTACTGGATCCTTCCAGCCTGACACTACCACTCTCATTTTGTAGTCTGCAACTGTATTGTCCTCTGTGTGTTCACTCCTCTCCATTACAGGACTGCTGGTTTTACTGGAGCATTGGAAGATCAAAAGAGATCACTTTAAAGTTTCACAAAGTTTATCCTTCTGGGAAGGAGATGTACGTGTGTGTTTTCCAGCTGTGGAATTCAGAATAGACCAAAACTGTCATAAATAGCTTTGCCTATCTTTTACCTTTTAATCAATAGCTCAGTTAACTAGGCAGTGTGGAATGGGAGGGGGAAGGTGGGTAGTCTCTACCATCTTCATGAGGCTTTCCACAGGTGCCCAGGTTGTGCACTTGGCTGGGGAACTGGACAGCAGAGGCTCAAAGCTGCAGTTCCATTTTGTGCAATATTGTGAATTCCAGATGTCCAGGAACACATGAATTAACCTCTGGCTTGTGACTTAAAAATTATGAAATATAACAGCAATTAAAAATTAAATTTCCTTTCCCTTTATTTGTCTCCCTCACTTTTAAACCTTCCATTTAGCTGGTTTTTAAATTTTCCCCTGCAAAGAGGAGGCTAACAGTCAATCCTGCTTAGTTACATGAAGCCAAGATGCTTGTATGACTCCTGAATCTACTCTTTCAGGGGAAAAAAAAAAAAAAAAAAACAAACCCAAAACATTAAGTAGTGAGAAACTTGTGATAATACTTGCAAAGAGAAATGCTGACTTATTCCCGGATCTGTCACTGACATGGCTAACAGCAAGGCTCCGTGGATCAGAAACTGGTTCTCCTCCTGTGATCTTTCAATTCTATGTCACAGATATCTATATATGCTTTGCTAACATCATCTGTAGTTCTATGAAGTCCTACCTAACTCTGCAGATCATCTTTGATCTTGAAATCTGGGCAAAATCGAAGTGCTTCTCCAAGCTCTTTAATCTATTATGAGATTGTGCACATGCCACATTTAAAATAATTTGTTGAGTTGAGAGAAATGTGCAGAAATAGATCCATGCTTCTGAGAAGTTAATTAGACTGATATGGGATCAAGACTGGAATAATGACTAACATTTATTATCCTTAGCAGCTCCATGAAGCTACTTTGACTGCCCCCAACAGTTTATCCGGGGAAGAGAGAAAACCTCTTGGCTGATCTGTGTGGTGCTGTCATCTCCTTCATTTAGCTCAGATGTCTTTCTGCACATTCTCATCTTCCCTGGAGGGTTTAACTTGTCTCACAAGTGGAAGCCAGTGAAGAGGCCCACGCTTGCCTTCCCCATCCCTAAAGGTCCCATTTAAAAGTACGCCCCACACTTCACTTTGAACAATTAAACCTGAGATGCTATGAGATGCTACGAGAGATGTTTTTTCAGTACTGCTGGGTAGTTAAAGGGTGTTTCACAGTTGGAACAATATTTTCTTTACAATACTTGGTGTTTATTATTTCACTCTAAGCAATATGAGGGGGAAAGGCTGTTTACTTAGAAAGACTTTATGAAGATGCATGAGACACACGGTGATATATAAAAACAAAATCAGATTAATTTACCAATGTGACACTCTTTGTTTTTAGGTATACAAAAAGAAAACTGAAGCTGCCAAGAAGGAATATCTGAAGCAGTTAGCTGCCTACAGAGCAAGCCTTGTATCCAAGGTAACACATAATGTATATACACACATATATATAGTGACATATTGCAAACCATTTTCAGCATTTATATGGTGCTGAATGCCACAGTATTTAGTGCAAATAGCCTTGTTTGTTACCACCTTAAACTCAGGTTTAAGGTGCAAATGCTCAGTAAACACAGTCATCTCCCCATGAAAAGGTATCCTTCCCCTTCTGGTCATAAGGACAGCACTTCTTCAGGCTGGGAGTGTCACTGCAGTTCAACAGAGGAAGGATATACTGGTAAAAAAGCCTCAATATAACAAATGCAATGTCAGGTACCTGCCATGATACCTGTAAGGGGAAAAAAAAATCATACACAAAATGCCTGGGTTTGGTTTGGTTTTGTGGTTTTTTGGTTTGGTTTTTTTGGTTGGGGTTTGTTTTGTTGTTGTTTGGGGTTTTTTTAAGTACTGCTTTTTACCTTGTAATCTCCAATCAGTCAAAGTCAAGCTCAGCTCACATAGCAATTTTTCATAAAAAAATATGTGACTTTGTATTTTACATCCAGCAAGCAATTCGTGTGAGCCCAGCATAGATGGCCATAAGGGTTTTGTACTGGAACACACCAGTGTATCCCCAGTACACAGCTGATGTACTAAATTGATTTGTACAAACATTCTTAGTGCCCATAATTTTGTAATACACTCTAATAAAATTTTTTTATAAACTTTAAAATATACAGAAGAATGAGAAATTACTGCAGTGTGTCAATATGAAAAACCAATCGAGCAACTTCAGAATCATACCAGTTAGAATCATTGGTTTTGGGTCTGAAAACAATGTTTGGGTCTGAAACAAATATGGGTATTTTTTTGTTAAATAAATAAAATGTGTTTAGTGGTAAAGATGGGAGTATGAAGGACTGGCATATATGGCATGAATAAAGCTTTTTGTTATTTGTGAATATTTTTTGGGTCTTGCACTATACTTCTCTGTTAATTTGGACACATTTTCAGAGGAAGACTATATGATTAGTCATACATGGACCTTTCATGCATCTTTCTTACATTATCTTAGTATTTGGTCAGTGTTTGTTCTAAATTTAAAAGCCTGAAATATGGGTGTAACCTCATTCATTTTGGGGGGTTGTGTCTTATGCATTTTAATTTTATAGCTACCATCATAAATACTAATGCATTTAGTCAAGTGAATGACAGGGTATCTTTAATCTCTGTTTTAGGACTGTTTGGTTCTAGAAATACTCATTGCCTTCAGAAAGGGTACCACACAAACTATTTTTTTTAAATAGCCTGCTTAGTAGCAAAAGATAGATCTAAAAAGTGCAAAATATTCCAATAGGTTTTGAAGAAATGCATGAAGTCATCTTTTCACTTGTGAAAATAACTTGGCTGTCCCTATTCAGCACATCATGGACTGTTTACATAACACTATATAGCTTAATTTTGAAATGGCACATGTAAAAAATGAGATTTTAATTTTGGGGTTATTTTATTTGGCAAGAGAAAAAAGTGTACTGTGGCATTTTCTGAGGGCTTTATTTGGAAAAAAAAATTAAAGATTGTTGATCAGTTCAGTACATGAATCTATCTGTGCAAATACTTAAATTTGTTGTTAGTCAGAAAAGCACTGAAGCATTTTCTTAACTTTTAAGCAATTATTTAAATTCTGCCCATAATGTCATGTTTTCCTCTAGTGTGGAAAATATCAAAATGTAAACCTAATGAAGCTGAGTACTAATTGCTTACTTTCATGAACACGCTCAATGAATCCAACAGAGCTGGCACGTAACTAAAGCAAATCCATTTTGGAATAAGGATGTAAAATACCCAGATGTAATATATCAGTATATTCTAAATTATTATTAAATATTTATATGGCACCAGAAGAGTTGTAGTTCTTTAGACAAACATGTAAGCATGAAGAAATATATATAATACATTATTAAGATTGTCTGGAGTCCATGTGGTCTGTTACATCCATGTGTTACATTACCATCCATAAAAGCTGCTTTTAGAGAATATTAAGACGTCAAAACCTCATTCTCAAAAGTTAAGACATGCCAAAAGTAACATAACCTTTTCCAAAAATGCTTTAATACATTATTAATAATTTGCTCACATGATATGTTTTATATTTTATACCTCACTCTGTGTGAGTCTCATTTCATATGCTTATAATCAGGTGTTCACCCTGGATGCTCCTGTGTTGTATTTACTGCATGTTGTTTAACCTTGCATCTTTGTAGGATTTTCTGTGCTGCTCTTCCCAGCAGTGTTTTAGAGTAAAGAAATTCTCAGTAATACTCTGGAGCAGGAAGTTTGTATTGTCCGTATTTTCAAACACAACTAAATCATTGTGAAATCAGGTTTTCAGTAATTTTGGCTGTCGTGCTAGGGACATCTAGAACTTAATTTTTCAGAATATATGACCAATATTACACCCTTCATGTTCATAGCAGAGCTTCAGTGACTTCAGGGTCAGCTGGCTGGCAGCTATAAGATGTTCTTTGTGCTTCACATCACATCAGGACACCCTCTTGCTATCCAAATGATGAGTTACCCAATTATCGATCTTTCCTCCTTGTTCCCTCCCAGAGGACTCTGCCTGTGGGAAGAGGCAGGCACAAACTGGCAAGGGTAGGGATATTGCTTGGGTCCCCTGTCTCTAGTTCAGGAGGTGCTTCACCTCCTAAGGCATGGCTCTACCACTTGCCTAACTTTTGAACACTGATTACGCCACTTTTTTCATAAAGTATTGCCAGTTTTTAAACAACTAGTGATTGTAGGGCTTGTATGTGAGAGTTAGTGTGTTTTTCTGCATTTATTTGCAACTCTTCATTTTTCTGAAAAGCAAAGGAATGAACATATGCCATGTTATACCTCAGTAGACCAGACTTGAAGTTGAATCCACTGCACCCATCTTGGCCATTTCAGATGCTGGAATGGTCACAATAGAAGATTGCAGAGAAATGGGGTAAATCTCCTTTTGCCAGGAGATTTCTTAGCCTCTGCCTGACAGCAGAATAACGAAATTCAGGAATGTTGGTTTCCATCCCAAGCTCTGAGGTGGGAGTGGAGTATCAGGTTGGGATGGTGGGCTTCTCCATAATACTCAGCCCTTTGCCTTCTTTTCCCTGTTTCTTTTTTTTTTCCCATTTCTTTTTTTTTCCCCTTCCCTCCCCTCCCCTCCCCAACAGCAAATCTTTACTTCAGCCCGTCTTTCTCTTGTCCTCTGCATCCTCACTTCTCCTTCATACACTCATAGCCATGGGTGCATACTAAAGGAAACTGGAGATGAACATGAGGGACAGGCTACCTGCTCTTCATCATATACAGCAACCAATACCATGTGGAGGAACAGCCTCAGCTGCTTTCTCAGATGATACACATTTATAAATTTGAGTGTGATTTCATGGGAAGATGAGATATCAATCTTTGACACCATCTGTCATTGTCCCTTCCAGATGTCAAGTACCTCTGCCATTACATGCTAAGGAAGGGCACCCAAATTTTTTGGGAGGCATACAGTGCTTTCCTCTGGGTGCATTCTTGACAAAGCTTAGCAGTTCTGGTTGGAGTTTGTCACACACACCCACACATGCACAGAAAAGTCACTTGCGCACCCAGTATGTATAATTTAAGACTGTGTTATTTGACAAAATCATAATTGAAAAGGGTGGACGTGTCACCAGCAACTTCAGTAACAGGATTGCAAGCCCATCTCTAGTACACTTCTAAATGCTTTAGTGAGGTCTTTATAAAATAGGGCTACCACCCAGTAAAGAAGGCAAACATATGATTGTGTAAATATGTCAGTTATGCATTAATCTCCATTTAATTTATCAGTTTATTACCTGCATTTTCTCCTTTTTTATAATGATTGAAATTAATGGGGCTGTTGTTGAGTTTGTTCATGTGTGTAGGAATTGATACGTAAAGTAAAAATCACTTTACAAAGCATTATATCTTCTGTAATGCAGATTGCCATATTGCTTATAGTACTGACTAAGGCTTTGCATTGTAAACAAGTGTCTTTATATTTGCACTTAGTTGCAACTTTTACTACTATTCAGGTCCAGAAATGCAGTCTCTGGTATCTGGTAATTTGTACAGCATCACATAAAATGCTGTGAATTGCATTTTTACTTTTTCATAAAACAAGCACTTTTTCTAGCTTAACCAGCCTTTTTTCTGGCTGACATTAGAGTTTTTTGCTGCATCTTTCAAATACATATATTTAATAAATATATATATGAGTAAATGTTAAATGCTTTCATATATTATATATGTGCATCTACATACATTTATATAACAATATATGCATATTATGTATCTAACATACATAATGTATAAGTGCATATAAGTGGTACATATATGTATATTAACTATAGCAGCTTAAACAATTATCAATTGTTTATTGCAGCTTAAATAAGTGTAACTGTTTGAATAGTGCAAAGACATTTCCCGTTTTGTTCTCTCTGGCTAAATGAATCTTTAATTCTCTCTGGGTAGTGACACAACTTCAGGTTTCATACAGATATATTGTAGCAGCTATGGCTGAAGCTAAAACCTCTCAGCAAGGAAAATATTACTAAAATTAAAAATACTCAAGCATATTTCAAAACTGGTGTTGTATCTGAGTCAAAGTGGTGTCCTCACTTGACATTGCAGCAAGTGCATTGGGCACTTTCCAGTTTTGCGGACAGTGCAAATCCTTTGGACATGTAAAATTGCTTCTTGAAGTATATGACAGACATGGCTTTCCTACCCCATCACCTTGCAATTAAATTTCATTAAAAAAATGAAGTTCATATCTAGTACGACTGACATTGCCTTAATGCCATTATCACAGCAATTTGTAACCAGAGTTTCCAGGCACCCAAAATATCTGTTGCACTGCCACTGTATCTGTAATACAGTTGAACAGTCTAAGGGATTCAAGTCTTTATGTACATGAGTATATGTATATGCTCACTGTGGAATATACAGGAAAAAGTTTGAGCTACTTGTAAAAAGCAAAATGGAGACCAGGTGTGCTCTATCTACAATTTGTCTTTTGTAGCCCGCTAATCTGAAATTCTTTTCTGCTTAGTGGCCAAGCTTCAAATATGAAAGCACTGTATCCTGGCTCACTCCTCCCTGAAATAAGCAGCTGACGCGGTTTAGGACATTTTTTCTAGAAATAAAATTCTGAGTAAGTCTTGACAGAGTAGGTGACTGAACTGTCTGGTCTCCTGGTCAGTGCTTTAATCAGTTGGTTATTGCATACAAGGAGAGCAGCATCCCTTCTCTGTTGGCAGAAAGGCACCTGGTTTCTGCTTCTTGAGACAACAGATTCCTATATTACATCTAGCCTGAGTCCATGCAGATGTTTTGGAATTTTATAAAACAATTTAGTCTGTTCTCAGTGAAAGCATCAAAGAAAGAATAAATAAAAAATATGGTTATGTTTGATGTTTTGGGGGTTTTTTTTGGTAGCTACTAAAGTGCTACAAGGCATTTGGCAATATTTCCCTTAAAACAATAACAAAAATTGTTATTTTTGTTGAATGATGACATGATGTTGAATGATGACATGCATATACAGCTTTTACCTTTTTTCCATTAAACATTAGAATCCCCGTCTGGGAAAACTATAATGTAAGGCTTTTACAGCAGGTACTTCAAGCTTCTGTCTTTCATTCTTTCTAGAGTTACTATGATGTAGTCAGAAATTTTCAAGGAATCATAAATAAAATTATATATGTGATTTCTATGAGTATCTGCTAAGTGAACATATAAATTTATAAAATATTGTCTAATCAAATAATAACACAAATCCAACCATCTTCTCTAGCAAGGAAACCAACTACCTACTGCAGCTGAAAATGTAGAGCAATCTATATTTAAGTTAATGCCATGAATTCAGTTTGAGGCTAAATCATGTGAAGCTTTACATTCAGCAGTGCAATAACAGATAGCTGCTCTCACATAATTTCTGCCAAAAATGGCACAAATGTCTCAAGCTTGCAAGAAGCCAGATTTTGATTTAGCAAGGAACTGTGTTTGGTTTTGAAGTTTAATAAAACTCTATTTTGCTATTAGCCTAGTGCTTCCATTTGGGGAATTAAAACACTTGTATCAAATTAAAGTTGCATATCCTTTATCACATGTACCCAGGTTACATTCATAAAACATCCATTTTTACTTACATACCCTGAATGAATCCATGACAATCCCCTGAAGATGATGACAAAATGTATATTTAGATTTGAAGATGTTCTTCTGAGCCACCTCAGCTAATTATAGATGACAACCCATGGCTTAGTCCTTTGTTCTGAAACATCAAGAATGTGTCAGAAAGCTTTCTGAACTCTCTAGAGTCCCAGATGTTGTTATTGCAATAGGTGACTGGAATTAACAAAGTACGAAACATCGTTTGCTAAGTCTCTTGTGACTTAGGTAGGAAGACAGCTGTACTGCAAGTATGCATATGAGTTTTCTACCAGAGTGTATAGAGTTAAGTCAAAGGAATCTCTAAAGGAGTTAAAGAGCTAAGCAGGAAAGAGAAAATGCTGCAGAGAAGTCATTCTCTCATAAGCAGCTCCACAGGAGTATTAATAAAATGGCTAAGCCTATGCAGGCTAGAAGAAGAGGTTCTTCTCAAAGACAGGCTTGGGTTTGGAAGTGACCTAAAATGTCAAAAACATTAAAAATGGACAGGATTATGTGAACACAGAAAAGCTGAGAGAAGGAATAAACAATTCAAGATGTTCCTTCCACCAAAGAGACAGCAAAGACAGCAGATGCAAACTTAAGCTTAGGTAAGCTTTGTAGGAGCTGCATAAATATTCAGCCAATTTCCTCCTATCTACCTTTAATGTCACGGTACAGAAGATAACTCATTTAAAGCTGAGTCAGGCCTGCCTAAGTTTGGTCACAGCCTGGACCTTCCTGATACCAGCTGACATAATCACTGCTGTTACCTGAATGTAGCCTTCATTCTGGTCATGGAGGCCACAAACCGAGTTCCTCGGTGTGGCTCAAGGACGGACACCAGTCACTAGAAGTATGCGTGGCACTGTCATGAAAAGGGACAGTGCAGGAGCTATGTAGCTTTCTGATAAATATTTGTGTAAAACTGGAGCTGAGCTAAACTCTTCTACCCTATGAAATGCTCACATAGTACATGTTCCTTTTCTATGTAGAGAGGATGCCAAAGCTTTGTTTCTCATTTAAAGAGAAGCACCTGTTTTCCATTTTAAATAAATCTATGTTACACCATTTTGGCTGTGTAAAAAAAATCTTCAAAGGTTGGAATAGGTTATGTTCACCCACAAGTAAAGCTGTTTGCATTGATAGAAAGTTTATGCTGGCCGTATTGGCCATGAGGCTGATGTCTTTGCCCCTGAGGAGGTCTCTTAGCATGTATTTAGAGGACACCTAGGCATCCAATAGTACTAAGAGCATCTACTGAATGTTGTGAACATACTGAATGTATTTCCTGACTATTTTACTATAAAGGAAAGCTTAATTGCTGATGTTAATAGAGAAGTATTGTGATAATGTTTGGTCTGTAAGTGACTGAAATTATATTGCTTCAACTGAAAGGCTTTGATCATTAGCTAATTTTGTGAAATCAATAGAGTAAGAAAAAGAAACAACTTTTTTCTCTGTGAGTTGAACAACTCCGTTTTCTTTGAGACAACACTGACTTTTTGGTTTTATATTTCAAACAGCAATATCAGTTGAGCACTGCTTAGTAGAATGAATTTATTGAAAAATATTTATTTAATTCCTATATATTATGGCATCATATGCTATAGTAGATAAGAATGCTGAATATAAAGCATGTATACAGTATGTAAATTGAAGATGTTAACATACGTATGTGTACATACATATCTATACAGTCCTCCTTCCTGGCAATATTTCTAACAATAACTGGATTAGCATGTTAAAAAAGCAAAATGAGGTCAGTATAGGCAGTTGTAATTTCTAGGTATGCTTCTGAAGAAACACAGGTCAAAAGTAGTGCTCATCAGTTGGGAATGATTCTCAGCCTCTGTTAGGCAAGTCCTACCTCTTTTCATGAAATACATGAAAATTTTCATTAATATTGAAGTAACAGTGTTGGGCTCTGATCCAAACTCCATTTAAGTTAATAGAAGACTTCCCATTAAATTCAGTAGTCTAAAGGATCAAGCTCTTAGAGTACTGCCTTGTTAAAACATGTCCTTGATTTACTCTCAGTCACATGGATGTTGTTTATGTTCCAACAGAGGTGGGCTCAGGAGAACCAACAGCAGCCAGAAGGCAGCCACAAGTTAGAAAGAGAATCAAAACCCATGTGTAGGTTTCAACGGCTGTTTGGTTAGCCAGATACACAGGTGAGGGTTTAAGGTGCACCTTTTCAAAGTGGAAGTAAAATTATATCCCAAAGGAAGTTGTGGAGATGCCAGAATATCATCAACAGGCTGTTGCTGTTTGACACCACTAAGCTGAGCAGGATGTCCATACCAAAAATCATTTCTCAGCTGTAGGAGTGAATGGACAATTTGGGGTGAGGGAAATCCCAGTGTCACTTTCCTCTAAGGAATTGACACCTGCCCTATGCCTGTCTGTCATAAGGACCATTAGTCCCAAGGCAGTTCTCCTTAGAAAAGAATAGCACAGCTGGATGAGCAATGCTTAACCCCTTAACCTAATTTAAGTCTTTAATTTGGCAATTATGCATAAGGAGTTTCGGCACACAATAGGGGAGTACAAGGTGGATGGGAAAGTTTGTTTTGCTCTAGATTTGGAAGGAAGAGCATGAGTTTGGTAAAAACTGGAGGGAAGAACTGAACTCAGCACTTCCCAATCTTTGTGCAAAATGATCAACTCTCAACACTTTCTCTGAAGAATACCACTCACATCTGCATCATCACACATTTTGTTGAAAGTATAATAGCAGTAGAATAATTTTGTGGACTGAGGGTCATGCACCAGTACTTTTAATTAATATAATTATATTCATTATCATCAGAGTTACAGTAGCATTTATTTTGTTTCCTTCCTTTTCCTATTTCTCTTCTACTTTCATTCTCTTTCTGTTGGTATTTCAAAATGTTCTTCCCTCTTTTTCTTTGTGTTTTAGTAAAACAATAGATTTTGATGAGGAAAAAAAAAATGTGGCTTTGTGTTGTTCTTAAAGGGCAGTCATACTTTTTCTGCAGCATTCCATTGCTTTGGCCTACCTACAGTGTCTTCGACTTCTGTTTTCTTTTAAAATGGTAACCATTATTAGATGATGATGTTAGGTGGAGAGGCAGATCCATAAGAAACCCTACTACTAGCCTCTGAAGAACTTGAAAGATTTAGAGTAAGGCTTTGACTTGAGCTCCAGAACAAGGAGAAGCCACTCAAAGAGCATAAAGGACTGTCAACAAAAGCTAGTTTGTGGTCCTAGTGTATGTTCGGTAATGTATGCATACAATACCACTGCCTACCATTAACTAAATATAATATTCTGTCACCCTCTAGTGGTGGGTCTAGACCACCATACTTCTGATAGTAACAATTAAATATTTTCTCACTGCATGTCTAGTAGAACTTGTTGCATGTAGGAGATCGTAAGCTTCAATATTTGGTGGCCTGTGTGTACAGATTTTCAATTTTGGTCTCCACTGCCTATATCTGTATATTAATTGTATCCTATAACTTCATGCCAAAAATTAGAGATGTAAATTGTCTGTGTTGGTTTTGGGCAGATTAATTAACTAAAGAGTTGGGGGTTTTTAATTATTTCTGTGCTCTTCTCATTTGATAAGGCAAGAAAAAATTGACTGAATTTCAACCTGCAAAGTTAGGGAACATGACTGTGCATTTGAAGTTCATACTGGCTAATGAAATCTCTTTATTTCTTAATTCCTAGTTTTACCAACAACAAAAGTCCTTCTCTAAGACTGTCCAATGATGTACTGGACAGACGCAGTGCCCATTCAAGCCTGTGAAAGCAGTAATTGTGCCTGAAATGATAGTATGACCTATGCATGTATATATGTGAGTGTGTTTATATATATATATCTACCCACACACACCTTAGTATATTTCACATTAAAGTGGCATAACAGAGCCAAAATATTTGACATGACCTATTCCATTAGCTTCAGCAATACTTACAAAATCTGTGTTTCTGAACGAGCCTTAGAAAAAGCTGAAAGTGCAGTTAATGGGTTCATTTATCAAGATCCCAGTAACTGATAATATTGATGCGTTTTATACTGATATTGGACAATTTGACTTCAGATCACATATGATTTAAAGTATCCTAAGCAACAGCAAAATACTTCGTCTGAAACTGAAGTGTTGTACTTTTCACTGGATCAGGAGGTAGTGAAACATATAGAAAGCTAATTGATAGCTTGAGACAACTGGAATGATTCCTTTTGATCACTTGGCAGATGCTCTCTCAGAGCTAAAGCAAGTGTTACTCGTCTCTGGCCTGAGACCATACAATTCCTCTTAAGATAGTGTGGTATTTGAAGTATTAAATGATACTAACTATCTGATCTGTCTGTAATTTTATCAGTATGGGCCATGCATTCACCACTTATGTGTGAACTCAGCATTACCCAATAATTAAATCAGTTCACTGTATCTTTGTTAAAGAGGTGTATGGCAGCATCTTTGCAGTCACAAATGGAATATAAGTATGTATGTCACAAAAAGTGCCACAAAGGCACTTTGATACTTCATCACCGGGAGGAATTGTTTAACTGATCTGCCTTTAGACACTTCAGGAGCAATTACCCCTGGTAGGACCAGATAGAGCCTGCCAGCTGCATCACGGAAAGGCAAGCTGTTTTTGTGAGGGAATGACGCTCTCAGTAAAACTTCAAGTTTCTCAAGAAAGAGCACATCATGCACCTCCTGTAATGTGTAAAGAGCCTGTGACACTCAAAAGGAGGGACCTGACCATGCTGCTAATTAGTAAACCTTCCTCTGATTCTCTGAATTTCAGCAAACCTTCCAGTCTTTGCTCCCACACTCACGCGAGTACCCTAAAAATACAGCTGGGAAGAAGGGGGGAAATTTCTCATGCCGTCATGAACATTAGTTCAGTGTTTTGAAAATAATACCAAAAAACTGGCAGATTTTGCACCTACTTTCATGTTTCATCATATACTGTCTGTGGGGTTTTATGTTTGTATCTGAATCCTGCGAAGATGCGTATAATACATATTGCACAGGTGTACACCCACATGGGAACAGATCCAGGCTGATCCACAGAGGCAGAGATTTTCATTCATTTTATCATATTCATTTAATTGTCCTTAGTTTACTGGAGAAAACAATGGGGTTTTGCTAATAGAACTGCAGCTATACTTAGGGAAAATGAAGTTATCTTTCTCATCTTTCTCATAGCATATAATGAAGCAATTTCAGTAACGCGCGTGTCAGCGGATTGTTGGTGATGGTACATCCTTCAGAAAGAATACAAATAGACTTTACCGCCCCTGGAGTGCTGAGAGTAACATGAAACTTACTCTGACTTGTAAACTGAGCAAACATGACATGGAAATCACAGAATAAGGGCATATATGCATCTTTCAGTCCTTGTTTTGACAAAGTGACTTCTTTCTCCAGAGGGACATTTCTGCCATTTTTTTCCAGCATGTTTCACCTTTCACTGACTATTAATCCCAGTATGACTTAACTGCAAATTATGATTCCCACCTATAAGCTCATGGGAGTTAATTCTTAATTTTTTATCATCATCTATTTGAGCACACAGGGTTAGCACTTAGAAGATCTAAGAAAACAAGGGTATGGAAAATAACTTAACAAATTGAGTTTAAATCAAATGTAACAAGTTATAAATATTATAGAAAGAGTATTATTAAAATTCACATTCATTTATGGAAAGTTTTTATTACTAGCAGCTTTAAGAAATCAGGGTAGACCAAAATGTTTTTGAAAATCTGTGCATTTTCTAATATTCTGTGCAGTATTCTTCCAGCTTTAGCAAAATAGCTTACCTGTGTCTGACACAGTTTAGCATTTATATAGACATCAGTTTTAAACAGAATTCTCAGAACTTTATGAACTGGATTAACAAAGGAAGTCTTGCTAAAGGTGAAATTGTTCAGAATTACGTTTCTGAATGCATGGCTCATGAAACATGTTTGATATGGGCTGGATAGCATGCCAGCATGGAATACTTCAGAATGAAGGTATGGGCACAGCAACTAGCAACCTTTACTCAGTGCAATAGAACAACTGTGGATGGGGTTTAGCCTCTTCGTGATGTTAGCTAACTAATAAAGCACTATTAGCAGTTATCAACATATATGGTAAAGGACACTGAAATTCTTATCCCTGGTTTGCAGCTGGGAAAACAAGGCATGTCAAAGATCACTGCAGACTTTTGCTGGAACCCACCCTCCTGAATCTCTTTTCAACTAGGCCATCAGATTTTAGGACAATAGTAGCGGCTGTTTATGTGAATAGATGTGACAGGCTTGGTTGTCTTTGTTGTGTAGGTTATTAGGTCAGTGAATCCAGTTCCAAGTTTGGAAAAAGCAAAATGTCAGGCTAGGCCAGGAAAGAGAGGAGCTAGCTTCTTTTTTTTTTTTTTTTTTTTTTTTTTTTTTAGAATGTTGAAGAGAAAAGTGTAAGGTAAAAGGGATTCTTTTTTCTCATGTAATAACCAAACTTCATTCCAAGGACAATTTTATGGTCCAGATATGTGTTTCCCATGATGTGACTCTTAAACAGACTTCAGCAGGTAGAACAGCAGCGTCTTGCAGCTTCTAAGTATTGTCTGTGTTTTGTTTTTCTCAACAGAGCTACAGTGAACCTGTTGATGTCAAAGCCTCCCCACAACCTCAGATGATGAATTCAAAGCAGTCAGTGTTTCATGGGCCCACCCAGGCTCACTCTGCACTGTACCTCAGTTCCCACTACCAACAACAACCAGGAATGAATCCTCACATCACTGCCATGCATGCCAATATCCCCCGTAACATAGCACCCAAGCCTAACAACCAAATGCCAGTGACTGTTTCCATAGCAAACATGGCTGTGTCCCCACCGCCACCTCTTCAGATCAGCCCCCCCCTGCACCAGCATCTCAACATCCAGCAGCACCAGCCAATTTCAATGCAGCAGCCCATCGGAAACCAGCTACCAATGCAGGTCCAGTCTGCTTTACATTCACCTACAATGCAGCAAGTAAGTTTGAGCTTTTCAGTTGTCTGGGGAAATATTTTTTTGGGGGGTGGGGGAGGGTGGGGGAAGTCATCCAGAAGTTGACATGGTGAGGGAGATTTGGAGCTATGGCTCAGCTTTAATTTTGCAGGGTTCGAAAACTGGGGTAGTATAGTCTGAGAGCTTAGTCTTTCAAGGGCAAGAATGAATGAATGGGTTTACCTAGATGATGGGAAACTTCAGTGGAACTGTTTGTGCTAGCAGCAATGTTCATCACTTTCTTCTGAACACTAGCCGTGTCTCCCCCCCAAACTTCAGAGGCATCCTTTAAATAGAAGTGTGTCCATAGATCCATCTGCAAATCTGGCAGTACCCTGAAATGTAAGTGATATGTTAAATCTTCAGGAAACATTTTACAAACAAAAGGCAGGCACGTCTAGAAAAAGATAGGATTATAGCTTGTGCTGTTATCCTGGTGCCGATTGTGACATGGAACAGTCAGAGGGAACATGAAGCGACACAGGCTGTGTTAAGCATGCTAGATGAAGTGAAAACAAAAATGTTAGCTTATTCTGTATTCATAACTTCATTTTGCCAGATAAATGTACCTTTTTTTTCTGCTTTTTTTCTTTTTTTTTTTTTTTTCCTGGAAATAAGTGGGCTTTGCCCAGTATCCCGATATGGTGTCTTTTCTTCTTTTTTTTTTTTTCCCTCATTCTGTGTTTTAGATAGTTGATGCTCAATACATTTCCTAGGAGTTTTGAATTAATGCAGGCCAACCATAGTATTGTGGGTTTTAGGCCCAGGTCTATGGGATGTTAGAGCAGATTAACTCTGGTGATTTCATGAGAGAAAATTTCCTTTTGTATTGCATGAGATGTGACTATCAATTGTAAGATCTTGCTTTGCAAAGAGGCATTAGAATGAAAAAAATTTTGATGGAGTTGCAAGAATCTACAAAATTTGTATACACAAAACTTGTCAGTTCTGGTTGATAATACGTAGTCATGAACTTGCTGCATGTTTTGAATGTTTGTATAAATTCACCTTCGCTAACAAGGCATTTGCATTTGCTTTCCAAGCCAGAAACATTTCATCTCAAGATTGGTCTTTAGAGATGGAAATATCTGAACACAAAATATAGCTTCTAGCTGAGAGAACAATTCAACAGGAAAAGAATTTTGCAAAGGGGGGCACAGCGGGAGAAGATTTGCAAGCAATCTGGACTGATAAATTTACTTGTTCAGAAGGTAAACCAAGGTGTGCTTAGGATGATCTGGATTTTTTCAGAGACTTTGATCTTAGTCTCAAGAGTAATTTGGAGTAGTCAGACAGGAAGGAAAATTTGTAAAATGTTTACAACTTTTTCCTAGTCCAATTTTTCACGATCAGCGTAAACAGACTTATGATCACACAGATGTGGAGTATCTTATTGTTGTGTATTTCTGAAGGTTTTCCTATTAATTAGAAACCCAGCGTCCTGGTGTGAGTGTCCTGGGAGAGCCCATGCTTGAGCCTCAGAGAAACACAATAGTTAACCCCAAGCCTGGGCAGCTAGAATTAGCTAGAGGAAGTCCTACACTGGTGAGCCAGGAGAGTCTGTCTGGAGAGCCTATGCGTGATGCAATCCTGGTGGAACCTGGAGGCTCAGAGCAATGAGAGACAAAGCAATGAACAGAGACTCAATGCAATACCCTGGTTCATTCAACAAACACGAAAAACGATATCTGTGACAGCAGCCTATTGAGATTGTGTAGTTATATTTCAGCAAGTTTTTATTGCAAAGTGATTCGGTCTTCCAAGTTCAGTTCATTTGCCAAGCTCAGTGTCAGTTGTACATTAGTTGTCCAGCGCAGAACTACAGAAGATCAAACCCCTTATGTCTTTCCAGTATCATTGATAGGCGTAATTTACTGAACAGATTTGAAAATCTGGCTTTATTTATTAATTAATAGTACTGTAGGGGCTAGCATAAGATGCAACACAGATGTTAGATACTTACATATGTATACATACAACATCACCATTATTATATGAATCTAAACACTTAGGCAGTATTCCAAACCATTGCATACTACAAAAAAGGTAAGATAATACGAATCTTCTGTTGTTTTATTTTACCAAGTTGCACGCTTGTAGCGTGTGGTGTGTGCGTCAGTGGCTTGAGAGTACTTTCATTCATCTGTGAGCTGTTTGGCATGCAGTTGAGTTATTTCTCAAGAGAAATAACTTAAGAGAAAACACAGGATACTAATTTGTAGAAAACAGGTGTCTAGAAGTCAACATGTAGACCCACGATGATACTTTTGCTTTACTAAGTACAAGTACAGTAAAGTAAAAAATGCTGTACCTCTGTGTTTCTGCTGACTACTGTTAAACTCATGAAAGGTTAGGTAAAATACTTTTTACCAACTTCTATTACTTAGTCAGAAAGGCTGATGCTTGTAATGAAGATACCAAGGTGAGGTATTTCTGAGCTTCACTCAAGGTGACAGGTGCTTATTACCTCTTGAAATGCTACACTGCCAATCTTAACAACATTTCTCTGAGCACTGTGGAACATCTGCAAACCAGTTTCTACCTCTTACAGTCATGCTTTTGTTTCAAAGTAACACAACTTTTGAGCTGTGGAAAATCTGTGTAATTTCACTTTGGAATATTTGTAATATTTATTTTATTTTATTTTATTTTTTAGTATACAACAGTTTACATAGTTTGTGAATTGAGTTTAAATATAGGATCCATTTCTTGTAAAAAGTGGTGTTGGCAGAGACAAAGCAAAAAGTATGCTAAATCTTACAGCAGCAGGTTTACTAACTACACCATGATTTGCCATGACAGAGCAGAACAGTGGTATCCTGTCTCGTCTCTTAGGTGTGACTTTTTCTAGTCATACTCAAGAAATTTTAGAAAACACTATCCCCAGGATTTTTTACTGCATTAGAGCATGGAGGACAGGTTGGCTACCATGAGGCAAATACCAAGAAATCCAGAAACTATAACCTGAAAGTAAAGGCCTCTTTCTGACTTAGTTGTCAAAAAGCTCTGCTGTGCCCTCTGTTCAGAGCTGAGCACTCTGCTGATCACAGAGCATGTTAAAGAGGCAAAGACATAGTGGGGGGAAACCCTCCAAATGATGACAGCACAGACTCAACAGCAATGAGGACAAAGAAGAGGCATCACCCTGTATGTCTGGCCCATGGTGCAGAGGGAAGGAGGACTCTGGATGCGAGGTGCAGTCTCCAGCAGCACGGTGTAGACCACTCTGCTACGTAAAGAGACAGCCAAGAAGAATGGGAAAACATGTAATCTGGTAAAGCAGAAGCCATAACTGCATTTAATTCAACTTTTTTTCACTTTGTCTTCCCTCAGCTGCTTGATTTCCTCCATGCTAAAGGTGTGGCCACCCTAAGCCTTTTCCAAAGACTCCAGCGGGCATCTAATTTATGTAAGCAGCAAGAACAGAAACTAATTAACATCCCACTCCCTACAGTGTGACTAGCAACAGGAGATATTTTCCTTTTTGGAAACCTCCCCACTGCTCAAACCAAACAGACTAATATATTTTAAGAAAAAATAAGGTAAATTTTTTCATGTGATGCTGCAGCATGAAGCTTAATAGACAAGAGCAGGGTAAGTCTGCCAACAGCTTCCTAGCAGTCTTCTACTGCAGGCATTCACAGACTCACCTGGCTGGACACCACCATTGCAAACAGACAGCTGTGCTGTAGACATGTTAAAAGCAGCTGTCATGGCTCCCACTGATGGTGGGTTCTGATTTTTTTCCCTTTTTTTCCCAACATCCATCTGTGAAATATTTCGTGGCTTACTAGTGTGATGCTCAGTTGTAGCAGGCTCTGGGAATCCCTGCTCTGTACAGATCCCTCGCTTTAACACTGTGCCTCAGGGAGATTTGGTTACTCATTTTCTCCAGGAGAGGGAGGATAGTTTCTTATCAAAGACCATCTGGTATACCTGTAGGACTGCCAGATCCAAGAAAAATTACATAAAGATTGAGATTTCAGTCCTGGCAGGCAGGAACAGAGTTCTCCAAAACCACTGTGCATGAAATCCACAAACTCTCCTTCTGTGTGTAACTTTGAGGAGGGACTGATGAGAACTGCTGACCTGTGGAGAGAGTTCTGCCCCCACTGCTGCCAGGACAATGTGCTGATCTTCATCAGCTCCGCAGGGAACAGCACGTCCTCCTCTGCTTCCAGAAGTCCTTGCCTGCATGTGTGCAGCTGCCAAACCAAGAGAGACTGCCAGCTGGAGAAGGGCAGACTCCTCCAGGAGTCCACAAAAACTACAGCACATCACGAAGATCCGAAGTGCTGGTAGCCAAAAGTCCACAGTTACTGGACAATTTCTGTTAGCCTTAAAATCAGTTAATTCTGTGGAGTATGCAGCTGATGCAATGCATCCAAATTGTTCTGAATGTACAAGGGAAAGTAAAATTTAAGTATCAGCATTTGGGTCATATGCCTAGCATTAGTAAATATTTTAAAATTTATTTTAAACAATCTTCTCTATTTTCAGTTATCTAAATATTTTTTGTAACTTCTGAAAAGTAGACAAATTAGTCTCTTTTTCCTTTTTTTTCCAAAACAGTTAATGAACAAATCAAACAATGGGCACTGCTGTAGACGTTTAGGGTGCTCGTTTACAGTGTGAATGCTTTACACTTTAAAAACAGACCATTTAGTTCTACTCTGATACTTAAATTAAATACCGATTTTTATTAAATTTAACTTCTATTTTTGAAATATACTGTATCTTTAAAAAATATTATTTTTTTTAAAGCCATGTTAAAGTTTTATTTTTTTAAAGTCTAAATCCAATGTGTAGCAGTTTTTCTTTCATCCACTTTTGACACACTGGAAAAATCACAGTGGATTAGAAGAGCGTGATTTTTCTTTCATTAGAAGCTGAAGTGACCATTCTATCACTGTACAATTTTTTAACTGATGCAGAGTTGCTTCTCTCCAGTCTGACTCTTAGGTTTGACATAGTATTTAATTATTACTTAGTTGGGATCAGATGGTCTGAATCTTAACCCTTGCCATTCAAATCAGCATGATTTCTCCAAAGTTCAGGCTACAACAGTGTCTGAAGCTACAACCTTTTCTCTTGCAAAGTTGTTCTTTCCTTGCCCTACTCACACAGTCATTTGTGCTTTCTGAGCATACTCCACTCTTCAGCTCATTGTACTGTGCTGCTTTGTGTGGAACGTGATGAGACCAAGGATTCACTCCCTACCAAATATGCCCAGTCATTAAGGAACCCTTCTAAGTAGCCCTACTGCAAGCATCTCCTTCCCTGCCCAAAATCCTTCACCCAGGCATTGGGTGGGATGGTGAGTCCCATTACAATCTGTCCCACTTTGGTTCACAGGTAGTGCAAGCAAAACTAGACTCTTAATGTCTAGTAACCATGGCTGCAAGTGTATGCATAACAAAGAAGCAGAAGATTAATGTATGTCACTTTAAAAAAAAAATAATAATAACTCATTTTGGTCTAGTTTTAGGTATTTCTTTTCCTTTAGAAAATAAATGTATACAGCAAGATGATTGCATAGCCTGCAAAAAATAATAGCCTCATTTTTTCTGGCATATATTATATACAGTAAACTCAGGGACCTGCTGTATTTGTCCAGATTTCTTCCTCTTTTTTGTTAAGCTTTGTCTTCGAATGAGGTCAAGAGAAAAAAAAAATCATTAATATCTGTCAACTTCCTTTATAACCTTAAGGAAAAATCTTTGTATGATATCACACAGACAGATTTTCAATTTCCTTGTGTAATAAACAGATGCTTTAGGATTTGGATGTAATTTAAAGGTTTAAAATATCACATTGAGATTGATGAATAAATCAGTTGTGAAGACAAAAACATTGATGCCTGTTGAAAATACCTCTCCAGACAGGCAGGAAATGAAATTAGTTCCCAGTAAAGTGTGGAGATGAGGATCACTGTTTAGTTCTGCTGCAGGCTTTTTAGGACTTGCTACAGTGGCACCATGAAACTGCTAGGGCTACAGAAATCTAATTAAAGAGCAAATGTCCCTCCTGACATCAAATTAATCTTTATCAAGTTCCCTATTTTTATTTCAATCTGGAACAAGAAAATGAAATTTAAAATTCTAGGCATGTGGCAAAACAGTTGATGATTTTCTCTTGAGCATTACAATGCAAAAACATTCAGCATTGTTTAATTAGACCTCGAAGTACTCATTTTCTGAGCACTTTTATTTCATCATTGTTTGTTAAGGGCTTAGATAAATAATACGCAAATATTTACTACAAGCCTGGTACAAGGCTGTCTCCTTCTGTTGTACAGATCTGTATTTCCAGAGCTTTTTCTGTTGATGAAAGAGCTGAAGTAATTATTGTTTACATCTGAAACAGCACCATACTTTATCAGTCCTTCATATTGAGTTCAGGTTTCTTTAATTACTTTGCCTTAACAAGCGTGCTCTCCAGCACCCACTTTGCTGGTATTCTGGTAACCCTTAGCCCCAGTGGGAATGCCGAGCTGCAGCAGCTCCGCTGCTTCTGGAGCTGGAACCTGGCTCAGATATCTCTGCACCATGTTAAAATTTATCATGTGAGCATGTCCTAAGAAACAGGCCCCAATCCCAGGCAGTTATAAACTAAACAGACTTGCCAGGTGCTAGATGAAAGTGTCGTTACCCCTTATTTTGCAGATAGGAGAATTAAGTCTGGATCCGTGGTCCCAGCCTTAACATGGGAGGTATCAGTTCGGTCCAAGCACACGTGCACGTGTGCTTTGCTGGAAGAGAGCCAAAGCAATTTGGCTGTGGTCACACAGAAAACCTGAAAAGATACGAGAATAAGTCTCCACCCAGTTCCAAGCTGTCATTTAAACCACAGGACCACACTCTGACATCTAAGCTATTTATTTGTCCTAAGTCCAGAAGAAATGGAACAGACGCTGCACTGATGGTCTCTTCCTCTGATTTGGGAGAACTGTCCTTGCAGCATGAGCACTCGAGTCTGTGCCTGCTCACTTGCATGCTTTGCCACAGCCCTGCTGGAGCTACTGGCCTCATAGCATGTTTTTCTCATATATATGATTGTTTCATAAAGACCGATAAGAGATAGCTCGGGGGCTTTGCTACCAAAGGTAAACCTGAGTGCCTGAGGGTAGGAAGTGTTTCTGTGGTTAGTTCCCTCTTATAGATAAATTAGAAAGGCCTTATGGGTGATGTTTTGTATAAAAATTATGATGGTGATATAAAAACCCCATTTTTCTGCCTTCTAATTACCCAGAACTCCGATGAAAGCCATTGGGAGGTCTGCTCAGAGTTTCCTTTGGATCTGTTGCAGGCATGGGGATTGTTTAGGCAGCCTGATGTGTAGGTGAAAAGGCAGTGTACAGAGCATGGGTGTTACGCATGGATGGGTTTTATTTTCCCTTATTAGCAGGACAATATATAAGTTAAATGACAACTAGATATAGAATTCAGCTGTGAACTTGCCCACTACTAATATTCTGTTCCTTGGAGTCACCAGGGACAAAGTCAGACTTCAAAGAGCATTTGAGGTACTGAAGTGTGACTCGGGATATTCTCTGTACAGAAAAGATTATTGAAGAAAGTTGCACTCATTTATGGCCTAGGCTAAAATTTGTGATCAGGAGGCGTGGGGTGAAGTGACAGTGTACACAAGAGGCACAGCAGGGCAGAACACCCGCGGGACCTCTGGGGAAGAGCCAGGGTGCAATGCACCAAGAAAGAGGGATGTGAAGAGGAAAGTGACATGTTACATGTGAAGGAAGCTGATTTCTGTGGCTGGGGAGCTGGGGGGGGGGGGGGGGGGGGGCAGGTGAAAACTCCGAATACTCATTTATCTGGATCAAAGGTAGCATGGCTGACTTGCTAAGCCTGCAGAAATAAAACCCAGATCTCCACAAAATTTCTGTCTTAATAAAGGCTGTGGAGAGGAAGCGATCATACATCATGGACTAGAATTTAAAACTAAAAGCTATGAGCTTTAATTCCATTCTATATGTGGACTTCAGCCAGAAGGAGTGGGTTTTCAAACTGGGTACCTTGGGTCGAGTTTAGTTTCTGATTTAACAGCTACACATCCAGTTAACTTCAGTGGGAATTGTATGCCCTTGCCCCAGGAAGGAGTTTGCTGTGTGGTTTTTTTTCAACAGACATCAATTGCTTTCATACAGCATTCCCATACTTTTACCCAATGTAGTTCTTCTAACTTTACAGGAACATGATGTACATTTATACAGGGTGAACCAGATACAGCAGCCTTGAAATTTCAGTTGTTCCACTGGTTTTGAAACACAATATTTAAACATTTTCGTATATCAAAAGAGCTAAAAATTATTATGACTTCAGATGACAGATATTTCAGGAAGCAGGTTAGATGTCTCTTTGTAACTTCCACTTTTGTTCCTTGTCTTCTTGGTTTCAAAAAGCAAGTTATTCTTTGCTACTTTCACTACATTAGTCCAACAACTGTTAAAAAGCTTTGGTTGAATTTCTGTTTAGTTGAGAGAGAAGTACAAATAAAAGAAGCAGCAGATGGTCCCTTTGTGACTGAATGAAGAAAAAGGGTTTTGAGAACAATATGTGAATAGGTGTAGTCTAATAAAACAGTCAGCCACCTGCTGCCTACATCCTTCAAAAAGATTCAGTTGCATATTCTGGGAATTAATGACTAGTGTGTATCCTTACGTTTAATCTAAATGGAAGCTCTAAGGAGCAAAAAGACCTTTTTGCCACAGTGCTGATTGAGTTGTTCTCTTGGTTTTGAATTGTTTCTGCTCTTTCCCTTTTAGTTCCATCCTGTGAACTGTGCAATAGCTAACAACAATTTGGCAGTGTTTCATTTCTCAAACCAAAGAAAGATTTTAAAACTTAGAAAGTGCCTACACATATTTTATTTTTTTTTTCTATTTGAAGTTTGATAACCTAAAGTACACCTGGAAAAGTATTCTACCATTTCACAGTATGGGATTTTTTTCTAAGGACCCAACCTGTTGCTTGGTTTCCGTATATTGTAATGTACTTGCTTTCTCCTCTAGGGATTTACTCTTCAGCCTGACTATCAGAATATCATCAATCCAACATCAACAGCTGCACAAGTTGTTACCCAAGCAATGGAGTATGTTCGTTCAGGGTGCAGAAATCCTCCAGCACAGACTGTGGACTGGAATAATGACTACTGCAGTAATGGGTAAGCAGCCAGTGAATGCCACCTTGTGTTGAGGAACGTTCATGACACAAATATCTGCTAGAGAATTTGGCAACAACTTTATTGCCTGTTTCCATACAGTATTTCAGAAGTGCATCTCTGATGGCACTGTATTTATTCAGCAGTTAGCTGTTGTGGGAGAACAATTTTTCAATACATACGTTTATTAGACATTGTTGTCACCTTATCACAGCAGATACCCTTTGGTCTTAGAGAACTTCGATTCCTTAGAAAATCAGAACTGAAATCTCAAGTAAAAGGTGTAGGAAAGATGTTTTAAGATCATTACCTCCTACTTGAGAGGCAAATGGCATGAACTGTTTCCTCCAAATATGCCATTGCTGAGGAGAGCTTGCTGTCAGTGAAAACTACTTTGGGTCATGAAAACCCAAACCAGTGAGATGCAGGGGTGATGCATGGGATACAAGATACATGGAAAAGAATGGCATGAAGATCACATGACTGTAACCAAAACCAAAACACCATACCTGTAGGAACTCTATGACTCTGCCATAAGGTTAGTAGCCCCTTCAAACCCTAAGCTCCTCTGCAGCATGGTTTGTGTGGAGCCATGTAACTGTCCCAAAAACTGTCTAGAAACGTTTAAGACTCTGAACAGAAGGTATCTTTTGAGTTTTAAATTATACCTAGTGTGCCTTGTGAACATGCTCATCAGCCTAACCTCCCCTTGACCCTGTCATGAATCCCTCAAGACAATGGCAGATAAAAGCTCTCGATTGCTACCACAGTGTCAAATCTAACCCAGACAAATGAACACAAAGCAGAATTAAAGACCAGTTTCACCCATTACATTTGATCAGACTAAGAAATTCACTTGCATTATTGTTTTAAAGTTGCTTTTGTTTCTGGAACTCAAACGAACTGAACAAAAATCTTTTCTGGTTACTAGTTGAGAACAACACCTTGACTAGGACCTGCTGACACTGTGGCAGGCTTTAACTAGCCTGCAAAGCAGCATCACTTTCCCCTGTACCTATCACTGTTGCCCCATGACTTGCCCACTTATTCAGTGGAACAGTCTTGCTCCTGTGCTGTACCACCATAATGTCTTGATCTGTGCTGCAGGCCCTCGTAGGAGCCTGCCCAGCCCACAGACCTTTATACCCACTTACACTGAGCTCTGAATAGACTGTCCCCTGTCAAACAAGCCATAATCACCTGTGGCTTTGATTCCTGGTCTCTTCTGGAAAAAACAATGTGCAAACACTCCCAGCAGTGCCCTCTTGGTGCCCACTAGGCATAACTTTCCATCAGCAGAAGCTTTCTCTGAGCAGACCCTGTACATACTGTGTAGATATGCCTGTGTGAATCTGTGTGCATGGATTTAACCTGTCTTTGCTATAGCACTGGCATAAACTGCTCTGTGCTGCTCTTGGACTGCAAACAAAGTAAACTGTAAAGCTGTGGAAGAACATAAGTGGTGCCTGGGTTTTGGTGAGGAAGCAGGAGATTAAGAGTAAAGCCTCTCCCAGAAAAACTCTGCAGTGTGAACCAAGCCCCATCAGTGATGCTTCTTCTGCTTTACATTATATGTTTTTTCTGACTTCTACAGACTGTTCCAATTTAGAAACCAGTAAACGACTTCTTTTGCTCTGAACTGCTATGCTTCAGTTGAAGCTGGAACCCAGCAAGAACAGAATGTAAAAGTGTGCCAGACATAGCGCGTTGGTGGAAGGTCTCCCGTAGAGCCTAGTCTCCAGCAGAGAGCTGGTCTACTTGGCTTTGCCAGAAGCTTCTGTGTTCCCTTCCATGTGCTTACCTGAACCTGCCAACCATCATTTTTTGGCTATGGCTCTACTACTAGATAAAATAGGTCAGAGATGTCAGTTGCTGGCACCCATGTTCATGTAGCTAAGCTCTCCTGCCCTCTAAGGAAGTGGGCACATCTTTAAGGTGCTGATGGAGTATCATTGGGAGACCTGTGCTAAACTGTCAGCTGTACCTACATGGTTTGTGAGGGAGGGATAGTCAGTGCTACCAGCCCACTACTGCAGGTTATCCCAAACCAGGGCTTAAACCCATGTGCCGGTCCTGTGTAGTTTAGAACTAGATGAGGTCTCCGGGTAGCTACATGCCACTATAGCACTAAGATTTTTCTTTTTATTACTCTGGTAATGCAGCCATACTTCAGTGATATGCTTGGAATGAATGACATGCAGTAGGGTTGTGGGGTTTTTTTTGGAAGAACAGGACAAAAAAAATGACAATTTTTTTTTAAAATCACCTTTGTTCTTCTTCTCTTTGAACAGGGGCATGCAGAGGGACAAAGCACTGTACCTTACCTGAAAATCTGAAACACCTCTCCTTTCCACTGAGGAATGCAGGGGAGTCTTTTCATCATGGATTGCTTTATGCAGTCAAGGCAGTTCTGCATTTTATTAGGAAATACAAGTTGCTAAGCACTTAGGACTATTTGAGCTTGTGGGTCACCCACTCTGGAAAAAATAGTCTTGCTTCTTTCATTTTCTCCTCTCCCCACCCTCCCCCCCAAAAAAAAAAATTTTTTCTCTTTCTTCCTCCTTTTCCATCCCTACCCTGAGATCCTTTAACGGACATTGCTTTTCTTCTTCCCTGAAGGAAACTTGGACCATTCAGATTTTATGTTGGTTTTTGCTGTGAAGTGCTGCGATAGTAACTGCCTTAGCAACTGTAGATGTCTCGGATAAAAGTCCTGGATTTTCCATTGGTTTTTCATAATGGGTGTTTATATGAAACTACTAAAGACTTTTTAAATGGCTTGATGTAGCAGTCATAGCAAGTTTGTAAATAGCATCTATGTTACACTCTCCTAGAGTATAAAATGTGAATGTTTTTTGTAGCTAATTGTAATTGAAACTGGCTCATTCCAGTTTATTGATTTCACAATAAGGGTTAAATTGGCAAACATTCATATTTTTACTTCATTTTTAAACAACTGACTAATAGTTCTATATTTTCAAAGTATTTGGAGGAAAAAAAAGTAAAATATTCCCAAATGATATTAATTAAAAATATTGGCTTTGTTGCATGAAATAAACACAAAAAACTAGGGAAAAAAACCTAATGTTGATAAAGAGCAACACATTTATTTTGTACTGCCTAAAAAATGCTTCTTTTTTTTAAAGAAAATCACTTTATGTGTACTGGTTAGTAAATGTCATTTAAGTCCTTTTATGTATAAAACTGCCAAATGCTTACCTGATATTTTATTAGATGCAGAAACAGATTGGAGACAGCTAAATTATAACCTTTACATATGGCTATGTATTATTGTTTCTTCATACTGTGTCTGTATTTAATCTTTTTTATGGAACCTGTTGCGCCTATTTATGAAATAATAAATATAGGTGTTTGTAAGTAAATTTGTTAGCATTTTAAAGAAGTTTCTTTGACGCTTTAACTTTTGCTGGCACAAATTGTTCACAACTGATGTGAATATTTTATTTAGTTTTTACAGTGACATATATAAGACCAAACCTGCTTTACTGGCAGAAAATGAAGGTAACCAATACTTATTTCTCTATTTCTTTGGTTGTTAAGGGAAAATTTAAAAAAAAAAATTTAAAAAGGCATTTTAGGTAGTTCCCCTTTTAAAGCATTGTAGCAGGAAGTTGCCCAAAACTAAGACTTGAACCAACAAAACTAACTGAATAAAACTGCATAATGCTGCTTCTTGGAACTTCATCAGTTTTGGTTAATTAGTCAAGTGGAATAAAAACATTACCAACAGAAATATTACCAAATATGATTCAGCTATGTTATTATACATTCAAAATGTCCTACAGAGTTTTAAGGAGTGTATCACAAATACATCCTAAAGTGAAAGGTAAGTTCACAGCCACAGGGAAAGGGATAAACAAACAAACAAACAAACAAAAGAAGGTATTTTGTCAATGTTTTGGATCAGGGATAGCTCTGAAACTACATTTCTGGAGGATTTCATCCCAAATGCCTGTCCAATTAATGGAGATTACTACTGATTTGTATTTTCTATGTGAAATAAAGCAAGCAACTCGGATAAAATTAACATTATGCAGTGCCACTGATTTTTCTTTAAAAACAAAACAGAAACAAAGGCATGCTTGGTTTTGAATGATTTCAGGCAATGTACAATCGGAATCACTTGGCATGTAATAACTAATAAATAATGCAGATCAGATGTGATTACTCAAATGACTGTAGCTGAGAGCTCTAATTTTCCTGTCTTGAAACTGTATGAGAATTTGTGATTAAATTCACAGTTTATTGTTTGTCTGTTTAGTACTTTAGAAATATACCAGCACTACTAATTACCCAATGTCTTCTATTTATTATATTATAGTAAACTACATTTTCCATTCATATTAATTCTAAAGTGAGAACATAATTACTGGGGACAAGAAAAATCAGCTTTGATTTTGACAGGCAGTTTTTCTTTTTCTTTTATGGAAAAGAACTGTGTTATCTTCATTTCTTTTAGAGCAGGTGCGCAGTCACATAAAGTTGTTAATTTCGGTATCCATGCGGAGTTCAAAATACAAGAAAACTTTAATGTAAATAAAAAAAATACATCATGAATAAAATACTTATTCTGTATGAACCTCTGGCTATTTGTTGTCTCTCAGTCTGTAAGAAGGGAAGCCTGCGTTGTGTTTACCATACAGCACCTTACCCAGCCAGTGCTTTGTGTGTGGTTCTGTGCCTGGGTCCTGTTCCAACAGGGTAGCTGTGCTGGAGGAGCAGCAGTTTTGGCCAGGGTTATGCTGATGCCACTTTGTTGCAAAGGAAAGATCCCACTTCCACGCGTAAATGTCAGTTCTTCTTGTCTGGCCTTTGGAAAAAGCAATGGTTGCTGGTCAAGGGCAGTCTGCTATTTGTTTTCAGCTGTGTATTGGCAGACACAACTTGTCCATGGATGGAGCCTAGCAGGTTGACATCTTCTTGTAAGCAGGTGAAACTCCACTGGAGTTCATGAGGGTACGCCCCGTTCTTCACTGAAGTGCTGTGGCTTAGGCACCAGAATAACACACATACCCGAGCCACTGGTTGTAAGTCACCATCTGTCATAATGACAATAATGAGAAAGCACACAGGAATGAAACAACCTACACGCTGAAGCAACACAGTAACAGCAAGTAAATATGATAAAGACATTTTTCAAAGTGATAGTAACCAGGGAAATAATGTCTTCCAGTAATTGAAATTAATATTTTTTTTTAATTATTTTTTTACAGTGGTAGGCACAATGAAAGGTTAGCAACATATGCACTCTGTAAGATGTAAATCCCATTTGGCTGCCCCAAGGTAAGCAGAGGTTTTGAAAAGGAAAGGCTCTTCAAATTTACTGCTGCTCTCAGTGTGCCCCATTCTGGCAATGTGAGTCCCAGTCTCTATCACCAAACCCATGGGGGTCTGAGCAGAAATCCCATCCAGCTGCTGCCTCTGACCCAAAGAAGCTCTTCAAAGGGACCTGCTATAGGATTCTGTCCCCCACATTCACCCACAGGCAGTAAGTAATGTATTCATGGAGGGCCCCAGCCATTCACAATGAAATGTAATGTATTCGTGCCCACTTCTCTCTCTCTCTCACCGAATTGATCTCACTGCTCCTGATTCCAGCGGCGTCTCCGCCAAATATTCCCTGCAAGGCTTCGCCGTAAACAGGAAATCCGACAATAAGAACTCATTACTGGAAGGCAAAACATGCTTTTGCCACCTTCCTCAAGCTTCTGAGACTTAATCTCAACCTGAACTACCATCTCCAAGACTGTATCTGCCTGTTTCTTACCTGATCCTGTAAACATGGCAGACCTAGAGAGATCTCCTTCTGTGCTCTGGGGAAACACAGTAGGTAAAAAAATCCTTGTTTTGCACACACTGTGAGAAGGAACTAAAGAGCTGTATGTAACCCATACAGGAATTACTCCCCAGAACTCCCATTGATAGGTAGATAGATATAGATATATAGATACAGATACAGGTGTAGGTGTAGATAGATAGACAGATATACAACCATTGCCCCGTTAATTATTTACCTGGTGTCTTCAAGCCCTTTTATGTTTAAATAAAATATTATTTAGTGAGTATAGCAGTGTGCTGGCAGTGCTGCAGGAGGTGCTGAGCACCTTGGAGAACAGGAGGTGCTTTGTGTCAGGTCTTGCAGGCAGCATTTGCTTTCCTTTGCAAAGTCATGTATTTTATTATTACCCAGCAGCACTTTAAATCACAACTCAAATGTAGTTCTTATCCCACCAACAAGAGGACAAGTGAGAACAATGACTTGTAACATTTCAGAGTCTGTCACAGTTACTGCCTAATTAGAGAAACCCACCAGCAAATGTGCATCTGCATGGATCCTGCAACTGTCATCATTTCACATTCTATTAAGGGCTCTCTGCGATAGACACTTTACAATGAAATTTTGTTCAGGCTAATACCAAGCTGGCAAACATGTAATTGGCTAGCAAATAAAATAAGAGAGGAAAAAAAAGAAAGAGAAGAAGGGGAAAAGAAAAGGAAACCTTCCTATTTGGAAAACAAGGTGTGTGCAAAAATCAACAGTATACTGCAGAGAAGATCCTTACCTTCTGACAATTGTGTGTTTACAACGAGTCTGAGCATAATTGCTCTGATGGGCTGTCAAGGAAAAGATTAATTTGGCAAAGATTAGTATTGACTTGCTGTTTATTAAGGCTTTTAAACAGCTGTATCTGGCAACATTCCTGTAAGTGCCTGTCATGTCTGAAAATCAGGCTCGCACCCGGGTGCTTGCCAGCTGTTGCTAAACAATCTTACCACTTTGAGTATCTTTCTCCAGGCCAAACAGCAAGAGCAAAGTACTGCCAAATGAGTCTCTCTTGTCCTGTCACTTTTGGGGGGATCGGAGAGCTCAGATGTCAGTTGATGGCTCGATGGCTGAGCTGATAGCAGCTGCCGGGAGCCGGCAGAGTGGTTAGAGAGGTGGTACACCAACCCGTCCCCCACGCCAAGGGAAGGGTGCTCCTGTTAGTCACCTCACCAACACACAAAACCACAGCTTGCAACTGCTGTAACACAAAGGGGTTTTAAACCCCTTAGCTCCTGCCATCAAGTCAAAGTTTGATAGGAGGCAGAACTCCAGAGCGAGTGGTTCATCCTCCCTGGGCTCTGATGGGTAAAGCCAACAAGCTAGAGGGGTGTGTGAAAGTACAGCAGACACCATTAATCTTTATAAAATGAGCCAACATTTCCTTCTATGATTTTTCCCCCCAGACTAAAACAAAAGTTATAAAAGCGCTGCACACAAAATACCCTAGGTCAATGGAAACCTGTAAAAGGAAAGATGTCAGCTGTTATTTTTGTTATGTTACTTAAAACATTTCAGCTTGCATTGTGGGCTTTAGTAGCGAGCTCAGAAACAAATAATACCAATGGAAAGAAGGATAAACAAACGGCTGCAGCTAAACGCCAATACAAATAGCCATGTGTTACAATTAAAGTTGATTTGGCCTTTCAAATAGAAGTCTGATTTTCTGGGATTAATCTCGACCTTTTCAAGTTGCATTAGGCTGAAATAAGTTGTCAGAACAGATGTGAATTTTGTTTGCAGAGAACAATTGTAATCCAGTAACCCTTAGAACACCAGTGTTTCCCAGACCGCCGGCCAGCTGAGCAGTGAGGATGCGGTCGGCAGATACTGAGTGCACACAGCAGGCAGAACCAGAAGACTCGTGGCCATGTCCAGAGGCTGGAAGTTTAGGTCAGAAAATTTCAGACTGGAAGTGAAGTCCTTTTCCCTTTAATTCTGAATTTACCAAGCAGCATGGTGGATGCACAACCACTTGAAAAAAAGATGTTAGAACAAAAAAGGATACCTTTGTAAAACATGTGTTCTTTAGCTAAATCAAACCTATAAGTAGTCGATATTCCATGCGCTGCTGTTTCATGGAAGGCTGGGCACATATTTTATAATGCAGAAGTCTCTGAAGGCTCCAAGAATCACATGTTTCAGATGCTACTCTAAACTAGCTTTCTAAGAAGTTTTCCTTACAATCTGCACAGCTCTAGTACTTAAAAAAAAAAAAAAAAAAAGAAAAGAAAAAGAAAGAAAGAAAAAGAAAATCTCTACTGAATAATCAGCTTCTCATACTTTGATACATCAAGTCTAGAACTTCCCAGGTCTATGCACAGCATATATGCTGATCTGGTGCTCCCAAAAAGCTTGGTTTCAGTGGAAGTAAAAAGGTCCAAAGCCTTTCCAGTATGGGCTGAGGGCTGAGGGCAGGGGCAGAGGGGCTGTTCCCCTTACCATGCCAGCAAAGCAATTGTGCCAGGGTAAGCCCTCTGCAGACACAAAGTCCACAGGTTGCTTTTGTAACACTGACTTTCTTCACAGTGAAACACAGACCCATGTTTATGTCATCAGTGCAGTCATATTGTTAAATACTGAAGATGCAAGAAAGATTTTTCCTGCTCTCTACATAGCATGGCTTAGATAGAAACATGAAGTTCCAAAGTTCATTCAAAAGCATGTCATCACTTGAATAAATAAGGCTGATGCCCTAATTAGTAGAGAAAGCCTTCATGTTTTGATATCTACTTCTGCTCAGAGTTCTGAAATAATGAGCTGAGCCTCTCCACTCCTCTGGCATACAAGCATGTGTTACATGGTTTTGTTAAAGAGATGAATATGAAAGGAGGTAAGTGATGTACCCAGGGACAAGAGTAATTTATAGGAAAAGTAGCTGAGATCTGAGAGTTCTGAAAAACAGTCTTCTGCTTTAGTCAGAAATAAAGTTCAAAAACTGTGAAGCAGTGCTAAGATCCACAAGGACAACATTAACTCAGGTGAGATTTTACAAATAACAAATAGGGGGAGGTTTCCAGGTTTTATTTGTCTTTAGCAGTTTTCCACTTTTAAGTCATAAGTGTACAGTCAAGTATTACTTTCAAACTTAACTGTAAACTTTATAAAGATTAAAATAACAAGAGAGAGATGTCTGAGTAATCTCTGGCTTCACGTTGCTGGAATTTTTGATTAAAATTTCAAAGCTTGTGAGACTGGAATTTTGACTATACTGTTCATACCCCTCAGACTTCTTTATGTCTCTCTCTGTTTTTGCAGAATTTCTCCCTAGACTTCAACAAAGTCCTTTACCTGTCTGACTTTCTGCGTCAGCTTTAACAAAGCACCTTACATATACTTACACCTGCACACTGAGGAGACTCATAGCAGTGGAACGGGGCTGTCCTGCACCTGAGTCCCCAGCAGAAGTTGCCTTCTGCAAACAGACTGAAGATAGTCACACAATTTGATCCTGGCAGGAAGGTCATGCTTCTGCAGTACATGGGTGATACATTTGCAAGGCTGAGTATTTCTCAACTCTCCAGAGAGAATTTTTTTGAGAACAATTTGATCAAAAGCCAGAAACAGAGTATCCTGTCTTCTTGTACTGTTGTCACCTTTGGACTGGGAAGGAACCTGAGCCCAGAGGTGAAAGCATTTCCAAAAGTGATCCCAGGATAAGGAAAATATTGACATATTGGAGTAAATCCAGTGGAGGCCACCACGACTGTCAGGGGCTGGAGCACAGGGCGCAGGTGGACAGGCTGAGAGTGCTGGATCTGGTTAGTCTCAAGGAGAGGAATCCAAGGGGAGCTCTTACTGCAGCGTGTAACTGCCTAGGGCGTCTTTATAAACACAGAGCCTGTAGAGGATTTAGAGGACTGTATGAAAAATTTATTTGTAAAAAGGTTGTAATGATTGTTAAAAACATAAGGTATGAAATGTAAAAAGAGAAGAAAAAAAAAGGGGGAATTGTAGAGGGATGAATCTGGGTTAATTAGCATTGATAACATACAGGTGTGGGCTGGCTTCAGGGGCGGTGGGTTGGCCGATGTAGATGAGGGGCAGCTGTGGCTGGTTTGTTAAGTGGTTGGGCAGCCAAGGAAGAGAGAGCAGGTCCTAGATAAGGAGAAGGCAGCAGAGGGACGGGCATGAAGAGTGTGTTGGTATGAGATGGTAAAAGACCTTGTTGCAGCTTGATAGTTTGGAGAGTGCTGTGACAGGAGCCCAAATCTTTCTGGAGGCATACATGAAGGACAAGAGACAATAGCCACAAGCTGAAATAAGGAAAGTTCTGATTACATGTTGGGGGGGAAAAAAATCACCAGATAAGAGTTTGAAAACACTGAAACAGGGGCCCAGAGAGGCTGTGGGATTTATGTCCTTGGAAATACTTAAAACTCAAGGGGACAGCCCTGGAAAACTCCATCTAAGTTGCACCAGCTGTGGCTGTGGGGATAGGATAGACCAGAAAACCTCCAGAGATCCCTTTCAATCTAGGTTTGTCTGCAATTCTTTTTCACACAAAATCCCCTACACGTAGGACAGAAAGAAAGCCCAGCAGATCACGGTTATTTAGCCTCAAATTGGGAAAGGGGGTGAGAAAGTCTTTGTTGGTTGCTTCCTGTTACACACCTTGTGTTACAGTACATTGTGCCATTTTAAACTGGGGTTTCACAGCCTGGTTTTACATGTACAGAAAAAGCAAAAGTGAACGTCATTTGTATCTGAGTTTCCTGTAGAGGTTTATTTAAGGGGAAAAAAACCTCCCAAGGAAATCATAGACGTTAACCCACTGATTGTTTTCCTGAAATTAATTTAGTTTGCATTATATTGAGGGCGCAACTTTTATGCAAAGACAAGCAGGAGTGTATTGGTTGCCAAAGCAAAGCTGACTGGTTAAATCTTGGACTCTGGGGAGCAAAGCCTCAGATAAATGAAAGAAAAGATACAGTTTTCCTTTTATATATATATATATGTTTTTTAACATATAGCACTCAAAAGAAGTCTCTGGGGGCTTCAATACGTGACTTTACATTTTAATGCTTTTCCTCCACCAGATGGTTTAGATAAAAACTTATTAGTTTCATTCGTGCAAATGGTTTCATACAAAAAATGTCTATTTTTAACATTTTAGCCTCAAGGCTTGTTTTTAACTTTTTTTTTTTCCCCAGAAGTGAAGTTTTCACTAGTTTCTAATATTTTAATCATCATCATTCTTATCATCAAATAAGATTCATACCATAATTGGTTGATGAGTCCTCTAAAAGAATTTACATCCAAAAAAGCACAATAAAATTACTTCATAAATTTGATTTATGTATCTTTTCATACAACCTTTATGTTTTTACAGTTTTCCATGAGATTAGTTATGATTATGCCAATCTCTGCAAAAGCAGTGTATATGTTCTGTCACACATAATGATGCAGACCCTTTATCTTCCTTTTTTTGTCTTTATATCATTACTGTGAGGAATACATTCAGTGTATGAAAACCGGAGAGGGTTTACTACTGGAAACCCTAATTGCTACTACAGGCAAATCCACTCCCATTTCTGGAGGTAGGGAATTCCCCCTAGCAATGAAATTAATGTGGCTTTGCTAGGCACATGCTGAGGGGATGTTAGGAGGGCATACATGAGTAATTTTAATTCTGTGAGATCTTTCTTTGTCATCCAAAGACCTCATTTAGAGCCAAGCAGAGCAGGACACAGAAAACACCAGAATCTCTTCATTAACACAGTCATCACCATTGATCCAGAGCAGACATTATCTGCCATTTTCTTTCATTTCAGAAGAGCTCTCCAGATGCTCAGGGGTGTCCAGTACCCATCCCATTGGTCATGCAGAGCACTAGGACCTAATTCTGGCACCCAATGGAGGCACATTGTTAAGAACCTCCCTCTGCAGTCAGCGGAGAAGGATCAGCACTTCCAATGTACATGTTATGTAAGAAAAAAAGCACTCTGCCAACTTCTCTGCAGCACTTGCAGAGCCTAAAAACCGATGTCTGCACTACAACTAGGAAGTAATTCTGTCTATTAGGAGTTGATCAACTGGTTGAAGAAGCTCCTATAGTTGCACTGCACAAAGTTAAGGGGTTTCATTTAGGACTAAATGTACTAATGCAGTTCCCCTGCACTGCACCTCACCACTGGCAACGTAGCAACTCACACACAAGAAGTTAGGTGCCTGAACTCATATTTAGACCCTGACAGGTATTTTGCAAGTTAAATGCATTAACTGTTAACACAGAGAGTTAAAACAAACAAATAAACCTTATACGTGTTTTCCCAGATTGGGTACTTCAGCCACTGTGCCAGAAAAAACGTTGGCAAGTAGCTATGGGAAAAAGAAGGTAAGGGAGTCAGAAGCAAGAAATGAAGGAGGAAAAGAAAGAAAACTGCATCCTCATGTGTCTTCAAGATATGGGTTTGTGCAGTATCGCATTCTGTTGGACATTCAGAGAACCTGAGGATATGTAAATAGAAACCACTCCAAAGAACAAAACTCTCCATGCAATAAGGGGATTTCCAGTCATGAGTATATTGCTTGCAGGGTTTACACCACAGGGGCAATACATTGACAGACCGTGACTTCATATATACATCACTGTATTATTATAGCTGTTAGGATGTTCAGGAGGTTGTAATTAGTGAGCATCAGGGTGTGTAAGCCCCCTGCCTTGTGCTGCCAATGCTAATCCATGTCAGTGCCTACAGGCAATGGTGGAAAATAAAACATTTCAATGAACAGCACCAGGAAAACCTAAGGCAGGCCAAGACAGCCACAAGGCCCTGTGATATGAAACAAAAGCAAACATAATCTATGGGTCAGAAATAACTGCTGATCCGAGGCTTATTTTTGTGATGCACCTCCTGCATCAAGAGAAAAATTTGGACAGGAAAGTGGCAAACAGGAGTCTTTTGTTGTCTGGGTTCTTTTTTTCCCCAAATAATCCAAACATCAGCACATCACTTAGCCATGGGCCATAGCTGGGGCACAGGCATTCCCCTCTGTGGGCACTGAGGGTTGGATAAGAGACCTCTGCCACGGAGTCATTACAACAGGAGTGGGTAACTGTCCCATCTGATGCTCCTCAATGGATGTGGATCCATTTTCCCAGGTGAAAAGCTAGTGAACTACTTTTGTCATTGATTACATTCTTGGCTTTCCATTTCACAGCAGCTAAACGTCAGATCTTGTCCCTTCCTTGGCAGCACTGCTCCACCATAATGCCTTGGCTCCACTGCCTGCCTTCCTGGAGACCTGACCCAGGAGCACAGCAGACATCTACGCTATGGGAGATACCTCTCACAGGCTGTTAAAGAGTCTAATAATTGCCTCTTGGAAGATTTCCACACCCAAAAATTCTGCATCAGCACACCAATGCAGCAGTAAGTGGATGGGAAAATCTGCTGAGCTACCTATTCATTTATTATTCTCCCCCAACATTTTTCTGCTCTTATCTCCATCCACTCTCCATGCTTTGAAGTCTAATGGGTCATTGGCCTTTGAAGCTGGGTCATTGGCCATTGCCAACTATTTCAGTCACACCTGAAAAACTGACCATTGTGTGACATGTAAAACATCTGAGAGGGAGTAAGAACCGTCTCCATGTCTGGGATTGTATGGACTTGTATTGCAATTGTACAGGATTGTATTCCAATTGTATGGAATTGTATTCCAATTGTATGGAAGTTTTTCAGCACATTGCTTTGGCTCTGCTCACCCTTCCCTTCCCTTCATGCTCTAACGAAAGGAACTCTCATCATAGCAGCAAATAATCATTACTATGATTTTGTCACAGTGAATAGTTGTACCAGGGAAATAGATTCTAAAAGAATAATGTTCATCCAGTCAGGGAAAATGGACCCAAACCATGACCTGCATAGCCTCTGAAGAGCTATTACTTGAATTACAATGAACCATTCATTAATTAGCTGCATATCAAGAAACAGCTACTTCATCTCTCTAAACATCAGACTCATGCTGCATATTTACAAACAGAAAAAAATGTAACTCCTCATATTAATAATTTGGTGTAATTGACTTGCCTGCATTGGTTACTTTCCAAATGGTTCCTTTTATCTTGTTTGGGAAAATAAATTTATCTCGGGATTTTCATGCCTTTCCCAAAATGAATCAGATTTCCTCTTGAGAGACACATGCAAATCAAGAAACCTAAGAAAGTGTTCCTCCAGCAAGGCCTCATCCTCTACCATTCAGACTAAAGGGACTTCTGCCATTGTTTTGAATACAACTGAATTAAAAAGTAGAAAAACAACATAGACTGCAGAAATATATGAGTGAAAAAAAGCACAGAATGTTATTGAATGAATGCCTTAATTCCATGCTATGGTGCATGTTTTTTCAAAAGATAAAACAGATAAAATAGGTGAAGGCGCAGAAGCAAACACTTAAAATTGATTAAGGTGTGTTTCAAGAGAGGGTTGAAATTCCCCTTTGTCCTCAAAACAGAGTCTTCTTGCCTTGTCCTCAGACAAGCCAGAGATTTAATTTGCCTCACACAAAGGAAGTGCTCCCAAAGGAATAAAGCATCCAATTTGCAATATGACATGTGAATGCTCCACCTGCTTTGGGCCACACAGAGAACCCGCCTTTCTCCTGAGGACACTGCTGCAACAAGCCCTCCATGGGGATTTAAAAAATTACAGCCTGTTATGACTTCTGGATATGAGCAAGCTTGGCCTGATCAGTGGTAAAAAAACCCACAAGTAAATAAACTGTATTCTCCTAAATATTTGCGATTTACAGGATATATCAATGTTGCCAAGTAACTTAGCTCACCAGTTCACTCTTGGTCCTTGACATCTGTGTTGCTTTAAGTGGTTGCTCACTCCTGGGGTCTCTCTTGGAGTGAAGCTCCCCTTCACTCTAGGCCTGTGTGTGATTTTAAGCCCATTTCCTTATGGAAAGAAACCCTTTAGTTTTGTCCTTGAGGATGGACAAGATGGTACCAGCCCTATGCAGTACTCCAGCACTATCTCCATATGACCATCAGCCTGAAGCGGCCCACTCCCGTGACCACACACAGCCTCCCTTTCCTGCCATATGCTATAAAACCTTCATCATGGGTTTTGAGAAAGGAAACCTTCACACAAACTGATCTGCACATTGCAGATCCAGGCTGCCGTGGGGTTACTGGGGTCCCTGTGCTGAGGCTGTGTGGTATGGATGCAGCCAGCCTGCCTGAGGGGTGGCTGGCCCTGGGCTGGGGGCTGGACCACACTAAGCTGTTTGGTTTGGGGTCCCAGGATGGGTCCTTCTGGTGTGTGCCTTCAGCCACAGCTTAGCTAAAGGGACACATCCATCCCTTGCACCTTTTCTGTGCCTCATGCAAGGAATCATTGGGATCACATGGCCCTGCAGATGCACTGGCCAGCACTGTGAGCAAGGCATCAGCCATACAGTGGTGCTGGTCTTCGCAGGAAAGACTACTGAAATTATTCTTGCTCGTCCAGTTATGCTCAGGTCCCTGTCTATTATGGAGTTGTACGTGCATATGAGGGGAAAGGAGTTTTAATTTCAATTTTGAATTTGCAAGCTATCTCTCTGAGACAGTAAAAATCATTTTTCAAATGCAATAGCACTTTTTTAATGTAGCTTGTGCCAAACATATTGTACAAACTAAAGAAAACTGTAGATGGAATAAAATAAAACAGCTAATGGAAGAAAAAAATAGACAGTGAGGCTAAGCATTTCACAGTTTTCCAGTCGAGTATTATTATCAGTAGCACTATATTCAGCCACGTGAATTATCATCACGAGTCACACTTCATCTTATAATATGAAAAAGTCCACATTTGAAAACTCTGATCAACATTAAATGTGCACTTATAAGTAATTTCTAATTTATGTTTTGTTTCATTTTGCAACTCACAGCTATAGTGGTATCTTGATCTCAAAGCACGGAAGGGTCTGCTGTATGCCAACCAGGAATGCAGCAATCTGCAAGAAGCAAATGGAGTTAGGTGGGCAGGGAGGACACACCAACACCTTACTGTCAGCTAACTCATGTCACAGGAGCCAGAGATGGAGCTGACTGGAAGGTGAAGAGGTTTGCTACTAAGTCATAATCCTGTCATTACCCACAGATGCTTGAATAAAAGCGGAAAGTTCATACTCTTTGGGGATGGGCCATGTTGTCCAGACACCAGACAGGCATGAATGGAGTGATCTGAGAAGATGTTCACTTGGAAGCAGTGACTGTTTCTCACTTTGGGGATGAAACCAGTGGCTTAATTGTTGTTTGCAGCTGAGTATCACAGTATACAACCCTGAGTGATATTCTCCTTACAGTGGGCTTCTTATCAGCCTCCGTACCTAGGACAGGTGGCACTACCACAGGACTTTTCTATCTTCAAGCCATGGAGACATAGCCCAAAGCCAGAGAGTAGTCTTTTCCAATACAGAATGAGCCAGAGAAGCAGCTGCACAGTGACCTACTGTCACGGAGCAAGACATTACCATAATAGCAGCCAGATGGTCAGGCTTTGCCTTTATTATTGGAATTATTATTCATAACACAGGAGTGCTGAGATTTCCCAGCCAAGACTGGCACTTGACAGACACATGATAAAATGCATCCTTCACCTACAGAGGTTTCAATCTAAAACATCAGGACAAGTAAAAAGGAAGGACCAAACAGGCACACAGAGAACTTCATAGTTGATTGGTGGCTCTACAGCAGAGCAGTGGCAGAGCTGGAGAGCAGGTGGGTGCAGGCACCAGGCTAGCCCTGCTGCCACGTTGCCCACCCAGCCACACTGACCACCCCACAGCTCCAAGGGCTCACAGCTATCCAGCCTGCTTGAGACCTGTGTAGGTCCCCGTGTGAAAGGTCCATATCTCTGCTCAGGCACTTCTGCTGTGCAGTAATAAATACTAGTGCAGTAATATCAGTGAAGTTTCAACATGTTAAAGACAGATTGTTGCTGGAAACCATCCTATCCTGGCTGCCCTGGATCAAATATGATAGCAAACTACTTTCGCCAGCATTTCCTTGCTTATGTTGCTGATACAAACTGGTTGGGTTTCTCTTTGCCCACTCCCATTAGAGGAAAAATCTCTCAGTAGTTAGTAAGAGTACAGAGAAACATCCACCATCAGTTAGCATGTGTGCACTGGCTTTGTCAATTGTAAACTCACAAGAAGTAACATGCGGTTGTGTTTTTAATTTTGCCAACATCGGCAAAATCAGTTTAACAGAAACAACAAGAACCTACCCACAAAGGTAAAAGCCCTGGGGCAAGAGATAACCATATGGGATATTATCAAGGTAGGTCACGTTTTTTCTCTAAAGTTGAGTAAACTCCTAGAACTGATAAAATCTTGCAGCCAGATTTCAATTGATATGAGAAAGCATTTGTGGGAGAGAAGCATCTGTTCATTATCACTCATGGGCTTAATTGTATGTTTCTTATCACCCAATGTTCTTTTCATACTTACCACATGCACTACCGTATGTCCAACTTCAGAAAGAAAAAAATAATGCACTGCTAAGTGACTTGTTTCAAAAAGGAAGATAGTTTCAAATAACTGTCTTTCTTGTGAGAAAATGGAATGGGGCAAAATCTGGGGAGTGGTATCTCCTTTAGGAGTTAGACGGATGTCTTGGAGAATCACAGACTGTTTTGAAAGACCATACAGCTCCAACGAGTTAGTTATCACCCTTCCGAGTGCTCACAGGAGTTAGCATGATTCATATTGGTCATACAAAACAGGGAGGAGTGGCTGACACACCAGAAGGCTGCGCTGCCATTCAGCAGGACCTGGACAGGCTGGAGAGCTGGGCAGAGAGGAACCTCATGAAGTTCAACAAAGGCGAGTGTGAGGTCCTGCACCTGGGGAGAAACAACCCCACGCACCAGCACAGGCTGGGGGCAGACCCGCTGGAAGGCAGCTCTGTGGAGTAGGACCTGGGAGCCCTGGTGGCCATGAGCCAGCAGGGTGCCCTGGTGGCCGAGGAGGCCAGTGGGATCCTGGAGGGTATTAGGAGGAGTGTGGTCAGCAGGTCGAGGGAGGTGATCCTCCCCCTCTTATCTTCCCTGGTGAGGCTGCATCTGGAGTGCTGTGTCCAGTTCTGGGCTCCCCAGTTCAAGAGAGACAGGGAACTACTGGAGAGGATCCAGTGGGGGGCTACATAGATGACGAGGGGACAGGAGCATCTTCCTCATGGGGAAAGGCTGAGAGAGCTGGGCCTGTTTAGCCTGGAGGAGAGAAGACTGAGAGGGGACCTTATCAATGCATACAAATATCTGGAGGGCAAGTGTCAGGAGGACGGGGCCAGGCTCTTTTCAGTGGTGCCCAGTGACAGGACAAGGGACAATGGGGTACAAACTGAAATGAAAGCAGTTCCTTCTGAATATGAGGAAGAAATTCTTTCCTTGAGGGTGACAGAGCCCTGGCACAGGCTGCCCAGAGGCTGTGGAGTCTCCTTCTCTGAAGACATTCAAAACCCACCCAGACACAACTCTCAGCAACCTGCTTTAGCAGGGGCTGGACTGGATGACCTCCAGAGGTCCCTTCCAACCCTGACTGTTCTGTGATTCTGTGATTTTTGCCTGGAAAGGAACACTTAGCCTTTTGTCTCAATTACAAATAAAATAAGCAAGCAAAACATAACAAAACAATTTCAAATTTCTCTTGAAAAAGCATATTGCAGCTCAGAAACAAAAGTGAATTAAGGGTGAGAGGTGAAAATCAGTAGGAATACAGAAAAAAAGAAAGGAGAACAAATTTATATGAGAGGTGATGACATTTGAGAGATTTTGTTGATTCTTACTTGCAGGACTGCCCTCCCCTCCATGCCTTTCACCTCTCACCTCATGCTCTGCTCCCAGACTCAGGTCTGTGGCTTGAGCTCTGGTTTCCACTCAAAGCCTTCAACTTCAGAAAAAGAAAAAAAAAAGCTCACTAAATTATTTTCAAATCACTTTTCCTACTTTCCCATGGAAAAAAAAAATCATTGAAGGGCTGAAGTAGTCCTTTCAGTGTGAGTTTAATTAATTGAAGCAAGAGAGTCCCCAGGAACCCTGTCATAATTCCCATCAAAAACACTGTAGTAAGTAACCCTGTAGCTATAGTTGAGGGATTTTTTCCATTACTGTTTCAATGTCAACCCTTCAGAATTCCTTTTTGTATTTCAGTCATGACTCAGCTGATTTAGGTACATTAATTCCTCCTTTCTTCCTTTGCGCTCTCCATATTGTTCTGTATTTCCTAACAATATGGACATGAAATTCATGCTGTGAAAGATGAGAGGTAATCTCTGATAGCTACTTGAAAACTCAAGTTAAAAATAATCTCATGGCACAAAAGGCTGCTTTTCTTGTTCTGTAGATTTGTACTCAATACTGGTCACATGATAAGGAGTTTACTAAGATGTTTATTTCCCCACATATGGCCATCGCAGTGTGCTATTGCGCTACACTCAGGAGTAGCCATCCACTGCACTTCCATGACACATTGTGTTATAATAAGTAAGCAGGCACAGTACAAGTGACATCTGAGGATTTCCTCTCCCTAATGCTCTAAGAAGCTTAAGTTCCAAAAAGTGTTTACCCAAAACCCTCATTATCACAGACATTGAGAATTAGGTGGCTAGGTCACTCCTTTTTTTTTTTTTTTAAATAAATGGAAACACCCAAATTTGCCTGGCTGTGGTCAAGGCAGCAAGATGGAGAGTTTTGAACATTTATCTCCTTTTGGCATGGACCCCTCTGGCAACCCTTCCTGTGCTCACAGTCTGGTTGCTCCTGTCAGGTCCCAGAGACACTGGTTTGGTGTCCTGCAGGAAGACACTGTCCCTGGCTCCCCATCTTCCTTTCAGCCCCTGCTGCAGGCACTGAGCTGCGCAGAGTACGTACAAGCTGGTCTGGGGAACTTTTCTCCCCTTTTTCATCTCCAGGATTAGTACACCCCAAGCTTGCCTTCATCAATTTTTAAGCTGTCTTGACTGAAGTTACTGCAAATCCATTAGATTTTGGACTCGAGGAGGAAATACACTAAAATGACCTGGAGTACCCACTGTACTCAACATTTTGTTGTTAAGATATTAGCTTAATTTTCCTCTTTCCTCTGTCCTCCAAGTACCACAGGATAGAGTGTCCTGCATATGCTGACACTGGTCTAACATAGAGCTTCATGACCCTGGCTGTGCCTCCTCATCTCCCCCACCCTGCTCCCACCAACCATAATTTCTTGCTGCTGGAACTATCAGAGATGAGTATCCTTCAGGGCAGAGCAAACTCTTCATTCGCCTGATGGCCCTGGCCCCAGTGGTACTTTTAAGCTCACGTCCCCAAACTAGGATTTTATGATCCTGTGCTTCCCCACTTCTTCACATTCCTTTTGCCTGTAAACCAGACCAGCATCACTTACAGGGCTTTGTCACAACTCACTTGATTCTGTGTCATTTCAGTTCTTTATTAAATCCAAGCAGCTGTAGTAATATTATGCTATGTTTTCACAGTTCAAATAAAAAAAAAAATCAGGAAATATAAAAATGAAGTTTTCAATAGATGCTTTTAGTTGCCTGCAATGTAAGTATGTTTTCCTATAGCTGTTGACCATGCAAAAACAATACAGCATATCAAGATACTCATTTAACCAGAAAAAGAGAACACAGAAGAGTTTGTAAATGTTCCCTGCAGCCAGGGCACTGTTTCTGTAGGAAATGTAATTTTCACTTCCTTTGAATTTTTGTTTTTCCAATGCAGATTTTGTGGGTTTGCATTTCATTTCCTGTTTTGGGTTGATTTGAGAAAGTTATTGATTCTTTTGACATGAACCCCTAAGGGGCATTTTTATGATGTCCATTTTCCAGAGCACCCTTTCCTTGACTCATCTAAACACTGCCCTTAGCTATTATCAGCTAAATAGAAAATATTTTCTTCCAAGATTCTTTACGTGTAGTTTGCCATTTTCTTTCATAACCTCAGAATTTAAACTTAGAAAACATTTTTCAGAGTCTTTTTTATATTTTCTACAGTTCCTTGAGGAGTGAGCATTTACGTAGTCCCTTGCTTACAGTCCTCAGTTCCCAAAGAAAGAAGGCAAAAGTTTTTCTTGGGAAACTTTGTCTTTACTTCCCATCAAAAGGCAAAATCCAATGGTCACCAACTGATGGTTATCCAAATGACGCATCTCATTTACTTCAGGGATCATGCAGTGTGGCAGGCGGTGCCTCCACTCCAGCTGAAAACTTCTCTCCTGGCAGAATAAAGAAGCCTTTCAGTCCCCATTGCTAGTGCTCCGACAGGGGATAAATCCCCACATCTACCACACAAATCTGTTTCTTTACGCTTTTCCAGAATGTAATGCAAGTGAGAAAGCAGCCCTCCCGACAGCTACTTACAAACACTAACTGGAAGCACAGAGAAGCAGTTCTCCAACTGGTATTTAAAGCCACTTTCAGCATTGGGAATGCACAGCAAGGGGGTAGCAGCTGACACCATTGTTATACAGTCAAGGCACCAATGCCCCCTCCAAGGGTATTAATAATTGTATTCTTCTGTATTAAAATAATAGTAAAAACTATCAAATCAAATGATGAAGGTAAACATGAAGCTAATCAGGAAGAGATTTAGGAGTTGCAGTATAATTCCCCCAAAGCCCCTAGCCTAATTAGCAAAGAAGATAAACTGGTTGACAGATTGCACAGCTAGAAAAACATAAAGCAAAGAAGGCTATAATATTTATTATTACTGTATAAGACAGAGATTAGACCCCCAACCTATGTACAGATCTAATCACCATCCCCTGGAAAGGATAATAGCCAGCCCTGTGACTCTGGTTTGACAAATTAATCCAAGTCTGATCCAAATAAAGAGTTTTGTAGTTTTCAATGAAAAATTAACTCCCTGGCTGTGCAGTGGAGACATTGCCACATGCACTAACGGCACTGTTACAGAGACAGTGCTGCATCGAGTCTGTGCTCAAGGGTCTGTTAAACAGCACATGGATCGGCGTTGCAGCAAGGGCAAAGAATATATGTATTTGTGAGGCATTGGTCATCATAGGACATAAAACCTAACCCCAGGATGTAGACGGTACAAAAGGTGGGTTGATGAAGGTGGTCATCCTCTAATTCCTGGCCTTCTTGAAGGACACCCATATATCTCAGAAAGGTTCTGGTGAGGAAATTTCTCACCCTGAGTATCCCACAGTGTAGAAAAAAAATCACACAAAACAGGTTTTGTTACATATTTGTTCCATGGTGTGGCGATCTGATAGCAACATGAGAAAGAAGCAACATGATCAGTAGGTGAGACGTCATACGGACAACCATGTTTTGTCCATAAAACGAAAGAGTGTATGGAGCTGTGGGAGCTTGGGAAGCCTCAGAAAACTGTGAGAACAAAAAGCAAAATTGGAGAAAAGGATCTACCCAGCCAAACAACAATGGGGAAAGGGCAGGCCTGAATTTTTTTCCATGTAATGGATTAGGTTTGCTAGTTTGTGTTCTGTAAGAGCTCTAAGGATTTCAAGCCCTTCTGTATATTTGAGGAAATGTCATGGCCATTTACTTCAGGGCCATGGTCAATATGGCAGTCCCTCACAGAATGTTAACAAATGTTGTCCATATTATAGGCTTTACTTTATTCACCTGAACGGTACAAAACCTACATGCTTATATATCAAGCAAGCACAATTTCTGCTGCAGGCTTTTAATGAGGTGTAGAGGAAGACTGAGGCTACAAAGCTCAGCAGTTTGCTGAAGCAGATTCCTACTTTTTATGTATCTAGACTCCTGAAATGAAAGCCTTCACGTGGAGTTAGGCAGATAAGCACTCAGTGCAATCTCAGGGCAAGGTAGGTGTCTCGGAACAGCTTTCACAGTGGCTTTCAGCAGCCTGAGAGAGTTTGGATAGTTACTAGGAGAACCTGAGGACAGAAGTAGGTCTGAAGTCCTGCTCATCTCCTCCCTTTTAGCACGTGGTTCTGTGCTGCCAAGAGACACTGTCAGACACTGGGTTTTCTCCAAACTGCTTTCTAAAAGCACTCAGGAGGGACCAATCCCTCTTCGCAGATGACAGCAGCCCCAGTAGTCTTTGGCCAGAAAGCAGAAAACCTGAGTCCATTTTCTGCCATTTCCAAAAAGGACACCAATCCATTGTCCCACCCCAAGTTACAATGTCCCCACCACAGGACTAAAGGATTTCCCTCAGTAGAAGTAGTGGAGATGATATTCTTGAAGTGAAGCTCTAGCTATGAACAACCATTTGTGTAAAATGTGCAGATGCCCTTGGGATTAGGCAGCATTACCACAATATTTGACTGTTGCGTTTAACTTGGAAATTAGGCTAGACTGGGAATCTAACCCAATTTTCTACCTATATCTAATCCTTCCTTCCCAGACTGTGTAGAATTCAGTGTAATCTTCCTTTTCAGTTTTCAGTCTGAACGCATTTCCCAGTTTTGGCCAAAGAGCAGAATTTTTCAAGAGATCCTTTCCCACCCTTCTGAGATTAAAGCATTTACTAATGCAATGTGGTGTGTGTGCCCTCCTTTGTGCCTGTATCCCAGTGATTTACAGAAGTGACACTATGTCATTGTCCAGCTGTCTTTTGAACAGCTGGGCTTTACAACAGTACAGACAAATAGCTGAGGAGAATACAGGCTTTTATAATACTATGAACACAATATTTAGAAAACAGAAATTATGAAAGATCCTTATTTTATTCCAACAGCTAAGTGTTTAGCTGAAATTCATATTTGATAGGACTAGATAACTAGCAGCCAGTCCTTAATGTAACTGCCTAAAATGCTGTTATGCTTGTGCTATGCAAAGATTATATGTGGTGATAACCACACACAGACCCTGAGAGAGGGGAAAAAAATTATCATAAACCACTTTCCGGAACTAGTAAATAAAGAAAAATACAACAGAAGTATAAAGATAAAAGTAAAGGAGATTTAAAAGTAGATTTTTTCCCAGAAAGCGTCGCTCCACTGAATCTAAATCATCTCCAAGCTACAGTTAAGGAAAAGTTATCAGGAAAAAATGTTGTCGGGGCACTAAGTCTGGTAAAGGCACATAAGGCCCATTGGTGCACTCAGAGTGCACACCCATCAATACGAATTGTTTTATTATGTGTAAGGTTGTTCTGCTCTTAGGCTGTCTCAATAAGGCTGCCTCTGGTGCTACTAAGTAAATAGATCTTGGCGTGCCATCCAGTCCCGCTAAAGAATGGTACTAAATAAAGCCACTCGGTTTAGTTTAACTAGAATCAAAGATTATCTAGAGAGAAGATACCACTGTGATCACTTAACCTGCCTTCCTGCCTGTACTGTACAAGCCTATCTGATTCACGCTCTGCTGCAGGTGCAGGCACAGTCCTAAATGCTGAGCCATGAGCAGATGGCATAGGAGAGATGACTCCGGTACTAATTGCTTATCCCAAGCAAATAGAACAGCTCCTGGCTCTAAGAGGCTCTCTGTGTGCAGAAGGTACAAAAATGGTGGGTTTTCATCTCCTGCCAGACAGTGAAATAAATATGCTGGACTGGAGGGAAGAAAGTTGTGGGTAAGATTTGACTCAGCGATCAGCCACAGGACTTCACTGTGTTGGTTCCTGCCCATAATGAAAAACACTTTAAAGAACATGTGATCTTAACTGAGATTTTTCCAGATGACTTCACCACGGATTTTGGTAAACAATTTAGTTGTGTTTAACTACCACAGACTGTGTGTGTGTCCTCAGCTTCTCGGCACTGGATAAAGATCTACACATTCACATCCAGACCGAAGAACCATCTATCCTGTCCTGTTTTCCCCCTGCAGTTGGCTGTGGACTGTGACCAAAGGCATACTCCTATCTGCTCCCTGTTGAGCTGAACAGATAGAGCTCTTGCAGTCCCCATCTCCCTCCAAGGTATGTTTACTTGTCCTTTTGTATTTGTCATGACTCTTCCCTGAGTGCTCTCCAAATTCTAAACATTTTCCTTGGGCTGCAGAGAAAACAGTAACACGGGATTGTAGTAAGTGTCGGATTCATGCCACTTGAAGGGGGAATATAATTTTTCAGCTCTTAAGATCACTTTGTCTACGTAAGTCCAAGGATCACATCAGCACTGCAGCCCACTGCCACACAATACGCACTTGTACCGATCTGAGCTGTTTTTTCACAGCTTGGTGACTCCCTCTGCACAGAGAGCTGACTTGAGTGACATTACATGTGACTGTCTGAAAACTTGCTTCCACTGAGCAGCTCACCCCTTCCTTTTCATCACTTGCCTTTCCCACAGTTTCCCTATCATCTGCAAACCCAGTCAGCAACAACAGAGATATGAAATGGTTCCAGATCTGCTCCCAGTGGGAAGAAGTAACTCTGCCCAACACATTCCCCCCATTTGCAAGGACTGGTTATAAAGTTTCCTATCGGTTATTTTTGCCACATTACTTTTTATCATTCCAGCTTTCGCCCTGAAGGTTGTGCTGAACCCTGTCAAAAACTTCCAGAAGTCAAGCATCATTATGTTTATCACCCAACTTCACTGAAAAAAACCCTATCAGGTTGATCAGACAGGATCTGTTTTCCATCTGTGCATGTGAATTGCTGTTAACTAGATTAGCACTAGATTAGCACTTAAAAGGAACTGTAGCACAGAACTATATTAGCATTTTGGTTTGCTTATCCTATGTCAGCTGTTTATTATTTGAACAGGAAGAGGCTGATAGGCCTGTAATTGCCTAGACTATTCCTCTTACCTATTAAAATACAATGGTAACTTTAAAAAATGTCTAATGGAATTTTTTTAGTGCTCCAAGACTGACTAAATTTCAGCATTAATGTTCATTGAGTTCCTTTGCCAGCTCTTTTAAAACTCATGGGTATGGGATGACCAGATTGCTGATTTGAAAATATCTTCTTCCACAGCTGTTCTCTAACATACTCTTCAGTTACAACTGGAAAGTACGTATCTGATGTTGACATATTCTACACTGTACGCTGTACATACATACAAATAGAAATGTTTCCCTTTTTTTACAGTACTATTGGACCGACAGACCTTACCATATTTGCATTAACAAAACCCAGAAAAAAAAAATCGTATTATTTTTTCACATTTGGTTGTTTGAAAAATTCTTAGTTATGATTAATGTTTATTGCTATCAATTTCTTCTTTCTCCCAATAAAAAGAGGGACAATTTTAATTTTTTTCTTCAAGCAAGTTTGAGTTAGTTAGGCTTTTCTTTTCACTTGGGAAATGTAGCTTCTGGGCTATTTCATACAATGTTCATAGACATTTGCAATTAATAATTCACATCAATTACTTACTACAACTTTTTTTTACAAATTTTTGGAAATTACTTATTTCCATATTTCTGGTGTCCTGAAACTATTGCAATGTAACAAATTATTTGGATTGCAATCAGTTTATTGATGGCTTTAAAATTAAAAAAATTTGGAGGGAGTCATGAAGGCAAATAGAGGTGTCTCCTGTTCAATGTAATAAATAAAAAAAGTGGAGCCAGTGCTGTGCAAGAGATGTGTGTATCCAAAAAGCCGTATCAACAAAGCAATTTTTGCACTCTGACTAGATATTATTGATCAGAAGTAGCTTCAGAGACAGTACTTCTGAATGAAGCTGAATGCCTCTTCTGAACCGAAAATGATCTTCAGTAAAACTTGCCAAAATAACTCCCAACTCACTACTGAGAGTGCCTGTGGGAAGAGATCATCTAGTCATTACGTGATCATGCTATTAGTGTAGAAGATTTGCTCACTGTAGAGAAGGCATTATGGTTATCTCACCCCCATTTGTGGTGATCAACCCACGGGATACACAGATTTTAAAGGGATTACAATTTCTTTGTGCTGTAAACCCTGCTGGGTCACGGACACCTGTTTCTAGATATTCCTAAATGTCATATGCTGGCCAAGGAAAGACTATCTGAAAGAACTCTTAGAAATTCTGTCTTTTTCTGAGTACTCAAAATGGCAGTTTTTGACCACAAAGTTTGTCAAGATTTACAGTTATACTAGCATTTTCAGTTACACTTTACCATTGTTCCCTGCTTCACTCAGTCAGCTACATCAGCCATGATAGTTGCCAAGCTATATTAGTAACCGCATCAAGAAGTGTAGAAGCAGTAGGGGAATGAACAACCAGCAGTTTATATGCAACCAAAGTAGGTCTATTGATTTCAATTGAATGTATATTCTTTCACTTAGCTGGGGATCTGACCCATTGTCTCTGCAAATGGAAGTACTCATGAGCATGATAATAATGACATTGTTCATCAATGACATGTTTTATAGCTCTTCTGGGTGTTGTTTATTTGGCTTTCCTTAGTCCAATTTTAATCACTTAACTCACAGTTTTCATAGTGGAATGATGCCTATAAGCCAATAATGTCTTTTTAGATCTGAGAAGAATCTTTTTGACATGAGAAGAAAGACTGTTTTTTAATTTGTGCTACTCAAAGCACAGAAATGAATTTTTTTCTATTACTTGTTACTGTTGTCAATATTTATTTGGTTCCACATTTGCAGCTGGGCAGATGTGAGTTTTGCTGTGCTTTCGTGTACAGGGGAACGCCTTTTTTTGTGATGAAAGGAAGAAAGCAGTGAAATTGGCTTTGCCAATACTTTTCACATGTACACAAAGGAAACACCTTTTATACATGTGTGTATGTATATATATGTGCATACACATAAATATGCATATGTATTTATATATATGCATGTGTGTATATATGTGCATACACACACACAATCCTTTTTCATGTGTTACACGACAACAAACAAAATAACAAGCAGGTTCTTCTTCAAATAGGTGTGTTGGGGTCTATAGCTGGCACTATGGATTCCACAAGCATGTGCAAACACTGTTATCATATTAAAACCAGTGATAAACAATCATAAATGAAATCTGTGATGAAATATTTTGTCTGCTGCATTTAAGTTAAGATTTTGCACCCAGATGGCTCATGGGCTAGGAACTTGAAAATGTGATTTCTCTTTCTAGAAGACAGGAGAGCAGCACAGAGAGAAGATACATAAAACCAGATGGGCATAGTCTTGGGTGACCTGTTCTAGTTGACCCTGCTTGAGCAGGGGGGTTTGGACTAGACAGTCTCCAGAGGTGCCTTCCAAACTCATCTAAACTTGTGGTTCTGTGAAGCATCATCCTTTATTTCCTGAGAAGAAACCCCCACATTTCTTAGCCAAGTTTTAGGGGATTTCTATCAGTCTCGGGCTCCAGCAAGACACCAGAAGGGATGAGACAGAACAGCACTGAGTGGGTGAAGGTCCAGAAGTGAGTCAGAGAATGAGAAAGACTGTGGTGTATTACATTTTCTAAAAATATAACTGTGGCTCCAATTATTAAACACGAGAAGGGCAGACAACAAGGGAGAAAATACAAGATTAAAAACTTGGGATGTTCTTGAGATGTAACGTATCTTAAAGGTCTTTTCAAACCTAAATGATTCCATGATTCTATTCTACAAACTTTAGCTAGTTGCAGAAGTCCTGAGCCTTATAAACCTTGATTTATCCTCTGAGATATGCTTTCCTAAACAGCTAAAGATCCTTGACCTATTTTTGCCAAGAACTAGCCTTGATGATAAAATCATTGTATTTGCTTTGTTCAGGCAATATAGCAAAATTGCACAATACTGCCATGTTAGCCTAAAATCAAAATGGGCAACAGAGTAGAGCCCATTTTCTCTGCACCTGAAATCTGCAAAGCACTACCCACTTTCCTTTATACTCAAAGTACTGCTGATATTTTGCATCACACCGCTAATTGCTGATGTGTTTGAACCACACATTTACAGCAGACTGTCTCCCAGTTCTCTGCCGGACCAGTGCATGCTTGCTTTAACATCGGAGACCTAAACTACTGTTATTTAGTTTCATTTGTCAGTATTGTCATTAATCCAGCTTTAGGACCTATAGGCTACAGTTTTATTAATTGTCACATCATTTTTACTGACACTTAGGCCCAGGCTTAGGGTGTACAGCTTGAATTTATATTAATGGGTGCTCTCATTAACTTCAGTGGTGCAAGGTTAGATGCAAGCGTGAGACAAGAAAAGGAACAGCACTGGAGGGCCTGTGAAACTTATGGGCTTAGGTCTCTGCCTAACCAGCAAAGCTTTGTAGCACACCTGAGCACTGCTGACTTCATTCAATGAGTGGTGGAATAAGAGTACAAACACTCCAAAAGATGCTGAAGGTCACATTTTGGCAAGAAGATCCGGTTCACACTGTGAAAGAGATAAGAACAGAGAATGGTGAAGAATGAGAAGACAAGGAGCCTGTTTGCTGACACATGTGAAGGCATGAAAGAGGAGGTGACAGCTAAGGTAGTTATTAAGAGTGGTGATCAGGGGCAGCACTTGTACGCTGGAAAAACAAAGATCACAGGACAGCAAGCAGTATTCCCTGCTCTGCCTGATGCAGGTGTGTTACTCCCCATTAAAGAAAAGAGACTCCATAGTGGGCTTTATGGTAAGAGTCAGATTCTTGAAATGAAAAATGTAATGATTTTAATGACCTGTGGGCATGGAGTGGAATTAAGTGATGATAGCAGCAGCGAACCATGCAGTGGGAGGAAGGGCTGATCTAAGTCCAGCACTCTCCAGCAATAATGGCAACACCCTGTTATCTGCAATGGTGCAAAAGAAGGGCTGTCCAGAAATAAGACATTAAAATGAAGGGGTGAATAAAAAAGTACTAATCATCCATCTGTGATTACAAAGCCTTTTAACTGGTCTGGGGTCCTGGGATCTGTGAGAACTACCTGACAGTTTCAGACTATGGAGGAACTCTTCACGGTGCCTTTTGCAAAACGGTATTATCATACAATCCTAAAGTCTGGATTCATCTCTTTGGTAGACACCTACATACTTCAACTTTGGATTGATTGCAGACCTGACATATTTTTGAGTAGGACTGCTTGCATGATGATTTAAGGTAGTGGCTGTAATAGTGCTTATAAAGCTTGTTATTTTCTATGATTGTCATCAACTCATTCATTAGGTTTTTATGTATTCTTTTACAATTTTAAATTACAAAATGAGCACTGAAATGTAATGATAATATAAAACTATGACAAGCACCCAGTCTTTCTCTATTCCAAAATATAAGAAGAGGTTATATGGTGTAATTAATGGCAGTTAAATGAAGAACAAATTCAAGGAAATATTATTTCATGCAAAATACAGGATTTACAGCCCCAAGAGACCTTTTGAGTGAAATAGTGAGTTGAGTGATTGGATTTTAAAAAGATCTAGATAATTATGTGACCATTAGCATTTATAATTATGCTAAGATAATTAAGTATAATGAAACCTCATGCTTCTTGGTATAAATGGATTACTTACAGAAGTCAGGCAGGAATATGTTTTAGGAAATCAGCATTCCACAACTGGCCAGGTGTATTATGGTTTTTGTTGTGCAGACTTTTTTTAAAACTTTTCCAATCAGACAGCGAACACATCTGTAGGCAGAAGGATAGATTGAATGGGGTAGCCATCTATTTTACTCTAGAATACCCTATCTCCTTAACCAGTTGGAGATAATAAAGTTTCACTGTCTATTTGGGAAACTATAAGTGTTCAAAATTGACTATTCAAAATTGCCACAGAGGAAATTCTATTTGGAGATATGTCGGTAACCTTATCTGCTATATCAACTTCTTGTTGCTCTTTCACAACCAGGAATATCATTGATGGACACTGTAGTTTCAGAAGCTAGATATATTTTTCAAAGGAAATGTCATTGATCAAATAGAGGGCAGACTTGTGGCAGAAGACAAAAAGTTGCTGTATGATATTTTTAACCTAGACAAGATTTAAAAGTGGGTTTTTTTTAAATAAAAGTAAGTCTGAATTAGATCTATGTCACTGTTGTTTACAAAGTCAAAAATCAGTGTCAGTGTATTGCACAGTCTGGTTCTTATTTATTAATTCATTTTAAATAAATCAGTCACAACATTTTGCTGGTGAATATCTTTGCTTACAAGTCGCATGCCTGATTTATATAATCTTGCATATTGCATAGATATTTAGAGTACCACAAAGTTAATATGGTTTGACTGAAATACTACTCTATTCTGGCTGTGTTTAGCATTTGCTTTCACATCATGTGGTCACAAAGAACAAACCTGATATAGCCTAGGTATTTCTTGCCCATTTTGTCTATTAGGTGATGAGCAACGATCACCATTAGGTGATATTATTTTGCACAGGTTGAGGTACAAATCTAGACATCTGTGGTTCTGAAAAAGACTGTATTTAAACTACTGAAGAGAAATTTAAAAGTTAGCTGGGAGTCATACATACATGGCATATATCCCTGGTTCAAACAAAGACTTTCTTTGTTGGCAAGTTATGCAATACTTTAGTATGTGAACTGTAAACCAATGATAGCAGCACTTATTTCAACCACTCTGGAACTGCAAAGATTTTTAAAGCTCCTTGAAACTCATCTGTCAAATGTTTAAAGGATAATGCTTAGACACTCAGAACTGTGGACACTTGCAGAAATTATTTTTTAAAAAACCAACAACTCCAGCAGCACACCTAGTGCACTGACAGGCATTCAATCCATATAAGCAGAATAGGATTAGCCCAAAGTAACACCTTCTGAAATGCATATAATATGAAAGTCTACAGATCCACTCCTATTGGCCTGCACTTTTGCTAATGTAGGCATAGCCAAAGAGCTCTTCAAGTTAAAAGACGATCTCAGTTACTTCAAAAAATAAGTAAATTAAAGAACCTTTTTACACAAACAAGGTACAGAAAATAAACACATCATTACAACACTCGCTAGCAAACTTCCTACTTAGATTTTTTCCAAGCAGAGGCTGACACAGAACACATTGCTATACATTGCATATACATGCACATATGTATATATATGTATAGGCATAAAAAACTGTTCAAAGTGCTTAAAGGAAAAGTTACATTCGCATGACAATGGACCACCATAGTAGTTTATTCCTGTAACTAGAGCTAAGATTTCCCACTTCATTTGCAATGGCTATAGAAAACCATAGCTCAGATTTCATCTCCTTTGTGCCCTTCAGGAGTTGCCCTTATCTAGTGAACACCCTGCAGCTTTGTTAGTCGAGCCTCATCCAAGCAATCCCTTACCCAGACTGCAGCCTAAGAAGAGGTTCACCTACATCAGACTGATGTCATACACATAACTGATAGCGTCAACTTCTGAGGGTCTTGTTTAGGTTCTGAGAACATTCCTAAGTTTATCTGCCTGCATAGCCGTCTACCAGACTTATGCAATTCATGTCACTGTAGTACCTGTAACTTTGTAATACATGAGAAAACATTCAACTCTAATTTCTATGTACACTTGAAGCAAAGGGATCTGCAGCCATTTTAGTAGGTCTAGTGATCAATGGTGTCAGAGCAGTTGACAGGCCAGAATGGATTGAGGTGGACTCCTCTTGTTCCTAAGCAAAACACCTGGTCTTGAGCAGCCATGAAATAGTGCTTTCTAGTCCTCATAAAGTCCCTTGGAAATTTCAGAAGAGTAACATACTACTGAAGTATCAACACACAGGATCTTTAAAGACTCATTTCTTCTTAAGCTGCCTCAGCTTCAGCCTGCCAACCCAGTCAGCCCAGCTTGGGTTATATTTCACTCACTTTTCCAAAATCCACTGCTGCTGAGTCCTGGATTATCCCTGTCTAAAAATTTAGTCCTTCTGTGTCTGAAGGTGAAATTTGGTTTAGCAGCAGGAAGGTGTTAACACAACCACATTGTGGAGATTAACGTTACAGTAAATCATCAAAAGAAGCAGAAATATCCAACACACTCAAGATACCTATTTTTGATGAAAGCTTCAAAAAAGTAATAAGAGAATAGCTTTTATAGTAGGTCATTTATTAATTTTTCTTGGAACACCAACAAGAGCTTGGCAAAAAATGTCTGCAACATAATTTTTTACTTTTACTTAATAAGAAGTTCCATATATCATTTAACATTCTCTGCTCAAACTATGTATTTATTGTTTCACCTGCTTTGAACTAGGAACTGTGATCTCATTAATAAAAGGTTAGAAATAATGTTTAGTTTAATTGTAGTTTCCCGTAAGTATCCCTGTGTTAGCCTTAAAAAAGAGTGTGTGATACCTAGCAGCAGCATTTGTGATGATTCACAATTCATGTCCCTCCCACACCAAGAGCTTTATAACTACCCATACACATGCATGAGTGAGAAAGAGTGGGGCGGCTCTCCCTTTTCTGTGCTTAGGTCCTAACAAGGAACACAGCTGCTGTCCTGGCACCTTTGAGCAGTTAAGATGCTCCTGGTTGTGCTTGCTAACCTGCAAAGAGAATAAGAAAGCCCCAGAAGGTGGTGGCACCACCTTCTTCCTGGCCAGGCTCTCCAAGACAGAATGGCCACTATGCCAAAATAATTGTTATGCCCACTGCGCATGTCTAAATTGCGCTGGTTCTGGTGGTGTGACAGCATGGCAACATGACGATTATAGGACTAGGCTTACCCATATTAGCTTTAAATGTACTAAAGGCTAAGGTAAAAAAAGCAGTGATATCTTATAATGGTTTGCCACACAGGTAACTCAGCAAAGCAAGAGCTCATTTCAGGGAAGAGTCTATGTCATATTTCATGAAGTGTGGTCTCCTTGTTCTCCTAACTTGTCCTGTGCTGCTAGTCCACCACAGGTCTGTCTGCTCAGCCTTCTGGCAGTATCTAGTTCTCATAAAGCACATGTTTAGTCCTTCACCATGCTAACAACATAAGCATTTTTAGTATATACTGTCCCTGGTGAACTGGTGTGTGTGAAGTCCCACTTCACTAATGGTGATTCGTGAAGAGTTTTGGGGGGAGTCTGAAAATCTTTTAAGGAACCAGTGGCTCCATCATCTTTCTAGCCATTTGAAACAGTCCCATTTAAAATCCAGTTGCTTAAAACAAAATCACCAGGAGTATAAACTAGATGTAAACGGATATAATGCTGAGAAAAATAGTGAGCAACTGATTGAGAAGACATGATTTAGTAGGCGATTGCCAGCTACGTTGTCTGTTACACTAATCTTTGATTCGTATGGTTAAAACAGAACAAAATATTTGTATCTGTCAACTACACACTGCTTGGCTCACATTGGCCACACTTAGAGAACATGTTTGCCCAGTAGAATTACTACCCTCCTTATTTAATATCGGATCTACATGAAGTAGGTTGGAGAGGAAAAGATCATGCATCAACTGCTAGACAACAGCCCTAATAAATGGCTGTGCAAGTGAAGTGGGCTTGCTTACCTAAGGTTTCAGACAGATATTTCATTGGTATTTAAACTTCCTGAATCTACAAATACATAGTCATTCAGATTGAATATTTTCCCATCTGAACTCAAGGTTTTCACATTAATACTTCTGTTATTTTAAGAAATCACAACAGCAGAGAAAAAAAACCTTTTCTCTAAAGCCTCTCGCAGAGCTATCATTGCTGCTTCAGACACAGTGACAAAACAAACTAAGATGTGTGTGGAACCACGGACTTAAAATCTGCAGTATGTGCGCTCGAGTATGGGTGCTAGTCATGCATGTGCATAATCATGTTAAAAATACGAACCCATGAGCCTAAGCTCAGACTCAAATCACAGTTCTCTGAAATGACTTGGACAACACAGGGAAGAGCTTTTGCTGAGTAGCTTCTAGCTCTTCTACATCATATCCTCATATATTGTGTTGATGGATGAAGAAGAAAAATATGATTAAGGTATTTCAAGCCTGACATGAATATTTTTCCAGTGGAGAGGGTTTTGATAATGTGGGCTTGTGGACTGAATTTGGAATTTGCTTTGCTTCTATAATTTGGCTTCTAATGCCAGCAGAAGAATCAAGGCCTGAGAAGCAAACTAAAAATGTATTTCAAGGGAATGCACTCATCTGTGATACGGTAAAACTATTAGGCTACTGAATGCCTGTTTTGAATTACATCAAATCACCTGAAGACCATATGGCAAATGGAATTTTTTTAAGTTAATATTTACTGCCTTATACAGTATCAAAAAAGATTTTTTTTTTGTTATTTTAGCTAAACTTCTATATGTAAACTCACATGCTTTCAACTTTTTGTAATCAATAACTGAAGGCCAAATGCCATCTGCCACAAATGCATAATCTGCAGAACAGTCAGACATCTTCCAGTAGAGAAGCATGTCTGCATTTCTAAAAACGGGGTGATTAGAAGAGCAGTCACCTAATCCTTAGACAGTAACACCAATTCTTCTGAAATTCACTGGGGCAACCAGGGCCAAGAATCTTAGATGCTGAACTGAGGACTGAGGTGCCTAAGTGTAGAAGCCAATATTTGAAAACATTGACCTCTTTGTCCCTAAGAGGAGAAAGTGTTCTGGCAAGTTTAATTACCCTATGCATTTTCCAATGTACATCCCACACTGTTTGTGGGTTGCAGATGAAGAGGGCAGACAGCAGACCTAAGAGCACTGTTCTTGAAACGTGGCAGAAGAATTTCTCATTTTCTAAGCACATTTCCACACATACATGCAGCAATTAGCCAAGTTATTGCTCAAACCCTTTGTTTAGCACAGCTAGTGAGCCTTTGCCTTTGTCCTTACACTGGTAGGATGTGATTCTGGCTCTGTATTAATGTCAACATGATTTCATCAGACTTGCACCATGGGGAGCAGTCCCATAGACTCAGGTTGTTTCCCAATTCCTAAGAAAATCTGACCGTTATAGACTAGAATGTCCATCAAAACAGAAACTAATTTAAAATTTGCATTGTATCTTAAGACCATTCTGAATATATATTTCTCATTGGTGTGCTGTTTTGTGTCTCTCCTGGCCCAGGATTTATAAAGTTTGTTCAGCTATGCTTGAAGTGGGTTTTCTGTAGCGAGTCTTGAGCAGTCTGTTTCAAGAATATTTACTCTCAATAACTGAACAGGAATATGTAAGTGTTCTAGCATACAGATCAGCGCTAAATACACATTTAAGGCAACAGGAGTTGCATGAGCGTAGCTGTGTTAATGGCTACCTGAACTTAAACATCCTCATACCTGATGTTTTCAAAAATACCCATCTCTTACTTGAAAGATGCTTTTCCTGTTTTCCGTCTTTCTGACTTCCACAGGTGAGAAAGAGCACCAGTCTCTTAGAACTACCACTTAGTTTATTATTCATATTCTTACTTCATCCCAGTGAGAAAAGAGGAAGCTCTCTAGGTGGAAAAGATTGCATTATGCATTCTGTCCAATAAAACATGGGGCTTTATTATTGTTGTGTTCTGGTTTGTTAGGCATAACACAGCATATCAATGAGTTGCACTTGTCTAAAAATTGAGAACACTTTTTTTAAGGGGACATTATTTAAAATATTTATTGCAATGGAAAACAGATGCCAGACTGATCTATACTTTGATATTTTAGTTTATTTTCATATCTTTACATTAACATGCTTACCTAAAGCACATTTAGGATAAAGGCCTTTGCTACGCTTGTATCTGCTATATTCTGTGAGGTGGCATTTCAGTTCACAGGAGTAAGTTATTCTGCAGCACTAACATTCACTATTTGAACCTGGTACTGCAGTTGCTGTGAATATGGCTGTACTGCTAAATAACACCTGCTCAGGGACCATTCTCTGGCCCTGAAGCAAAGTGGCCTGACCTGATCCTGTCTACACTAGGTACCACCTGTCCTTCAGGTCTTCTTCAGGTCCAGCGTCGTACCCCTGAGGCTCTAACATATGGTTATCATTGTACGAGTGTGTGCGCAAAATGTTCACAGTAATGCAAAAGTGCATTGCAGCTTACCAAAACAGTGATTTTGCAGCGTGAAAATAAAATTAGGGTTGCATGCCTTGGGTTTGATATGCTGACATGTTTGAGGTACAAAAGCTGCTAGTACAGTTTGGAGAACTGTGGAGGGTGGAGGCAGCAAAGTCTTGTCATTCTTGTTCATGCTGCCCTTGTGGGAATGGTCCCCAGTGCCTCCAAACCCCAAATCTGAATCTAGCCATAATGGCAGAACACGCTAGTTGGCACAGAGCAAAATCATGCCAGTGGACTACTGAGTAATCAGACAACACGGATGATCAGAGTATGGGTTTCCTCCATCACTCCTGTTACATAGCCAGGTAGATGTGTGTTAAACACTCCCATGGCTTCCAGTGGCTGAAGAGTGCAGGAGAGTACAGGATTCGGGTATGCATGTTTATTTGGGTATGCACATCCTCTGTTCCAATTTCCACCTGAGATCATCAACTTTGTTTTAATTATTCCTGATTTCTACCACTGTCTGAAAAGTCAAAACTCACATTTTGCTGTGCTTAACCCACGGTAACAGGAAAACCACCCCTTTTTCCAGCTCGGAGTTATGGGGCTGTTCACAGCCTCATAGACATGCCCAATCTGTGATCCATGGCCTGACAGGTCAGTTCCTCTTACCTATATATTTCCAGGCATATATACTTTAGGGAGCCTTCGTGCTTGTCTACCTTCAGCCATGGTCTCTGTCAGGACCCTGCAGCCTCCCATGGGACTGGTACACTGGGCTGCAGGTGACAGCAGGCAGAGAAGCTGCAAAGGCAGAGAGGATGGTTATCGGCAAGGTACTGTGCCATCAACACACACAACTGTAATTGCACTTTTGTTAAAAGAGTGTCTTTCCAAAATTTCACACATTATTCAGCACTGGAATTAGGAGATTAAAAGGAAAATGAACTGTTAGTAAAGAGAGGAAAGAAAGTCTTCGCTCCTGTTACCACACTAATTGCAGAGGGAAAACAGCTAAATTAAGTCTGACTTCTTGAGCAGATCTTCATGCACACAGCTGTTAATTTGGGGTGAAGGAATGCACTTTGTGTGAACTCTATAGCCTTCTTTAATTATTTTTTTTTTAACTTTTCTATTAATTTTTCTTTTAAATTCACAACATGTTTCTGTTTCTTTCAGGGAACAATACCAGCACTTTCCAGTGGCCAAAAATAATATGTTTAAATTCCAGTGGTTTTTAACCAAAGACTGCACAGACCTGTGGATAAAGTGTCTGCCTTATATTTCAAAGTACAAAGTTCAAATTTAGTAGGTACTTGTAGTTTTATTTTTAAATTTTAATGGGCCAGATTCTCAGTTTGGATAAATCAGCAGAGCTCCACTGATGTTAAGGGAACTATGCCAAGCTCCATTAGCCTAGTATCTGGCTTCACAACTTTTTTTCTCTTCGTATTGAATTCAGCTTTCAGTACTCATGCACTAATCATTTGTCTGAAGTTTGTAACTGAATGATTTTTATTTTTATTATAAGTAAAAATATAGTCTGTGAATTTGTGAAAATGAGTAGGTTCTGTAAGGGAAAGTTGTAGGCATAAAAAGGTATTAAAGCTGGACTTCCCTAATTTAGACTTCTACTGAAGTCAGTGGAAATGTTGACAGAGAATGAGAGAAATCATATGGACAGCGTCTCTTCGGTCTCTGCAAGGCAGAAGAAGATGCAAAGAATTCCTTCCCTCTTTTACACTCAGGCACAAGTCTGTTCAGAATTAGAAGGTGACCACAAAGTGATTTTTCCCATCAATCTCAATGTCTACATCTTGCAAGAGCAGCCTGGGGCCACACCAAACCCTCTGATCTCCCCATTCCCTAACTGTTGACAGCCATGGATTGTTTTCACTGCTGATCCTTTTGCCATCCACTTCCTTGAATTTAATGATTAATTAAACCCTTGTATTTAATTGTATTTAACGTTTGCATCTAACAAGCAACCAAACCTTTATTATGCAAGGTCCTATGTATTCTGCTGGGGCCAGGTTTGCCAAATGGATAAGCTGCAATCTTGAGCCTTGCTAGGGCTATCCCTCAAGAATAAATACAAACCTATCCACTGAGACCAAGATTTTATCTTTCAGTTTTATTATGAAAATCTGACAAGCACATTCTCCAACTAGGAAGGCCTATAGCCAAAACTATTTGCAATGAAGAGTCAGTTAGGCTAAATATCTGTCAGATGCATAAATCTTAGCATATCTGAGTGTAAATAATTATAAGAGATAAGACAGAACTGAGTACAGCAGAGCTGTGGGTCTGCCCTGTTAGATAGCTAATGACTGATCAAAGCTAAAATGGGTAAGTAGTAGAGTGAGTGGACATGAGAGGTCTCCCTAGGAGTCTCCAGGAATGTTTCTGGTTAAGTCACAGTCATCTCTCCATTTTATCACATTTTATTCAGGTAGAAATGTAATGCAAATCAGTTTGAATAAGGATCATGGGGTTCCATGAAGACACAGAGGGGGCAAGGTAGCTGTGTCCATGTCATTCTGGCAGCAAATTCACCCCTCAGCCAAGCAGACCCTTGAGCGTCCATCTTCCTGAAAGTCCCTCTAGCAGCCTTTTCAGTAAATGCCAGGTTTTTGATTCAAATCTTTACAGACTGATTACTTTTGCAATGTTTTTAAAACCCTTTGTAAATGTATAAAAGAAGAAATAACTCAATTTATGCTGTATGACAAAGAAAATTTTAAAAATCATCAAAGTTCAGCAACATAAGGAGAAGGCAGTTTCTGAGCTGCATGCATACAACCATAATCAAACCTTCACATGTAATTAAAATGATGATCATTTTTTACCAGGCCTATAAAAAATTAGGCTTTGTGTTATGTAGTTCCAGCACATGTATGAGAAGCATAAGAGACTAAGACATGGAACAGTGGGAATCTTATATGACAGTGTGTGATATTAGAAGGAGGATTTCTTGAGCTTTTCTCCATTTCTCTTCTTTGTTTTCTGGCAGTGAGTTTGTGAGTCTGATTTTAGGCTTGAGATCGTATGCTTTTATTTTTCATGTAAAGACTAGACCTGCATCTATTATTTTTAAGAAAATTTTCATATGTATTTTTATATTTCCATATATTTTTCAAATACCGTTTGACTGGTACCGCATAGAACAGTGTGATTTTTCACATGGTTTATATTAGGTTAGCTCACATTTATCCAACCTCATGAACAGATTCAGTTTGTTGTAGTTGGATTAAATTTAGTGAGTACATAATCAGATAGCCATGAAAACAAGGTATTTTTAAGCCAAGAAAGCCAAATTTGTCCTCATTTACCTCCTGTGGAAAGCTATTAACATTCATGAGTAGGAAGGACAGAAATTGGCTTTGCATACAGTGGAAATCACTGTAATGTTTTGACCAAATCCTTTCCTCAAGCTTAACTTGATTAAGGACACACAAGATGACAAATCCAACCAAAATTTTGGTACAATGGATTCACTGGCTGGCAAGTTGCAAATCTTCCACTTAACTGAAGCCATTGTAAAGTCCACAAAAGTCCCAGAAAACACCATACTTCTTCATAAGGATATGAGAAAGTGAGTCCATCATGATCATTTCTGCAGCAGTTAGACAATGACAACATGAAAAAAAACCTGCATATAAATGCTCCAGCACCCCATAATTGGTGAAGTCAAAGAGGTCTTTTCCCCTCAGGATGAATTCTCCAGGTCTCCCATACTACAAGTTAATGATAACATATTAGGTAATAAAAGAATAGAAACACAATATATGTGTTGGTTGTCTAGAGCTTAACTATAGAGATGACAGGGTTGAGTGTTTACAGGTAAAAATCAGGGGGAGCGCCAACAAGGCAGAAGTCATGGTGAAAGTCTGTTGTAGACCACACAACTAGGATGAAGAGGCAGACAAAATGTTCTCTAAGCAGCTGAGAGAAGTCTCACAATTGCTAGTCTCTGTTCTTGTGGGGGATTTAAACTTACCAGATGTCCACTGGAAATGCAATACGGCAGAGAGGAAACAGTCGTGGAGATGCCTGGAGTGTGTGAAAGATAATGTCCTAGCACTGCTGGTGAGTGAGACACACAGGACAGGTGCCCCCCTGGACCTGCTGTTTGTGACCAGAGAAGGACTTACGGGGGATGTGATGGCTGGAGGCCGTCTTGGGCATAGCGATCATGAAATGATAGTCTTCAACGCTCAGAGAAATAAGGAGGGGGGTCAGCACCACCGCCACCTTGGACTTCTGGAGGGCAGACTTTGGCCTGTTCAGGATCCTGGCTGAAAGGGTCCCTTGGGAGGCAGTCCTGGAGGGAAAAGGCATCCAGGAAGGCTGGGCATTCTTCAAGAAGGACACCTTACAGGTACAGGAGCAGACCATCCCCGCGTGCCAAAAGACGAGCCAGCGGGGAAGAAGACTGGCCTGGCTGAACAGAGAGCTTCCATCCTTTATTGGATGCAGAGGGGAAACAGAGTGACAAAGGATGAGGAAAAGGCTCAGGTGCTTAATGCCTTCTTTGCCTCAGCCTTTAATAGTAAGCTCAGCTGTTCTCTAGATACCCAGCCCCCTGAGCTGGAAGACGGGGATGGGGAGCAGAATGAAGCCCCCACAATCCAAGAGGAAATGGCCAGTGACCAGCTACACCACTCAGACACACACGCACCTATGGGACAAATGGGATCCACCCAAGGGTACCGAGGGAGCTGGCAGAAGTGCTCACCGAGCCACTTCCCATCATTTCCCAGCAGTCCTGGCTAACTAGGGAGGTCCCAACTGACTGCAGGTTAGCCAATGTGATGTCCATCAACAAGAAGGGTAGGAAGGAGGATCTGGAGAACTTCAGGCCTCTCAGCCTGATGTCAGTGCTGGGGAAGGTTATGGAGCAGATCATCCTGAGTGCCATCACACAGCATGTGCAGAACAGCCAGATGATGGAGCCCAGCCAGCATGGGGTTATGAAAGGCAGGTCCTGCTTGATGAACCTGATCTCCTATGGCAAGGTGACCCACTTAGTGGATAAGGGAAAGGCTGTGGATGATGTCTACCTGGACCTTAATAAAGGCTTTGACACCATGTCCCACAGCATTCTCCTGGAGACAGTGGCTGCTCATGGCTTGGACGGGTGTACTTTACGCTGGGTAAAAAGCTGGCTGAACAGCCTAAAGAGCGGTGGTGAATGGAGTTACATCCAGCTGGCAGCTGGTCATAAGTGGTGTTCCCCAGGGCTGTTGGGGCCAGTTCTGTTTAATATCTTTATCAACGATGTGGAAGAGGGGACTGAGTTCACCCTCAGTAAGTTTGCAGATGACACCAAGCTGGGGGAGAGTGTTTATGTGCCTGAAGGCAGGAAGGCTCTCCAGAGGGATCTGGACAGGCTGGACCGATGGGCCACGGCCGAGTGTGTGAGGCTCAACAAGGCTCAGTGCCGGGTCCTGCACCTGGGTCACACCAACCCCACGCAGCGCTACAGGCTGGGGCAGAGCGGCTGGGAAGCTGCCCAGAGGAAAAGGACCTGGGGGTGCTGGTCGACAGCCGGCTGAACGTGAGCCAGCAGTGTGCCCAGGTGGCCAGGAAGGCCAACAGCCCCCTGGCTTGTGTCAGAAACCGTGTGGCCAGCAGGACCAGGGCAGTGACCGTCCCCCTGCACTGGGCACTGGTGAGGCCGCCCCTCGAATGCCGTGTTCAGGTTTGGGCCCCTCACTGCAGGAGGGACATTGAGGGGCTGGAGCGTGTCCAGAGACGGGCAGCGAAGCTGGTGGAGGGGCTGGAGCACAAGGCTTATGAGGAGCCGCTGAGGGAACTGGGGTGGTTTAGTCTGGAGGAAAGCAGGCTCAGGGGGACCTTATCGGTCTCTACAGCTGCCTGGAAGGAGGTTGTAGCAATGTGGGTGTCAGTTCTTCTGCCAAGTAACAAGTGATAGGACAAGGGGAAATGGTCTCAGGTTGCACCAGGGGGGGTTTAGACTGTATATTAGAAAAATTTCTTCCCCGGAAGGGCTCTCAAGCATTGGAACAGGCTGCCCAGGGAAGTGGTTGTCACCATTCCTGGAGGTATTTAAAAGACATGTAGATGCGGTGCTTAGGGACATGGTTTAGTGGTGGGCTTAGCAGTCCTGGGTTAACAGCTGGATTTGATGATCTCAAAAAGGTCTTTTCCAACCTAAATGATTCTATGATTTTAAAAAAAGGCTCCAACTGTAAAACCCCACATTGTCTTAAGATACCATGACACAATGACCCCATTTCCTTCCCCTTAAGCCAGGACAGGCACATGTGATGTCACTGGATTTCCCATACTCGGCTCTAGGAAAGTCCCCATGTGCAAGCGCTGCTCTGTTGGTCACAACAGCTCTTTCAGGAGTGCTGCCAGAAAGAGGAGAGGCTGCAATCTGCAGCATCATTTTCTAGAGCTGCCTGGGAATGTTGTGCCAAAAATTGTTGTGTTTACAGATTCATTAAAACCTATTTATGGGAAAGGCTTGAATGTAATCCCCATTTGAAAAAGAAAAAAAAAAAAAAATCCCTCCCTGACTTTTCAGCTTGTTGAAATAGCCTGCTTTAGGTTTCCAAAATAAGAGGTTGCCCTTGCAGGTTGTAAAAAATCTTTCAAAACTTCTGGAGGTTTTCAAATTTAAGTAACTTCTTGTTGAAAAAGAAGTTAAAAACATCCAGAGAAAAGGCATTGTGTGAAAAAATACATTATTTGAGCCAACAAAAGTATTTTTGATTGCTCATCTGTGAAAATTTTCAAAGATGTTATTTTTCCCTTTGTACAAGGGGAAAATACTTCGACGGCTCAAAACTTCCGACAAATAAAAAGGTTCCCTTATCACTCTAATCACTTCCTGAAAATTCCTGGAAAAGGCTCCATTTATGAGTGCTCAGATTTCTAAGTGCAAATAAAGACAATGCAGACATTTTGCTGTACAGTCCGTGAGGAGATACCTTTACTGGGAGACACAGTGGGCTACAATCCCTTCCTCAGCCATCTATTACACCAGGAACTTCCTATTACATGACTGACACCATCCAAGCAAAGCTCCCCCTACTTCACCTCTGCATTCACACAAAGAACCCAACATTTAGCTCTGAAATGTTGGCAATTTCCCTGTAGATAATGAGACACGGAAAAGGCCAGGATGGCCACATGCTCTGCCTCATGTAGATATCTACCTAATGGCCACACATTTTGCTGGAAACCCCTACTGTCCAAAGTTTGCAGATATTTCTCTCAGATCTTATGCTGGAAGGCTTGGTTTGGTCTTTGGTGTGTTATGTTAGAAAACTGACTTTTGGTTTTCTCAGAAATGCTATGTATTCCATTACATCGTGGTATTTGTAGTATGTCATGAACTTTAACAAGACAGACGGGATACAGTCAGCCAGATTTCACAACTGTTTCTTGGTTTTATGTTTGCTTATATTTTAATCTCTTTTATGTCTGAAATCTGCCCTCAATAAAACAAAACACTTTCATCGGGCCAAGTCTTAAAAAAAAAATATAAAAAAATACAGTGGCATGGAAATGGTCTTAATTCTATTGGTGATTAATATGTATATAGTGTTAGTTTAGTGCCATCAAGTGACCAAAAATGTGAAACAGCACTTCTACTTCGGGGTTTTTTTTCTTTCTTTTTTAAACTAAGGAAAGCTGACCTGTTATCCTTTTGATAGAAGTACAGGGAAATAGTTTCACAGGCTTTTGATGATCTACTTCTAGGGCATATCTAATAAGAATCCCAGTTAGCTTCAGAATTTCTTGCATACCTTGATAAATCAAGGCTTCCTCTGTTTTCTCAGTTTATAAGGTTTGAAGAACTACACTCCCCTCTGTGACTGAAATCTTTGCTGTTTAGAATTCAAAAGGAGGTCTCACCTAGGTGAAAATTCATAACAATTTTTATTATATGGTGATATCCTAAAGCTCTGATATAAGGGGTTTTTTAATGAAGGACATCCTAAACTGGTTGTATAAATCCTTATTTTGTTTCCTGACATACAGAAGCTACCTCTGTCAGAAACAAGCATCCTAAACTAATTGAAATGGATACATCAAGGCAAATGTTTAGGTTTTAGTGCGTCTACTTATTATATGATGAAACATTGCATAAACAAGCGTAGGTAATGCAAACTTCTAAGAAAACTTTTATACAAATTATTTTTCCAGTTCTTATCTATTTAAAATATATAAAAATTCATTTCAAATGCTCATCAATGTAGTAGATAAATACATAGCAAGTTTATGATTTGTTAGGGTGGAACCAATCCCAAAGTTTCATTCTCTGAGGTGGAGTGAGCTTTCTCCCGGGTCTGTCATACTGATTTTCCACCATCAGACGGAGCTGTGCATCAGCCGCCAAGTAGATGTAAGCCCTAGAATGGGCAGAAAAGCAATGTTAACACCTCATAAAACACACTTGAGAGTGAAAGGAGAAGTTGGGAGAGCTGAGCGTCCACAGACAGGACAATAAATACAAGCATTTTAAAAATTCCAGGTCGTGCCTTGGTGAGTAATAAACAAGCTTCAAGAATACCGGTCTGCCAGGACTTGCTGTGGTCGAGAGCAGAGTGGAGTATCACTACAAATCCTGTTTGTCACCTAGTAGTCACAAAAGCAAAAATAACATCATAGGTGATTTTGTAAAAGTCTTCTATTAACAGTTCACCACATCTCTCCCTTTACAAATTCATTCCTGTATCATGTGTGGACAGTTAGCATTTATTGTTACAGCTTCTGATGAAATGTAAGGAAGAACCAACCTTTGTGGTGTCGCTATTTCACAAGAGCCTGTGGTTTACAGTTAGATCTATTTTGTGAAAAGCCTGCAGGAAAGCTCTGCACATACCTCTTGGCTTTTAAAGTGGTTTCATGTGTTGTCTAGGAGTGTTCTAAGTGCACTGGGAGATGTGTAATCAGTGTTATATATTCAGACAGTATTTACATTTAAAATGCATATTTAAGTATATGATAACTTCCTGGCTTTTCATTGTATTTCCGCCTGCTTTGTTTCTCACTTTCCTATGACATTATAAACCCATATAATTTAAAAACTATTTGCTTCTTAATACAGTTTCTAAATCTATCTAGAAAAAGTTTGTGGAGAAAAAAGCTGTCATATATCTGGACAGATGTGACAGTGACAAGAGCACAGCTAGCAGTGGAGACCAGCCAGAGGAATATCTGTGCCCATTGCAAAGAGATATGTGTTTGCTGGCAAAAACTGAAGAACACTTTTGAAGAGACAAATTCACTTGAACATTACCCCTAAATTACAAGGTTTCAAATTCTGGAAGAGTTTGGATACTGCTGTAGTGATTGAGTGAGGAGCAGTGGTCAGAGTAGAAGAAAACTTGAATGTCAACCAAATGCTGTCAGGCAGAAATTTACCTTGTCCATCCTAACATTTCCTTTTGCTAATGGCATCCACTTATGGTCTCATAACTTAATTTAGATTTTGAGGTCTTGCTGGTTTTCTTGACTTTCTTACGGCCCAGTTGACAACAACATCAACAACTAATGTAGCTCTGTTGCTGTAATTGATTTAGTGTCATGGACCACAATATCCTGCTACATATTATACAAATGCAACCAAAAGATGCTCCTTTTCCCAAAGAATTTAGTTTGCTTACATGAACAGATTACAAATCCTTACAGTCAGAGGAAGGAAAACAACCAGAGTAAAAAACATCCAACTCACAGGTACAACTGGCTAGAAGAATGCATCCCACTTATTAGACACAGATGTGGTGATCCATGTAGTGATGATGAACCATACTCTTGGCTTTTTTGCCTTCTGTTCCATTTTTCCCAAACCACCACAGCTCATTGCTTAAGTTGTCAGCCAAAGTCCTACATCCTTTAACGTCTGACCATTAAGAGATGTTGACCACACAGGTGGCTTTGAAGAAATGGATTTCAGGTTCAAAATTTTAGAAGAATAGGTGCCCTTCACTTTAGACTTCTAAAAAATCTTATTTACTTAAAGTATGCCATTGTAGCATATGAACTCTTTAATGTTTACCACCCAAGAATGACAAGACAAATACAGCTTCAATGTCTAAACCATGTTTCCAGCATTCTTTTGAAAGAAGTGAGCAGCCACCTTGAAGCTGAACAGGTTCTTCCATTAATAGTCTTTTCCTTTAGAAAATTTTAAAAAATGTTTAAATATTGGAAGGCATATAGCATGAGGAACAGTTCAATTTATTTTCTGCATATTGCTGAGTGTAGTCCTAAGCAGTTTCTCACACCCTATTCTGTTCCAATTCTTTGAGCAGAAGGCTATTGAAGTCAGGCTATTATAATGAGGCAGCAATATCAAATACTGAATTTTTCTCTTTCATATCATACCAAGTGGGAAATCTAAATGTGATACTGCAAAAATTACCATATCCTTATGAGTACTGAGCAGAAGCGCTAACTTGGTTTTGGAAATTTTTCAGAGCACACAAGAACCCAGAATTTCACCTCTGCTCCTCTTAAAATGCAAAAGGCTCCTTTTCTTCTCTCCTTCTAACCAGTCAGCTGATAGTAGCTATGTTTCCACCACAATTAAAAGCACAACTTACACAGCAGCTATAAGAGCAGTGTGCTTTATGTCCAGCGAACTTTCAATGTTCAACTTCCCAGTGAACACAATGCTGCCTGGTGGAAAGCCTGTCCAGGCATGTCTGATCATTATAACTCATGAGACCAGCATGGCCACAGAGATTTTGACATGCTTAAAATGTGCTAGCAGTTACTCCTGCATGTGTGTGAGATGGCAATTGGTGAGTTTGATCTTTAGGACAATTTTGGGGTTGCTGTTAATAAATAACGTAACATAATCCATGACTTTTCTCACATGGCTATTTTGTTGAGCTGTAGTTACCTTAAAACTGAATGTCTAATTTAAGACAGTCATCTGGACTCTCTCCATAGTGAATGGAGGTCCTATAGCAATTTATTCTCCTTAGGTGTGATGTCAGAGATAAGAACGGTGAATCACCCACCTGTCTCCATGATGTATAGTAGAAACACGGAAGACTATCTCAGACTAGAGGCTTAACTTACATATTTGGCTAAATTTAAGTGAGAAGAATCCATTCTTAGTGCCTCAAGTACAATTATTTCCTGAAGAAATTATGTTCTAAACAATCGCTCTGAATACAAGAGCTGTTTGTATTCATTTGTCACTTCTCCAGCTGCTCTGAAATAAAATATAACTCTATCGACTGGTGATAGAGGAGACAGCATTTTCCAGTTCAGAAAAAATCTGGTCTTGCATTCAGAAATATATTCATAGGACACGTGTATTACACATCATACAAAATGTGTCAGGTTTTCTAGTTGGGAATGAAGAAGGGCCTTTATACATTTGTTGTGTGTTCTTCAGTATAGGGAAAGCAGTCTAATTTGTTTATTCAGACTTTGGCTGAGCTGATCTTGTATCTCCCCAGTTCATCACACAGTATTATCTTTTATATGGAACTTATGTTGTCATAGGTTTGCTCTTTACCTTTGCTGAACTAGGTTATGATTTGTGGAAAGCAGGATACAGTCAACCAATAATTTAGAATATATATCAAAGAAATATTACATGCTTGCATGTATGTCTGAAAATTAGTCTAAATGATGCATTTGTTTTACTGAACTAAAATGGAAGCATGAATATCATTCTGTCACAACTCTTCTTTGCAGCAGGAATGTTGTTGGAAACAGGGCAGAAGTACTTAATAAATGGCCCAGCATCTCTGGGACTATTACTTATGGAAAACAACATAGCCATTTAAAATATTCTTAGCTGAAAACTTAAAAGTTTTAAAGACAACCTATCTAAGCAAATGACAGTCTAGCCCTGCATCTCAGTTCTTTTGCTTTCTTTTCCCTCCCCTACGTCCAAGGTAAGCCACCATCTGCCAGGGAGGACACTTTCTTCCTAGCAGAACACTGAGCCTGTTGACTAAAAAAGGGAGACTTGTGATTTAGAATTTACAGAGTGGGATTTAAACTTTCCTTTGACTTAGAGTTTTGTACATACATATTCTTAAACATATAGTCACATGCACTTGCTCACAAGGAAAGAAATAAAACAATGTATTCATCTGGAAACTAATGTTCTGCCAACAAATCAAATTTGCCCATACAAAAATGGGGAAAACCCTGCGACATTACAAGTTACTCTTTAAATTTCCATTATATTTTAGAGGTGGTTAAAAAAGAAAACAGAATTTAATGTGTAAGGCTGTATTTGTATACTACTTTGGCATAATGTATCTGTCCTCAATAGGTGCTCCCACCCTCCCTGAGACTTGTTGGGTTTTCTTTCACCACTACTATCCATATTTACTTTTATTACTATTAAATGAAATACAGCTCCACTGTCCTGTGGACTACATGTAACAAGTTTACAGAAAGGCCTTTCCTTCAAACACTCGTTATACAGAGAAATGACTCAACTGCTCATCCACTTTTCAAATCAACATCTCTGGTATCATATTTAGTAGCTATACAGCAAAGCAGAGTGACTCTTATGCATCTAATGACATGAAGTATGAATGTTGGAGGGGAGCCAAGTCATCAGCTTCATAAAGTAGCTGAGTCACTGAAGGTGTGAAGAGGCATCTTACTTGATGAACATACTCAGCTTTTATTTCCAGTACAGTCAGAATGTTTTAATAAAGTATATGTATTCCTTTCTGTTAAAATTTTGCCTCTGATCTTTAAATCTTACATGCCTTTAAAGAGACTAAATCAGTATTGTTGTATTCCCCAGCAGCATGGATATATATAAACTGTACCAGATTATTTCTGGATTACCATACACTCTGTACTATTTTACGAGTCCTGTTCAGGACACCTCCATAATGAAGTGCAGGGATCAATCTTTCTAAGCAGTGTATACCAAACCAGAGGCTGAAATTCTACATGGCTTAACCTATGAAAAAGAGCTGGTAGTAATGTTACCGAAGGAGTATAGTGATCTAAAGGAGATGTATTAACTACCTAATTCTTCAAATGAGAACTAAAATTAAAAAAAAAAAATATATAGTCAAGTACTCTATTTAATCGTGGGTGTAGTTTAGAGGGTTGTCACTAGAAACATTAATTTTACATAAAATCATGAATTTAAATTGTTGGGTGTGGATAACTGGCTAGCTGAAAAGGGTCACATAGACATAGTCCAGCTGGCTGGACAAAAATGCACATCGCTCTCAGCTTAGCTGAAGTAAAGCAAAAATACACTATCCTTGGCTGTTCTTGTTACGCAATAACAGGAAGATCGTGGTGGGAAAAGAATGTTACAAGTGGGAACAGATAACTACAGAAGAGAAACTAGGGGCGGGCTTGGTATTTAGGCAACTAACCAATAATGAGCTTAACTTTTGTAATATGTATGAGCTAATTATAACAAGGCATAAAAGGTGACTGTAAGGGACAATAAACGAAGTCTGCTGATCACTCATATTGAGTGACTGTGTCTTCCCTCCGTCGTGACAGTTGGGTAAAATAATTGTACAAAAGTCTCTCTTCCTTGCCTTCATGGTATTACTTACAGAACAGCTTTAAATGCTGACACTGAAAATCTGCCTTTATGGTTGTTTTGCTCCAGGTACAATGGTAAATTATACATCTGTTTATTGACAGATATTGGTTTAATTAAAATTGATTTTAAATCTGTTAAATATTTACAAGCTTCTTTGTGTACACATACAAACTGATTTACAACTAGCTCAAAAAAACTTAGAAGAATTTAGTATGAAAAAGCTGATTATAAATTTAAATGTGTTCACACCAGAGCTTGCAATGGTATTATCAAGGTAAACTCTATATGATTACTTTTAAATTAGGAGAATTTCTGCATGTACCTCAAGTCATCAATCAGATCAGGGCAACAGGTAAGCCATGGTACATCTAATTGTTCCTGTTGCTGATGTTGATTCTATTATTGTTACTGTGGTAGAAACAAGACGTACCAGTTAAGGATATATTATTCTAGGCTGAGTACACACACAATGAAAAGATAGCATATGCCACAAAGAACTTGGAGCTATCATCTGCTTTACAGAATTTAGCCTGCCCTAAACTTTTGCTGAAAGCAAAACTATTCATTTGTATCTTTAAAAAATGATAACTTTACAAAACTGCAAACTTATTTTAAATAGTTTAAATGTCATTGAAAACAGTGAGCGATGACTATGCTATTTCCCATGAAAAAACTGTGCTTCCATTTTCTGACTAACTCTAATAACAATAAGCTAAAGTATTGTATTCTTTACTAGCTTTGCTTTTGGTTAATGTGTCATGGGTTGGCCATTGACATACCTTGCAGAATAAACATATTACTGGATGAATTCTTGAATACACACAGGAGTCTTTTAAGCTCCCAACAGTTCAGTAAGAACTTCACCACTGATTTCAATAGTTGAGGTTAAGCCTATTCTGAACATGTCTAAAAGTTCTCAATACAATAGAACAGATTGACATGGAACACTGAGCATTGTATTACTTGAGGCTTCTTAGGCACCTGAAAGACAAAGCTTTACTAGATAAATACCCCAAAGAATTGCTGCCATAAACCCACTATTATAAAAACCTTCCCTAATAAAACTGTTGACACAGTATTACACCTGAGACATGAAGATTGTATTTACAATGATGTTAAGGTACATATTGTGCAATATAAATTCATATGTATATATGAAAGAATAATCTATGTACATTTTTAAGCTTGTGCTGATATGTAGGCACTGACTGATTAGAACCATTCATTTATTTAAGGTGGCACTACCAGTGTGAAAATATAATGGTTCTAAGTGTTGTCATTCTGATTCTTTCTGTTACTTGCTCTCCACCAGTTTCTTCAGGAAAACGAGCAGGGATGCTTACCTGGAAAATACAAGCAAAGACAAGGACATCCCTAGCAAGATGCTGGTACAAATCTAGAATGAAGGAAACCAGCCAGACTGACAGGATTATCACAGCACTTTGACAGAAGACTAATATTTTTTATGGGGAGGACTGGATTTTGGCTGCTCTGTGACAAATACTGGGGTTAAAGGCACAGTTTTGTGGATGGTTTGGCAGAGGGTCTGAGCTACTTGACCATGGGGTGTTGTTCCATAATACTATTGGGAAGAAATAATGTCCATTCAACAAAGACAGGGAAAAGCATTTAGGACAGTGATTCACAGACCTTTTGACAACATTAGGAAGGGACTTTAAAAAAGGTCAGTTAAAAAGTGCTAGAAATAAGGACTCTTAGAGAGGAAGAGAAAATAAAGAAGTAGGTATTAAGACAGAAAAGAAAATAATGAAAAATATCTTGGCATATTTGAAGTCAAATGCCAGGGATCTAGTGAACCTATGGGAAAAATATGGGTTTAGTAGCATCCCAGAGATATGGTGTCACACATCAGTGATAGTTGTATATAAGAATGCTATGGAAAATGGGCACAGGAAATCAGGGGAGGATGACTCATTTCATATTGAACACAGGAAGAGACAAAAGATACTGTTCTTGGTGAAAATGGCAAGGAGGAAGTAAAAGTATGGCACGATTGGGGCCTATTTTTCATAAGAGGCTATAGCTGTATTCAAAAGGAGGAAGCTGATGTTTTTTCTGACTTACTCTGAACAACTAATAAAGGTATTCAAAAAGCTTGCACAGGAGAGAACAGTGGATTTCAATTACCTGAATATGAGTTAGAAAACAATATGGCAGGACATAAAATGTCCAACAAATTATTGTGATATTTTAGGGATGATTTTTTGCTACACAGGGCAGAGGAAGTTATATGAGGCACTACCAACTTCAATTGCATGACAACTGGGGAGGAACTCATTTTGATTTTAAAGGCAGAAGGTAAACTGGGTGAAAGTGATCATGACACATTTTACCAAAATAGGCTTCCCTACCATAATTAAAAGAGGAAGAAAAAGCACGCTCACGCTGCCAACTATGAATTGCATTGTTATGTAGAAATAGTTAAGCTAACCTTAATCAAGCTAGTCTAGGTACTAAAAGCAGGCTCATCATAACAGCATGACATTCTATATGAGTTAATTAACCTCCTTTCTGTATGGTCTAGGCCTAAGCTCAGTCATTAAAAGCTAACCTAGATTTTCTACAGAGAACAATAGATCCATTTTTAATTAAACATACAACAGAAAGCTATCCTGATGTAAACAAAAGAAACCAGAGGAAGCTTAAGTAGACTGTGTTAACGTCACACTAAGAGCTCTTCAAGGACTTGAAAAAAAAGTCACAATAAAGGGACATAACTGAAAAGTAACATAAAAGAATATGAATAAAATAATAAAATCAGAAAGCCTACAGTACAAGATGAGTGACAGGTGAAAAGCGGTATAAAGGGCAACAAGAAAATGTTCTGGAAATGCATTAGAAGTGCCCAGATACTTAGTTAAATTTATCTTACCATAGAATTTAGAAATGGAACACATTAAAAACTATTTTAATTGCATGTATTCTATTTAATAGGGCCTGAAGAAATTTACTTAATAATACAGCAAGAACAGTCTCTGAGTTGCTAAAAGACCACACAGGTTCAAGGCAACTATAAAAGGATAAAATGTGTCTATCTAAGGAAAGGAGGTCCAAAGACAACCAGATTAATTTTGATCCTTAGGGATATTCTAGAAGAAACTCCATGATGAAGAAGACATAGTTAGCATAAGTTTGTCAGATGCTCTCACACTAGTCTAATGCTCTTTTTCACAATCAATTTCACTGATTCAGTAGAAAAAGAGTAAGTATCATAGATCTTGAGTTTAGTACAATTTAGACACCACTTCATTAAAACAAAAAGCAAAGGAAACATAATTGTCATGAAACTACCAACCAATTGGCATGCTCCTTGCAAAAATCAAACTTTGAGCGCATTTGCAGTGAGAACCCATAAGGATCTGTAGTCACTTCAGTTCTATGCAATATTTCCATTAGTGATCTGCAAGATGCTATGGAATATAGATACATAAAAAAACTGGTGTTCACCAGCCTGAGAGCTAGAAGACAGAATCAGATTTCAAAACTAGTTTCATAACTTGTATAAATGCCTAAAGTTAGCTGATTAAATCATTAAGGCTAAGGCAAAATACCCGAGAAGAACTTAAAGACACAGCATAAAATGGGGAGAACTAGGTGGCAATATGTTAGGAAAGGTTCTGAGCAGCAGTTTCTGTCACAAGAAAAGCAGGTTTTTTTCTGGGATGTATTTATAGATATTCCTCTCATGTTTAATACATGGGATATAATTACTGCACTCTAGTTGGTGTTGATGCCTCAATTGGACTGCTATCTTATACCTTAAGATAAAGACAAAAGTCACACTGGAAAGAAGCCAGAGTAAAACTGTAAGAATAAATCATTTATGAGTGCATTCTCTGAGGAAACTGAACAAAACTGTTTAGTCTATGAGAAGATGGTATACATATCTGCACATATAAGCAGCTGTATAAATAAATATAGATATATTTACACACACATATTTATTAAAACTTAACAACATAACAAATATGGTCCATTTCCACGGGGAGTATGACAACAAGGAATGCAGCAAAGAAAATTCAGATTGGATATTGGACATACATATTCATAAATGCTGTTAGACATTTGTACAAGCTACATGCAAGTGTTGCAGATTTTCTTCAAACAGGTGCCTTTACAAATCAATTGGAGAAATAGCTCTTGCAGCTGATATCACTGGTTTTCAAACTGTGATCTGTCACCTCCTTAGATTCTGTGAACTGCGCCTAAGAAGTCCTTGAAAGACAATTGGGAAAAGCAAACCTCAGTATATATACTTCTCATACCCACGCTTATAGGTCTACAAATTGAAAATATTTGAGTAACACTGATCAACATATATATACCGGATTCAGCCTCAGAGCAGCGATTAGATTAGACAATCTCTTGAGGCCTACACACCTGTAATTATTTTTATTCCTATGTGAAAAATTACATTCCCTCTGTGAATCGATTTTTTTACTTATAAAAATGCATGTAGCAGTATTTTTCTACCTCACAAGAGATCATGTCAGTAAACACGTTATGAATTGTTCAGATACAATGGCAGTTATATGAAGTGTTTTATATGAACGGAGGGATTTTATTTACCTCCCCCTTTTGCAGAGTTTTTCTTTGGGCTTTGAACACCCGGCAGAACTTCACCCCCTGCCGGGACAGCATCTGTCACACACATTATGGGCAGAGGGGGTCTCACTGCAGTGGCATTATATTTACAATTTTTATTTTAATGCAAGTAAACAGGCTTTTTCGCTAGGTAACGAAGGGTGCGCTTCCCTCCGTGCGGACACGAAAGCGGCTCTCGGCCCCAGCACGACGCTCCCTGCCGCCCCAGGACGCGGCCGGGAGGCCGGGCCCACCGTCGCCCCGGGCCCCGAGGGGCGCGTTTCTGCAGCCTGTCCCCGCTGCCGGGAGCCGCGGGCACGGGTGGCACTTGCGTGCCTGCAACCATACACGTAAAGCGGCTGAAGCTTTAAGGCAAGGGATGGCGGGAGGGAGCGTGGGGTGGCCAGCGGCGCTCCCGCGGAGAGGGTCCCCCCCCTCCAAGGCAGCCCAGCGGCCCCGGCGCCCTCTTCCCGGAGACCCTGAGGGGCCGCAGAGACGCCGCAGCCCGGGCGAGGACGCAGAGCCCTCGGCGCTGACAGGCCGGCTTTCCCGGCTGCTTGTGCCAGCTTCCCCCGCCTCTCCGGTGGTATAAACGGCGCGGGCGCCCCCGCCCGGGCCCGGCAGACCGGCTGCCTGTCTGCGGCCGCGGGCCGGCCCGCTCTCCCCCGCCTCCCTGAGGCGCGGCCTGGCCTGGCCTGGCCTGCTGTGGCGGCAGCACCTAGGCCGGGCGGCTCCATGGCTTTCATCCGCAAGCGGCGGCTGGAGCGGGAGCTGTACTCCAAGGAGAGGTGAGCGGCCCCGGCCACCCGCTCGGCTTCGGGCCCCACGGCAGGGGCGCCCTCCGCTCCCTCGCTGGCGAGACGGGCCCGGTGTCGCGGTGCCCCGGCGCCCCGGCCTACCCCCACGCCAGTCCGGCCTGCCCCCTCCGCCGAGGAGGGGGCGGCGGAGGGGCGGTGGGGCGGCCTCCAGAGAGGCAGCCGGCCCCGGTGGAGCGCCGGGATCTGCGCCCAGCGCTGTACCGGGCTGTGCCCTCGTTGTTGTTGCTGTTTTAATGAGGTGGCTGATGATTCCCGAGAGTTAAGGCTGAAAAGGCTGTAGAACAGACCTGGGAAAATATGAATGCAGCTTGCCGTGTGTAAACTGCCTGAAAATAGCGTCTGTAGGTTTCTTTGTATTTGTTTGTTCTCAGTTGTGTTAGTGGCATGGAGTTACAGCTCTGCTTCGCTATAAGACAGAGTTTATTTTTTTTTATGAACATTATAATCAGTGTATTGTCAGCCCTTAAATTACAGACTCTGTGCTGGCGCTTTAAAGTGTTAAGTTCAATTAGCCCATTCCTGCTTTCTGACTGTAATCTATTCTCTTTGCCTGTGGCTAACCGAACATGCAAGAACGTCTTGAGTACATGCTGAATATACTCTCTTATTTTTAGGTAGTGTCCTGTTTCTTTTATGTGGCTTATCAGCATCTGGCTTGTCACAAAGTGTCAAAACCATTTGCCATCTCATTATCGCTGTGTATGAAATCTCTGTAAGATGAGAGCCCAGGTTAGCATGGGTCGTGTAGTGGAGGGACACGGGTGTCTTCTCTGGGGGGAGCAGGGCTCCCCAGTTGCCTCCTGCTGCAGGAACTGGGGAGCCAGCAGGCACGGGAGCTGGACAGGCTGATCCCGTGCAAATTCCTGATGTAGGTCTCTGCTTGTTACGCAGCACTGTTTATTGTTGGTGAGAAAAACACATGACAAAGCGCTGGTCTCACTTTGTCCCTATAAAAACTCTGATTCATTGCTATTCAGCCCATGAAGCTACTGCAACTTTTAAAGTGTTTTCTAAGTACAGACATATTCTGGCTCGCTTTTTGTTGTCTTGTATATCGGTTCTCCTTGTTGCTTTTGGGGGCTGCTGTGGTTTCAGTTGTGTGTGAGGGATCACAGGGGGAATGGACGGATTTCCTGTGTAGAAAGAGAAGGGGTTTTAATTTTGAAGTAAAATACCTGAAGTATAGGAAAAGTGTGAAGAATGACTATATACGATCCTTAACAGAACTAATACAGTCTCCTTTGTCTGAAGAAGCTGAGAAGGTGGCCAGAACTCATCAGACTTGTCCCAAAGAACCCAAGTGGCATCTAAATCTCTTCTAAAAAGGCCTGAAAACAAACCCAACATATCAATGTCTGTCAGTATTACTGATCTGCAGTTACTGAAATTCTCTAATGAGAAATATTTTTCTTTGCTCAGGCATTTTAAGATCATCTTATTTGGGTTTGTAATTTGAGCAGCTCATGAAAGATGAGACTTGTTCTAATTTGCACTGGCAGCTTTTCCTATCTAAATCTCTGCAAATTAATTTCTCTGTTTGTACCCCTTACCTAACAATTTATATTTGTCTAAAATAAAAGTAAATTTGTGTATAATTTGTACCCTGTATCAGGTCTTCTCCCATTCTCTCTTCCTGTGCTTTTCTGAATCAGGAAATCTTAAAAACATCTAAGTGACTTAAAAGATTTTGGGCTCTGAAATACCAAATGAGAAATAGTGAGCTTTGTGTCCTGTTTTCTTTACAGTCCTGCCTTAAAACAGCAGGAAAAAGCCAGCTTTTTGTCACTTAATTGAAGGGATAGCCTTGGAGAGCTTTTCTTTTCAACACTTTCTATAAAATGTAACCTGTAGAAGTTCTAGTTAAGAGTACTGTGAAACTTAGTAGGTAAAAAGTTAATCCTCTTATACAGTTGCTTTGGGGGGAAGATCAGATTGGTTTTAAGTGATCTGAAAAGAACTATTTCCTCTTAACTAATTAGTTGGACTGCTTTAATATCTGGTTACATAAACCTACTTCTCTGACTGTATGCAATTCTCTAGAAGAAAACAAGAAAATACTGAAGTGTCCTGTGTGTGCACACTGAGACAAGGAGCGGGTTTAAATTTACATTTGATTGAACAAATCCTAGTCCCTACTGAGAAGGTTCATTCTAGCAGGAATTTTCCATTCAAATTCATCTGTATTTTATCTCAATTTCATCTGTGTACATCTCTGTTTTCACTTTGCCCAGGTGTTCAGAGTAAAGAAAGATATTATGTCCTTTTTAAATTAGTGTTGTTTGCATGCTTACCTGCTTTATTTAATGCCTAAAATACTTGGCACTCATGAACAAGAATCCATTTTTCAACAGCTTTAGTTACAAAACTTCAAATTAAACGGTGTGGTGTTTGGCTCACGGTGGTGTTCTCTTTATAAATTGAGTTCTTGGTTCTATTGGCAGTGTGCCCAAACACGGGCAACCAAACACTTCATAGAGAGGCTCTTTATGAAATGGTTCTGCTGGTTTGTCTTGCACACTGCTCAGCTTCCCGTTTGAGAGGTTCATCTCTTCTGCTGGGAGCATCACTCCTGCAGAGCAGCCTACTGCCACCATGTAGGTCCTGTGGATGGATATTTTGTGTGGTCTGTAGTCTTATCTTACTCTCTTGGGACACAATGTACATAATGAAGGCTTTTATTCAAACATCAGCAATTGAGTCCTACAGCTTGCTTTCATTATGTTTAATTTCAGAATCGGTTTTACATAGCTGTTGGTTGCTGCTTGATTGGGCCGGCCTGCTTTTGCATCCCTGACAATGTCCTTCCATTATCAGGGTTGTACTTCCAATATCAGGTCAAGTGATTGTGCAAGGTGTGTTGGATCAGCCACTTGAAATCCTTGTGTCCAAGTAGATTTCCAGCATGTGCTTTCCTGATGAAATGATGGAAATGGTAAGAATTCAACCACAGATTAAGAATTTAAAGCAGGATCAGTGGGGTACCTTCTCTGGGTGGTGTAATCAGGATTTTGCTAAGACACTGGGCCCTGCATGTTCATTTCTGTGTCCAATTTGAACAAGTCCAGGGCTTCAGCTGGTAGGTGACATTAGCATATAAAAGAAATTGTTTGTTTGTTGGGTTTATTGTTTTGGGGTTTTTTCCTACCATGTTGTTGGATCTCAGACAAGCTCTTTTCAAAGTGAAGTGTAGAGGGACATGCACATCAAGCAAAGTAACAGTAAAATTCTAACGTAGACTAAGCCTGATAGGACACACTCTATTTGCAGGATATTTTATAGCATCTTGTCAGGACTTGTAGTTGTAAAGTGTGGTTTGCTTCATTGTTGCATACTGTGAACAATGCTAGGAATGTTTGGGTGCCATTTGGGTTCCTAAACCTTGTGTATAGGGTATGACATAATAGGAGGCGAAGTTTTGCTGCTGCTTAGTTTCGCGACTCGTTTACCTAGTTTTCCTGTGTCTTGACTCATTATCTGCCCTTTCAGAGTGTCAATTATATGGCAGCTTTTTGAAAAAGGCAAAAAGTAAACAGGTCACTTTGAACTTTGTGTTTAGAAGAAAGCAACCGCAGTTCTTAACTGCTTTGTTCGTTTACTGGTTTTACCTATGTCACCCCTGTCTTTCTGCTCCTGTAGATTAAGTTCTGCTTTTCTTGGCAAGCTGCTTTTCAAACCAATTCCCTTCACAAGAAAATACCTTCCACATCACTTCATAGGAATTTTTCAGATTTTCTTAATGTAATTCTTCTGGGACTATACAAAGACAGAAATGTAAAATGAGTCTTCAAGAAAAATTATATTAGCATGCTTTAATCTAATACTTCCCTTAAGTGTAGATGCTTACCTTTTTAAGCTGAAACAGCTCTGTCATATGCTATTAAAAAGTAAAACCTTTACTCCACCAGGTTCTGTATACTTACAACACTGAGTGGAAATTGAAGATGTTCCAACACAAAAGCTGTTAGAGCCTTCATTAGAGTTATCTGGGGGTGTGTGGAGGTGTGCACGACTGATTATCTACTGTCTCCCCTCGTGCGCCCCCACCCTTAAGACAGACAGACAGACACAACCGTGACTGAAAATCTGCCTTCTCTTTCAGACCTGGGAAACTCCTTATGTTCTTTAAAGGTTGTTGGTTTTTTCTGTGTGTTGCTTTTTTTTCCCCCCAGCTGTGTCAGTTGTCATAATAGAAGATGTTCCCTTGCCTAGCATGTTGTTCTTTCCCTGCCTCCTCCAAGCTGTTTCTGCTGTTGATTTCAAATACACGGTTTGCATTGAACCTGATCTGTAACAGCTTAAGTGCCCTTCCACCCACCCTAAAGCTTAGGGCTTTGCCCTGGTGGCAGTGGTAGCTACCGACTGGTTTCATCCTAGAAAGTGAAACTGCTTCTTAGCATCTCTGACAGCAGAGCTGCTGCGCAGGCTTCCTGCCTTCCAAAGGGTAGGGTCTCATTCCTGGCCACGTTGTTCTTGCCCTTAACTCCTTCACATTGTACTGTCTCTGGTACTTCATGTTCCCTTCCGTGGGCTGATTCAGGTTACTAAATCTGTGCAAAACTGCCCTGGGGAAACTCCACAGCTGTGAACAGAAGCTTGTATTGTGAGCTATCTGCTAATGTGATAGCTTTTTCAGTTGGAAGTGGATGGTTTCCACAACCATAAGTAGTTTCTGTGGCATTGCAAGTTCAGGCTGGTGGCAAGTTCAGTGAAGCTACTGAAGCTTTTTTTTTTCTTTTCCCTTAAGTTCCAATTTTTAAATGATCACATGTATTAAGAAAATCATCTTCTCAGAAGTTTTCTGAAAGCTTGTTTGCTATTGGTAAGATTTTTAAGGATAAAGACCAGACTTAAGCCATAATATAAAGCACTGAACATCTTTCAAACTCTCACCCCTTACGGATACTTTCATGAGGTTTGAGCTTTCTTTGAAAATCTTGTCTAATTTGTCTCTCCTTGTCGTTTTCAAAAGAATATATAAGGTTTATTTAGATAAGAAAATGATAAATGACCTCTGAAGACACAACTGTGGCTTACTAACTTAATCTGTCTGTTGCAAGCCATTAAATAGCATGGTGACCACAAAATCTGTGAACATAAACCTGTGAAATGTGTCTTTACTAGGAAGTCAGTATAAAAATATCCTGTAATACACCTTAAGCTGTGAGTTTTATTGCTTGAATTCAAAGAGGTTTGCATCAACAGATACATGAGTTGCTTTCCAAAAGAAGATATAGCATTACACTTCTCTAAGTAGATTTTTAATAAATGTTGGTTAAATCATTTATACTTGGGAAGTGTCAAGTAACAGTTGAGTTATACATTTTGAAAATGGATTAAAATGAACCACTTGCTGATGATAAGAAAAATATCTCAAACTTAACTCTTTTCCATTTGCCTGAAATGGAATAGTTACTGATATTTGATTATTTCTGTGTTATGAGAATACAAAGTTTGAGAATAGCAGGCAAATGTAGAAGATCCTTTTGCTTTTTATTAAAAACCACAACTGTTTGTGTTAGAACCAGCACTGGTTTTTTAAGATGCTGGTTCTTGCTGACAATTTAAAAGTACAAAAAAAAAAGCCCAACTTTTTCATTTTAGATATTACAGTATTTTTGTACATTTCCCATTTAATACTTATGGTTTGCTTCAAGGGCCATGTGATTATTTTATTTTTATTGGTTTCTTTATATTTGGGGGGGAGAGCCAATTGCATTATTGAAGTTGTCCAGTCCTTCTCACTGGAAGACCAGTTTACTGGATTAATTGGTGAGATTGAGGGGGGGTGTTTGTGCCTTCCAGTTAGACTTGAAGGCAAGCAAGAGTAGACTGGGAACAAACTGGGTTAGTCTTACTTGACTTGACGTTGGCTTTGTGATCCAGGCCGTTCTTCCAGGGCACTGTGGTAAGTCATAAGCTAACAGTGTGTGCTGTCACAGGGAACAGTACAGCTGCTTAGTGGCTGAACACCAAAATACAATTCTCAGCTGTTACAGATTTAATCAGTTTCTTATGCAGGGTATCGTGCATTCTCTTCCTACTGTTATTTGTTGTTTTGGGGTTGGATTTTTTTCTTCCTTTCATGCACAGAAGAATTAAATTACTATTTTGGATCTATACTAAGTGTGCATACAAATTCCTGTCATAGGTCTACACAGCAGTTGACTGACATACAAAATTTATATACTATCATCTTGATATCACAAGTGTCTTTGGAATACCTTCTTTAGCTCTTTGGAAGACAGTCAGCCTAAGGTCCAGCTGCTTAGTTGCATCTTAAAGATCCCCATGGCTTTAACTGTATAGCTATTGTGAATGATTCCCTAATTTTCCAGTCCTTCACAATGTTGTTTGTCTACTCACGCAACATACCAGAGACTGATCTGTTCCCTTGCTCTCTGTAGATACTTGTTAAACCTCGTGGCAAGCCTGAAGTACCATCCTGTGCAGTAATTGTTCTCAAGAGGAACCCTGTTGATAGAATAACTATCAGTAGCTCTGCTTATTTACATGGAAGAAGTCTGTTCTTTGAAGATAAAAAGCTCTGACTGTACTCTAGGAACATCTGATGATGCTACTAGACTTTTCCTTTTTTTTGACAACCCTGTGGATCATTAACACAGACAAATGAAATTGTTACTGCAGGGATCATGCTTCATAATCTCCAAAGTTCATAATTAGCAGTAACTTGAATTTATCTAGATTTGTTAGCCAGTAATTGAGATGCAGGTCTGAAAATTTTGGTTCTACTTATGGTATCATAACTAGAACTTGAAAACATATTTTTAGAAATGAAGGTAATAGGGACTATTATCATGAGGAATTGAAAGAGAAGAGAAAGAGAAAAGGAGACATGGAAAGCTCCAGGGAGCTGGAGACACTGGCAGTACCATGAAAAAGAGTTAAAGATAGACTCAATAGGTGTATGTAAACAGCCGAACTCCAGGAAGAAGGATAACAATATTTCTTCTTAGCTAGTGGTGTCTTTAATCATATGCTCTTTTGGCCTGGTGAAGAAGCAGACCATGAAATCATGTGGTTTGAGGGATCATTTATAGCCAAGAAAGGTGGAATTTTGAAAGGTGCAGTTTTTGTGACAATATTTGGACAGGCTTTAAGTTCATTCCAGTTGCAATGGGTACTTGAGAAGAGTACAGATTGGTGATTGTATTTGTGGAGATTTAACATCTTTGTGGAGATGATGTCTGGCTCTGCCTGCAGAAGTGACTTATAGCAGGCTGAAAATATAGGAAGATGTGGTCAGAGTAAGTGGACTTGCAAGTACGAGAGTAGTAACAAGCAAAAATTCTTGGAAGAGACTGCAGAACCACCTGGATGGCTCTGTGGAGAGCGTGAACTGAAAGATAAAACAGGGAAAATGCACTTGGCCTATATGACATACTAACATCTGCTAGTAAATAACCCTTTCTCAAGACAGCAAAACTGAGATCAGAAATTGAGCATGAGGTTATGGCAAAGGAGGTAACTGCTATCCAGCAAGGAGCTCTACAGCAATGCCCTGTGAAACTGGTTAGGGAATAGTCATGTGGAAGAGACACAGAGACTAATAGTAGAAGGGTAAATTGGATGCTGCTGGTAAATACTGTATTTAAAAAGGAAGAAACCTACACCTTCCCACAGTACCTAGTTAGCCTATATGAAAAGTTTATCTTGAGTTTTTGTGGATACCTTGTGTGTTATTTTTTGTTGTGAAATCATCTGATTAAGCAGGAGTGAGGATTATGCCAGGGAGAATGTACCTCAAATCCTTCCCAGTAGCCCACAGCTTCTGGTTTTGGGAAGGTGAATTGATGCATAAGGTGTTGAGTATAAAGATACTGCAGTTTCTAGGGGATGGTTATCTTGAGAAATTTGAAAGTACTCTCTTGGTTCATGTTTTTTTGGCTTATGTAAACATGCTGTAGTTACTGTGAATAACAGAGCAAATGTTCTAATGTCAAAACAGGGGTTGTCTTGAACATATGAAGGACTCCTGTATTTACCAAAGACCTAAAAGGAAAGTTTAGTAATTACCAGTGCTGCCAACAGGTGAATTTGGAAAGTGTAAAAAATGTGGGGAGTTTGTCTAACGAATAGGTGGAGACAAAGGGAAGAGCCCAAGAACGAACAATTTCAGAAATGCATTCTATCAACCAGGTGCTACCAGTTTTCTTGGAAGAAAAGTTGTGGTACAGTGGATGTCATTGCTGTGAAGCTGGTTGTTCCCTATGTCAGTAGTGTCTGTCCCCTGATAAGGGTAGAGGAAGATTTTTTTAATTTTTTTTTCAAACAAATCTGGGTTTTACCTTTGAACTTTTTTTATTTAAATGTTTTGGCTTGTATATAAGTTGAATGTGCGTTCTTATACAAACTAGGAAGAAAAGCATTCTGATGGTGAATTGTTCTTTATATATCCTAATGTAACTATTAATATTTCTGGGATTTTGCAAACTCAGATGTAGCAAGTCCTATCACGCTTTGACTGAAAGCTGTTTAAGTTCATCCCAGATGATTTCAACTTGATGATATGTTGAAAAATGGAATTTAATGGTAACTGTGTGGAAGCTGCTATGGTTTCATACTCATCTTTTCCCTTGGCTTGTAGACTGTTCCTAGTGAAGTTTTTTTTTTTTCCTCAAAATGCAGGGCTAGACCTTCTATTTCAGCTTCCTGAAGGTGAGTGATCAAAATAGATATGAAAAAAATGATTTGCCTCCTTCAAAGTCACCAAGGCCTGAGAAACCTGGAAATTCAGTGTACACCTGTTGATAGTACTTGCTTTCATAGGTGACAGTAAGTTTGAAGAACAGACTTAATGAGAAACAGAAGGCAAGAAGTTATGTCTTCTGAGGAAAGCTACAGGAAGGCAAAGCCTCTAAAACCCTGTTGGAAACTAGAGATATTCAAGAACCATATAGTAGCAGCAACAGTAGAGGCTGAAGAGAGTTTTGGAGACTTGTATTGAATTTTGTATGGCATATACTGTTCTAATTCACATGTTTTCTAAAATTTTAACATAATTTGTTTCTTAATGGCATCATTACCTCTCTTCTTTTGAAAACAGATAGTTTAAGATAATGCCATTTTGAAAAGGCAGCAGAGCATTAGGACAAAGTGTCTTGTACACACAAGCAGATTTGAATATATGGACCCACTGTTACTTGTAGTTACAGTAAACCTTTATTGTTATGTTCTGTTTAATGTAACAGACACAACACAAATCTTATGTGAATAAGATGTGTTTGCCAATAACACTGTTTTTCCTATTGTGATATATGCTTTCTTAACAAGCATGCTATTCAGTATATTTAGTTCATTTTGTGAACTCTCAACATATTTACTGCTGTTTGAGTACTGCTCTAGGGAGATGGTGTTTATTAGCATTGTCACAGGCATTTCTCATGAAGCACATTGCGAACACAGTACAAAAAGCTCAAAGCATGGATGTGAATGAATGCTAAGTACTTCTGCAGATCAAACTAGTGCTGCGCACAAACAAGCTGTTGTACTTCCAGCTGAAGTGATATGTTTCTGCTCCTCCTGCTGTGCCAATACCCACTGGCATTCCCCACAGTTGAAACACATCGATGACCATGTGTTCACCTTGTTAGTAAAGTTGAGTTTTAATCATGTATAACAGTTTTTTTAAGTTAAGTCCGTAGAGAATGCACTTTCATGTTGTGTCTAATCTAGCCTATTTGCATTTTACCTCGTACCAGCATCGGCATCACTACAATCCTGCAACTAAATATTTAGAAGACTTAAATTTTGTTGTTGGGTTTTGTTGTCTCTTGGATTAGTTCACAAACAGCCATCCTGTGGAGTTGAACAGGCATTGGTACAGAGGAAGTGCAGAAGTGTGGTCGGAGAGGAAGGTAATGCTTCCTCAGAGGGTATCCGGCATGTGGCTCAGCTGTGTTGTAAAAACCATGTTTTCATTTAACATTTTAGACCAATGTAATTTGGCTTTGCTTCAGAAAGATCTAACCTCCTTTGTTCCAAGTGATTAGTTCTTGCCCCTCCTTTTGTGGTGTTGCATGTTTTGACTGGCATACACTGATCAGCGCGAAACTAATGTTTAGTAGGCGGAAACCCTGGCTACGTTAGGATAGTTCCCACCTGAGACATATGAACAGAATCAAATATCTAACTTTGTATATGTTGGAAGAACATCCATTGATCTTCATGTGTATACATGTATACAAATTTTCTATATGGGTTTGTTCTTTTAAAAAAAATAATTTAATTTATTCTTGGGGTGTGGGGTATGGCACAGAAATCAGTGGAGACTTCCCAAACACCTGGTATATTTTATTTGGAATACTAACTGTTATGGTGGTTTCTTTTTGACCAAATAGTTTTATTTATTTGTAGGTTTTCCCTGCTTCTTCTTAACCTGGAGGAGTATTATTTTGAGCAGCACACAGCTAATCATATTATAAATAAAGGTTGCAGAGATGAAAGGTACAACTCTTGCATACTTTCATTTACTGGAATCATTCTAGTCTCATGTATCTCCTACCACATATACAAATACTTTCTTTTTCACTGTTCCTTTTAGAAAATTCAGAGGCTCTCTAAAAATTTGCTCAAAGTCAATAATTTTTGAACCTGATGACAATATCCGACCCATTATCAAGGTAAGCAGTGCCAACTTACAATTTCTTGGTAACTTAAGATTTTCTTAAAAAGCTTTTAAGGAGTATGTATTTTTATAACTTGCTGCAGATATCACTGAGAGACTGCATTAGTATAAAAGCCCCGGAAGATAATGAAGCAAATAACCCTTTCACACGGTACGTGAATTTGAGTTACTATATATATATATATGTAACTTCTTTTAAGCTGAAACACCCATCTCTTCAAATATCTTATTTACATTTTAGGGATACATCTGGAGGGATTTCTGTTGTAAGTAACCAGGTAAGACCTGCATATAACAGATTCTTGGTAAATGAGCAAGGTTACATTCTTTAATGGTGTCTTCCTCAAAGCTGGAATCTTAAGGTGGGGGGGTTAACTGGGAACAAAACTAATTAGTGTCAAAATCTTCGCATTAATGTGAAGCTGTTGATACTGGAGATTTCAAACTGTTAATGACTTCATTAAGTCAATTTGTTAAAGCAAACTTTTTGCACTGTGCATTTTATAATGGAGCTTAAAGCAATTTTAGAATTGAATGAAAAAGGAGAATAGACTGAAATTAAACTGATTATTAATCATAATTGGTTTGGTCTTACAGTATTGCTTTCTCCTGCTTTCTGCAGTGTGTAGTGGTAATGGCAAAGCCATCTTGATCCTTGCAGTTCAGCTTTGTGAAAACATTGTACTGTGCTGTATGTCCACCAAATAATTTTCCATAGCTGTCCTGAAATATTGAGTTCGAGTTTCAATCATGACTTGTGATTAACTTGGATATGTTCATACTTAATGTTAACCAAGGGAATATACTTCAAGCTTTGATAAATTGCAGCTAATAGGTGTTCCAAAGCTGTAAAAGTTTCCAAAAAATGTTTGTTTTCATTTCAGGAAAAAACAGGGATGAGGTGGGAAATAACCTTTTAAACATTCCAACACCTTTGTAAAATCTGCCTTTAGCAATACCTGAAATTGATAGCTTTGCTCAGTTAAGTACTGCTACAGTCAAAAATGAACTCAAGCACTTAATTTTGTCTATGCTGGAGAAACTTGTGGACTGTGTTAAAGTAATCAGTATATTTATTTTCATCTTGAAACTGCTTCTGTGAAGAGTATTGTGTAGTCAGAGTTTCTTGTCTTGGGAATTCTTTAGTGTATTAAGTGGTTTTTTAAAAATACGTTTCTAATTGTTCTATGCCATTGTTCCACCATACATCTTTAGTATATGTTCTAAAAAAAAATGATTATAAAAACATCTCATAGGAAAGGAGAATTAACTTTTAAAATGGCAACAGTGGTTAGTACCTCCCGCTCCCTGCCTCTCCCATGTGTAGCTTGCCAGTCATCCTTCTGTCTTTGGGGAAACATTCTGAAATAGTTGACTGGCATGATAAATGCTGGTATTTTGTATAAAAGGCATAGGGACTTTCAAGTGTGAAGCACTTGTTAGTTGTACATATGACAAATCATGATCTAAGTGTAAGAATTTCTGCCTTATAGGAAGCTGCACGTAGTGAATAATTGGAACGTCAGGCTCAAAAAAATTGTTAATGTTTAGCTGGATAAGAAACTGATTTACGTAACAGGCAACATAGAAACCAGTGGCTATAAAATACAGCAAATGGGAATGAGGAGGTTATTTCACTATTTTTTCTCAAGATAAAATTGGAGGAAAATGCTCCAAAATAGCATAATGTCTTAATTTCCTAAAGTTTTTGCTCCGCTTGCTGCTTTTTTTTTTCTTATTTTCTACTTTTTAATGTAGTTTGGGGCTCTCAGTGTAGAAAAATGTTTAATTTTCTTGCAGAAGAGCTATCTGAGTGTACAGCAGGTGTCTCTGATTCCTATTCTCCTATGGCCTGATTGAGATCTGTACATGCTGATGTTGGATGAAAGCAGTAATTGCCATTATTTTTTAATGTAGCACTTAGGGAGGCATGCTGAGCTTGTAAGCTTCTGAGAACACCACTCGCTTTCTTCTAGCTGGACAGTGCTGTGAGTGGTCATGTGGTGAAGGCTGGTTCTGTTGCCAGCCAAGGGGAAGTGGGAAGGTTGCACGTGCCAGCCAGAAGGCTTTTGGCTAGAGAATGGTACAGCATCTGTTCTTGCAAGTTTAGTGTTTGCTCTTGGTTTGAGACTGCTGCCATGATGCCTTGGAGTGTAAAGCCACAGGTGTGCTAGCTGTAGGAAACAAACTAAGGCGCAGGAAAAAGCCCTTTGATCAAGCCAAGTCTCTGGGGCCGTGGAGTAGAAGGCAGTTGGTAGCGCAGTCCAGTGTGGTTTTTGCAGTTCAGAACCAATCCTGAGTCTTAACACTCAGACCTGAGACTGAGCAAGTTTGAGCCTTCCCTACAAACAGAGCAAAACCACAACTTACTTCTGGCTTGGCTTCTCTCAGACAGCTGATAGTAAGGTAATATCTACAAACCAATGTGCTAGCAGTCAAGTCTGTTCTGAAGAGTACTCATGTGGGTTTGGGGTGTGTGTTTGTGTGTGTGTGTGTGAAGATTCTCTCAGGTGTGAGAATAGGATCATAGAAACAAAATGATGGATGAGAGAGGAAATCTGGTGTTCATGGTGGCTGGAACTGGAAGCAAAATGTTTGAAAGTGGAAGAAGGTTCATTTGAGAAGGTTTACACAGTAGTTTATATTGTGAATTGCTGTATGGGGTAATGCCCATCAGGACAGAGCCCTAAGGGCATGGGCCACCAGAAGAAAGAGGGAGACGATCCTTCCACTGAATGAGATGGCAGTGCATATTGCCTTTAATGTTGTATCTCCTTGAAGGTCATATGATTAGAATAAAACCCCACTAATAAACTATTTAGATAAGTAAGCCTCTGAACTAAATAGGACACAGCTGCTATAAAAGGCAATTGTTTTTCTGCAGTGTAGGTCTGGGGTAGCTAAAGCAGGATATTGCAACAGTGTTTTGCTTGCTTAAACAGTGTTCTCAGCTTTGTCTTTATCAGTACTTCTGATTTATTTATTATTTTTAAGGACTGAAGCAGTAACATCTCTTACTCTTTCAGGTTTTTCTCATTAAAGAAAGAAACATTATTGCACCCTATAAAACAGTAAGAGTAAGTATTTTTCTTTTTTTGCTAATCTTAGAAAATTAATGTTTTGCAAGGATTTATGTTCCCATTTCTGAAAGGGTAAGATAATTATCATTTGAGGAATATGACAATAAAGCTTAAAAAATTAATAATTGTGCATATTGATAAAACAAGTGTCTGAATTCTTCCATAACTGGCTTGTGATATTTTTTGGAGGACATACTGCAGACTTGACACTTGCTATTTAGCTTGATGTGCGGCTCTGGGGGCTCAACAGTCAGAGCTGTCAGCTGACTGCTAGTATCCAGTGGACACTTCTTCCTGGCTAAATGGCTTCTCATCAGTTCTGCTCACACCTGAGATAAGATTGCTAATTGATAGTTCCCAGCTGAGTGTTTCACAGTTCAAAGAAATGGCAGATAAGACTGCTTACAGCATAAATCAGAGCTTAATTCTGGTTGATTTCTCTTGATGGAGTGGGTCTCCTCTGATTCTGAGCCTGGAGGCCTCAAGGTAAGAGTTTTTCACCTGGAATGCAGGACGGGTTAAAACAAAAACACAAAATGAAAATTCAGAGTCATTAAACACCGTATTTGCCCTGGAATTGAAACAGACATAATGATATTTCTCAACATATTTGTTCAAGTAAGACATTTCAAGAATGATAGAGACATAAATTTGTGTTACTGTAATGAGCAGGGAAGAGGCAAGAGTTGATCTCTGTTCTCTCAACAGCTGCTTTAGGTTGGTTTTGTGATTAGATCTGTCTCTAAACAGGGATTTTTACATTTTCTTTGTTTGCTTTGTGCATTCTTTATATATTGAACCTGTTTTTTTTTCTAGTCCTTCTATTTTCTGTTTAGCCTCCATGTGCAAAATTTATTAAGCATCATACAAATACCTTACCACATTACCAACACAGTGAAAATAAAACAATCAAAAGGGCTGTTTGGAAGGCTTTTCACTTTATTTTCTCCTAAGTCAAGATTCATTCATACCTAAAATGTTCCTGACAGTTAACCATTATAATTTACTTCACCAAAGTGCAGCTATGTTTCTGCATATTAAAACAAGAAATCTAGTTTGTCTTCAATCATTGCAGATTTTTTTCTGTTGTTGCTGAATATCTTCTACTTGAATCATTGGCATGTCATTGAGTGCGGGAATTTGGTAGTACATATTATCTTCCATGTCCTGCACTGATTGTTTCAGTTTAATTACAAAATACTGAGGTATTGTCTTTGTATACGGCTGGAGAGCTACAGAGAGAACTGCTTACAAAAGCTTTTACGTTGCTGTCTGTGAGCAATCCTTGTTGGATCATCCACTAGGATTTATGAGACCCGTGCTTTCGCTGTTGAAGGAAGATGGTGCTCTGGGTGAAATGTTACAAGGCTTTTATCTAAATGTTACTGGATTTCTTGTCTCCCTTTACTCAAGCTCCAGTTGCTTCCTGAAGCATGCTTTCCTCTTGGATTGCTGTCAGTTCAGCTCAGATCATGTACATTTCACTGAAGATCATCTAGGCTTCTTTGTCTTCTTTCCTTCAGTTTCAGATCAATCCGGTTGTACCCACTGATCAATGCCTTGATGTCATCTTACTACTCACTTTTTTTTTTCTTCTGTAAAGACTAGCCTGAGAAATTACAAAACCTTACAGAAACGTGTTGATACATTTTATACTACATTAGGGGTCATCAAGGGATCCCACAACCTTTGCTAAATATGAGTTATGTGTAAAAGTATTGCCAGTCGATCTATGCACATACTTTGAATATGCTTAAGTCAAACCCAGAACTATGTACTATGAAACGACACTTAAGAAAGCTGGGAAAACTCTGAAGGGGAAAAATGAGTGTGCTGGACATGCTGGGTGGTATGTTAGCGAGGTTTTTATAAGTAACTGGTCAAAACAGGTTGTGGTTGGCTTTAGGATCTTTTCAGCTCAAAACTATTTATGTAGAGGAGAAAGGTAACTTTTATAGACTAGTATTTAAAGATTTGACGGGCTGGTATTGTTTGTCTAAAAGATACACAGTAGCTGTTTGATATGTCATTTACTAATTCTACATTTACTTGTGTTCAGCTGATATTGAAGTACACAGAGCAGGTACTAGTTCTATATTTAGCTAGTACCTTTTATAAATACATATATATATAAAAAAAGGTATATAGTACCTAATATAAATATATATATATTTAGCTATATATGTAGCACTTTTATATTTACTGATGTTTAAGCTGTATTGGTTTGTTCACTTCAAAGTTACTATGTTCCATTGCATAAATAATGGACTAAATACTGCACAAAGAGCTTACCACAGGAAGGATACATTTGTAAAGAAAAAAAAATAGTGTTTAACATCTGCCTTGGGAATGTTTCAGGTATGCTGCAACCTTTGATAGCATACTTTGACCAGGTTTTAGAGTGCTTTTAGTTTTGATTTTTTTTCACTGAGCTTTATTTTAAACTCATTTGTAGTAAATGTACTTTTGGTTTTAGGGTAGAACAGAGCACTTATTCCAACTGGATGTTGCTGGGAAACTAGGAGATGTTGTGCAAACTCTGCATCAGGTATGTGGTTATTTGGTATCGCTACACACTTAATCACAGCATTATTTTTTATATATATATATTTAATGGAGAGCTGTATTTAAATACTTAATTTGAAGGTGAAATTTTTGTAGTATCTATTTTTAAAATGTAGCAGTTGAACACAGCATCTAGTTCTGACACCTGTCGTAAGCTACCCATATTAGCTTTTACTGTGCACGGGTATAGTATACAGGCAAAGTAATAACATGACAGTAGCAACGAACAAACATGTCCTACTTTAAAAAGAAAAAATAATATCTCTTTTAGTACTCTTGTCATTAAGAATGCTAAAGGCCCCTCCAGTTTGTATTGACTTCTGAGCTGTGTGGGAGTTCTCTATGCTATTTCACTTAAAGTTCCCTGTTCTTCAGCTTTACAGGGCTTCTTGTCTAGATAAGATGGGAGATCAAGCTGCCATGGTAAGTAACTGATTAGCTCTTTATCACTGTTTTAATAATAAAATTTTAATTGCATTTGAATCATAGACCATATTAACTTTTTTTTCTTCCACGTTAGATAACTGCTATATTGCAGTCACGCTTGGCTAGAACATCATTTGATAAAAACAGGTATCCTTCTAATCACTTTCTACTGGAAATTATTTTCAGCTTTTTGGTTGATGAGTCTACTGCGAGAGTACTTAACAAACAAGGTGCTTGTTTGGGGCAGCATAAATTCTCTAATTCAGGCAGTTATCATCTTTGTATTCTGAACCATCTGGAATGGAAATGGGAAATTCTGTGTTATGAAGATGAATGTGATACTTTTTTCTCTCTCCACACTGTTCATTTATCTGTGAATTTGTTGCAAATTTGGCATCAGTATATGCCAAATAAAGCTCTGTGTGGAAAAATCAGCTGGCTTACTGCTCTGAGACTGATGCAGAAGGTAGCAACTTTCCTTTCTGGAGTGCCTGTTTAAGTAGAGTTCTCAACAAAGAACTTTATTCATGTCTAAAATAGGCTTAGTAGAGTCCCAAGGTTATAAACTAACTTAAAACCTTTCTAAAGAATTTAAGGGTAGCTCTACCTAAGAAAGAACTGGAGGTAAACTTACTCCTTTTCTTCACTTGTAGATTTCAAAGCATTTCTGAAACGCTGCATATGGAATGTAAAGCAGAAATGGTGACACCACTGGTGACTAATCCAGGGCATGTGTGTGTTACTGATGCTAACTTGTACTTCCAACCTCTTAATGGATATCCTGTAAGTGCCTCGTAGACAATCTTGCATATGGTGTGAGCACGCTGCCCCTCTAGTGGACAGTTTTCATTTTCTGTATGATTCCTCTTAAATGGACATGGCGCACATCTCCAAGGCTCTATTTTCAGTTAGAATCAGAAGCTCTTTAGTTTTCCTTTATCTGTGCTGCTCTGTTGCATTCAGTGTATATCTGCTTCTGAGGCTTTATTCTGTGCCAACTTGCTTAAAGCTGACCTCCTACTGACAAAGCACAAAATATCCTTTCTTCATACTCTTAATATTTAAACATCACTTTTTTTGACATTGCATTTAAGATAAATTTCTTAATCTTACTCTGTGATGCTGTTCCTACCTAGTGCGAGTTTTATGTGCATTTACTTTATATTGGAAGATCTTAGGTACGTTTTCTATTAAACTAATAATCTCTTTTCTCTAGAGGAAACCTGAGTGCATGTGGCAGACAGGTTACAGCTTTGGAACTTTTGTCAGAGAAATAGCAGTGATACTTTTAGAGTATTAGTGGCCTGCTGAGACATGTCCAGGCAAGGAAAACGCGTTTCACAGCTGATGACAACGTGCTATTCCATTTCTGTCCACCAGCTGGCACCATTGGCAAACAGTTTGCCCAGCAGCCCAATGGCTTCCTTATTTTTTCGTATAGCTTATTGTGTTCTGCTCCTCTCTTGCATGATTATTATAACTGGCAACCGACTTGGGTGATAATACGCTATTCTTTCGTTATTCTTAAACTGCTTTGCTACTCAGACAAGAACCAACAGCAAAGACAAGCTGCTTCTTTTTAACATAATTGCTTAACACCTCTGTTCTACTGCTAAAATGACATGGATGGATATTGTTTTCGTGTTGCTGGTATTCCAGACTGACTGGAGAAGTTAATGTAGAAGAAAATACTTTCTAGAATATCTCTATTTTTTTCTTCCCCCTTCTTGCCCCCCCCAGAAGCCAGTAGTACAAATAACACTGCAAAATGTACGTCGCATCTATAAAAGAAGACATGGGCTAATGCCACTGGTAAGCTCAAATATATATTTTTTTATGTCTTTCGGTATATATTGTTTCTTAAAATGAGCAGCTGAAACTGTATGTCATTAGGTAAAAGCTAAATGTTTTTAAAAACTCTGAATTAAGTAGCGCACTGCGCTCACAGATCCTTTCTGGTTTTTAAGTGTTCTCGTTCCCAGTGTTGTGAAAAAGATAAAAACAGGAAGGCTGAACTCTTGTCAAGGATGAAAAATTTCTTTTGTAAGCAGTCAGTGTAGGGGAAGGGAGAAGGGAGTACCTCCAGGGAGCAATTAATTCCATTTATCTCTAACACTTATCTTGGGATAGAATGAATTGCTCTCTCATGGTGTGTTTTCTCTCTGGATTGATTCATGGAGGGAGTTTGATCACTGGTTCAGATTGAGACTAATGCGGAGTGATGAGTTCTGCTGTACATGGCTAAGAGACGATGAGAGTGCTTCAGTAGAACCTCTGAACTTATGCTTTCAGTGTTCACACTGAAACTTCAGTCTCGAATGAATTTTTTTTGTCTCAAAACACATTTGAACTAAATAGACATTTAACTCTGCCTCACCCCATTCACTTAGGACAAAAAAAGTGTATTACTTGTGCTTAATCAATCTAGACAGAGCCAGTGTATGGCTAGCTATAAAGCTATTTGTTCAGCTGGGTGTGACCTGAATGCTTTTATGATTGGAAATAGAAATTATAAAAATGTCAGAATATGTGGGCAAAACTGCTACCCAATTTACAGTCCTAAGTTTTAGATATTAGTAACTGGAATATTCTGTTTAAAAAATGTTAATATTGCAGCTTGTCAGTAATGCTGTCATTTACTTTTCTCCTCTTCCCCCCCCCCCCCCTTAACTTCTAAGGGACTTGAAGTATTTTGCACAGAAAATGATCTATGTTCTGACATCTACTTGAAATTCTACAACTATCAAGATCGAGATGAACTCTATTTCCTTATTGCAACATATATAGGTTTGAAGTATTTATTTATTAATGTAGTCTGTAGTACTTTGTGAACGTAAATTTGTCTGGGCTTTGCTCTGTTGATTTGTGGGAAAAATGAGAAGAATAAACAGATATATTGGCCCTAAAAATTTTTGATGGAAGTAAGCGAAGTTCAGAATGAATGTTGCAAAGTTGCATGTATTTTCTTCATTTGAAGAGCTGAGTGTGGAAGCTGAGATAGCATTATTAAGGTGAAATTTGATTTGCAACTTGATACACACTGTTGTTTGACATAACCCCCACCAAAAAAAAAAAAAAAAAACCAAAAACAAACAAACAAAAAAAAAAAACCCAAAAAAACCCACCAACAAACAAAACCCACCAAAAACAACAAAGCAAACCAACAAAAGCCCCACAAACACTTTATCTTCAAAGCAAGGGGTAAATAAGATCCACTCAGCTAAACTGTGTTTTGCTGAAAGGCTGACTGAATTGTGGGTGGATCCCCCGGCCACCAGTTATGTCCAAGTGAAAATCCTGTTGAGAAAGTTCCCGTAATGGATGGATTTCCAGTGTACACTTAAGTATGTGAGCTTTCCTCACTCGTAGCAGTGATTGATGAAAATTACCATTCTGAAACAGTTAAATTCTCCTTTCTATTAAATCTTAATTGCATTAATTTCTAGGAAGTGATACCTGTCTTTTGCAGATCATGAACTGAAACTTTATGAAACTTTCTAAATAGACTAGTGTGTGCAGGAAAAACAAGCAGAAAAAAACCTAATAGTTTTTCTGTAATGCTACTACAACTGAAACATTGAAACTCACATTTACTGCCAATATTGAAAGTGTTTATGCAAAGTTTGTACTGTTCTGTTATTGTACCAGAGGTCTAGTTCTGTTTTGTAATGAATTTGCCTAAGTATCAGTTGACGTTTTCCCCACATCACTAAGCAAAGTAGAAAGGCCACACAGGAACAATCACTTCCCCTAAGAATTGTTTTAGTCTTTTAGATTTTCCTTTTGAAAAGGAAGTAAGTTCTGATATGGTTTTCCCTGTTACTGAAATAACTGCTGCTGTTACCCTGCTTCAGACTTTTTTTTTCTGGATAACTTTCAAAGATGAAATTTCAAGATGCAGATGAAGATGATGTTGTTGGAGCTTAGAAATCAAAAAAGGGTGAGCCCTTTCTCTAAAGGTGTTTGTAGCACCTCAATAGCTGTCTGACAGCAGAAAATCCTCTCTTTGAAGGTGCTAATGCTTTTTACATGTAGAATTTAAGGTGCTAAGGTGAAGGGAGGATTGGAATATGTTTTTCCAGCCTATGCTAGTCTAAAATAGAGGCCGATCATGTCCTAATCTGAATTCCTTTTCTTCTAGTTAATATTTTCAGTGATAATATTAGAGTAATTTGATGTTCCATAGAAATTCTATAGCTTTGTGTTATAGCTTCAGCAGCAAATGATGGTAAAAGGTAAAGACTTCTAAGTATGGGGAAGAGCAGCCTATAACACAGTTGTGGTAAAATAATCATCCAGAAATGTGCCGTATAATGCTTTCTGTAGCTAGGATGTGGTTTCACTGTGGTTACTTGATGATTGGACTGTTCTTGCCATCATGCCATGGTTGCAGTCCTTCAGTTCTATTTCAGGCATTTGCCAAGGTGCTGTACTCTGAATCGATGGAAGGAACAATTGAAAAAACAGAGAAAAACCCGAAAAAAAACCCTGTGCAAAGCTATCTCTCCCCCACCCCACAATTTCTCCTGATAAACCTGCCAGAGAAGATAACAAAGAAAGGCCTTTAATTTCATTTTAAGGTGGAGGGACAGAATGCAATCAACATTCCCAGGTCATTTCGTTGTCCAGCAGCATAACTTTGTATTCTTGCCATTGAGTAGAGGGGTAGTGCAATATTGAATATCTTGAGCCCCTGCCTAATGCTTCAAATGGAAACTCCAGGTCCGTAATTTCTACTTTCTTGAGTGGTGGTCAAGTTTTATCTTCCCCAAGTCTCTTTGTTTTGGTGGTTCTGAAACTGAATCCTGTTCACATACGAACATAACTTCTTTCCACAAGTCATTGTTAGTGGGCATCCTTAGTTGTCCAGTAGGAAAATATATTTAATTTTTTTTTTCTTGACTCCAGCAGAACTACTTCTAGAAATTTGAAACCCTAAAGATTGCCTGATTGCCAAGAGGGCTGTTCATGGTCTGCAAATACTTTTCTATGCCTCCATAACAGTTAAAATTCTTTCCCATCCATTGTTTCCATGTTTTCAGCACTCCTTCTGCATGGTTGTTGTTGTTGAATGCCATTCAGGCCTGTTTGAACAGATCCTTAAAAAAACGTATACAATATGGTAGCTATTGAAGCATGAAGTTACCACTTAATTTTGGCTTGTTCTTTTAAACAACTGTGCCCTTAATGTTACAGTACCTTGCATGTTAATCACAGTATAATTTGGGGATGGAAGTCCAAACCACAAAACTCTTAATGTTTTCTTTTATTTTAGAAAATCATATTACAGAGCATACAGCTGAAAGTTACATGTTGCAATGGCAGCGAGGACATATATCAAATTACCAGTATCTTCTTCATCTAAACAATCTGGCTGATAGAAGCTGCAACGATCTCTCCCAGTATCCTGTATTTCCCTGGATCATAGCAGACTACTCTAGTTCAGTATTAGGTATGTGTATACAAAAAAGGCATGTTAGTGCATTATGTCCAACCTGCAGTGTCTCAGGGCAGCTTTTACACTGCATAAAGTTAACGTTACATCAGAGTGAACCTGGCATTAGTGATCTTGGAAGTTTTATTGTGCACTTACCCCTCCTCTGAAGTTTAGTGGATAAAATACCTCACCTTTTTCTGTTAAAAACTTCACTCTTCACATCCAGAGTATGCACCAAGCATCTGCTTGGTCACTTTGAAAATTGGCAGTACTGAGCGTTCAAAGACTGTCTGTGACTAATAAATGCAAAGGAACCGGTAAAATTGGTTTTTATGGAACAAGTTGGATTAATTGAAATGTGTAGGATCCGGTTGTTCTTTTATAGTTCTTAGCATAGTAAGTTGAAAGGAAGAGACTAATGGCCTGTGCCAAAATTGGTTACTTGATTAAGGGTCTTAGTGCAGTTTGTGTTGGAAGCTTGTTCTCTTGAGGATTGTGTCCCTCTACAAGGAGGAGAGTAGGGGAATCTATTTCTGTTTTCATCAGCACCCACTGAAACACCTCGATCCAATTGTTTGGTGGTATTTAACTGTAGCCTGACAGAATAGTTAATGAGTAGGAGGAAGACAATACCAGCTGATTTTGTGCCTCAGGTAGCAGGACCTGTGCTAAGTAGGTGATGTCATGTACATGTACTAGTTCTGAATGAAGCAAGAGCTATGAGATTACATCTGCTTGGAAGGAAGATGATGAGTAGCCATTTACAGTAAGACTTTATTCTTTTGCAGTTAGGGAGCAGAAGTTACTGGAGGGGTTCTGCATTGTTTTTTGTTTGTTTTATTGCTGTTTGGGGTGGGGTGGGGTGTCTTCTGGTTTCAAGTATTGATCAGAGTACATTCCCGTCTAGTAGAATGCCTAGAGTCTAACTATATCTTTTTAGATCTGACCAAGCCTGAAACGTTCCGTGACCTTAGCAAACCAATTGGTGCCCTGAATAAGGAAAGGCTGGATAGGCTATTGGTATGTATATCTTGGCTTTTACGTGCTGTGCATTGTGGGCCTTGTACATATTGGCAGTAAAAGGAGCTTTGTCAAGCAGGTTTTGGGAATTACGTAGATACCAAACTATAAACCTTATCAGAAGCAAACTTACCTGTAAACATAGCACATTTCCTTTCAGCTTGATTTCATTGGTACTGATTTAAAAGCATTTGAACCTGTTTCCTTGCTCTTACTGCCATTTCATATGGATATGCTTTAAAATGTTTTACCTCACTTTTAAAATAAAATCCCCAAATCCATTCAACTATTGTGAGTGCGTTTGTATGGCAGGTACTGGGATGCTATAAACATACACGGAAATATAAAACTTCAAGACCAATGGATTTAAATGCATAATGTAAAATACATGTATCAATTATACAAGACAAAGTGGTAGAAAACTTAAGTACTTCCATTTAAGAAAAATGCTGAATCGAGGGAGAGTACTTCAAAGGGAGGAAACCTGGATCCGTAGAGATCAGAGCACCAATCTAAAATTTGCACATGCAGATAATAGTGCACAAACTTTTTCTATTTCTCAAAGTAGGCAGACTTCCTTTACGTAAGCAAACACATAATTACAAGCTTAGAAGATCCTCCCTTTCTTAGCTTTTAATTCTTTGTATAAAAGCATTGTCTTCTATGGTAAGTTAATTATTCTGAAATTTACAGAACATAACCATATTGGTTTAGAACATTCATTAGTTCTTAATGAAGCATAGCAAAAATATTGCCAGACTAACTGCATTATATTGTCAAAAAAGATTAAATATTTCAAAATTGTAAAGCTTCCTGAGGTTGTTGAAGGTAGGAACATGATAAATGTTATGTTTTCAATAACAGTACACAGTTTTCTTTCTAAGATCTGACTGTGTCCTTAAATTGTTAGCTGTCTCATGCCTACAGTAAAAGTAACTTTATTTAGATTATGATAGGTTTTAGGGGTAACACCTAGGTGCTTCAAACAGGAGAGAGTCTTCCAGGTTGAATTAAGTCAGTATGTTCTTCCATACTTATTAAACTTCACATGAAAGACAAAAAGGAAGTATTTGTTTGGACTCCTTTGAAGCTGAGTCGCTGCAGTTACATGTGAAAGTGAGAGAGGAAAAAACCCTGGTAATTCTGGATGATATATATATACACACACACAAATTACATATATGTATATCATATATATATCTCTCTCTCTAATATAACTTAAAACAACTTTTTACTTTCTTGATTTACTGATTATGGTTATTAGAGCTTTTTTTTATTGTTACAAAAAAAAAATAAATAAGGGTGGTCCTAGTCTGTGTCTTAAAAAAATAAAAAGTGTGTATGTGTTTAATATTGAAGGAAAGCAGGAGTGCTGATTTTAAACAGACCTCTCTTTCTTCTTCATATGTTGCAGACACGTTATCAGGAAATGCCAGAGCCCAAGTTCATGTATGGGAGCCATTATTCATCTCCGGGTTATGTTTTGTTTTACCTTGTTAGAGTTGGTAAGACAGCTTTTACATGCTCTCTGAGCAGACCGTTACCTCCAAAGTGGACAAAGTTTGGAGCAAGCTGATGTTTTTTTTTTTATTTCTCCTTAGCCCCAGAATACATGCTGTGTCTGCAGAATGGAAAGTTTGATCATGCTGACAGAATGTTCAACAGGTTTGTTTACATTTTGTCTATACCTGAATTGGTTTTGTTTTCAGATATGCATCAAGGGAGTGCAAAGCCTTAAAAAATAGCTTTTTAACAAATGTGTGACTGATACATGTTATCTAGTCTTGCAGAAACATGGAAGAACTGTTTGGATGGCGCAACAGATTTCAAAGAGGTAATTGGATGGAAAATGATTGAAGTCCTTGGTATCTGTGCTAAGCTTTCTGTTCATAGATGTCTCCTGTTGATTTGAGAGTTTTGAGGTGGGGCTGGGGTGTGTTTGGTTGGATTTTTTAGAGGGTTTGTTTGTGGATTGTAGTTGTGTGGGGGGGTTGTTGGGGCTGTTGACTGCAATTTATGAATCCTTTAACGTTTTTAACTTCTTCTTTCTCTGTAATTCCATGATTGCTTGTCTGTGTCTGCTTTTAATTTAATAGAAGTGTTATTGTGAATGTTATTGGAATAAGTGGGAATTACCAGAGTGGAATAGGGCTGAAAAGATGCAATTTTATGCATTGTCTGCTGGAATCTTGTAAGGATTTGGCTGTGTTACAACAGTACATCTGGTGAGGTTAAACTGTAGTTTTATCTTAGTTTTTTGAGCCTTAGAGAAACCATAACTTGTAGAATATGTTGAGAATGATTAACTGTCAGATAGTGGGTGTTAATGCTTCTTTGATAAAGGAGTCTAAAATAGTGATACTTTAAAAAAAATATCTATAGTTAATGGTTAGCTATGGTGGTTCTTAAATAATTGGCTTAACCTCTGAAACTTCTGTTATCATTCTCGTTTTAGTCTAGACTTTTGTCTTGACTCTTACCTGATATCTTAAAAATAAGAAGGTAGCTATGCAATGACAGTTCTGAAGATACTCTTAGATGTTATGGATTTGTATGCCACACATTACGTGTTAAAAATATTTATGCCACTCTGAATTTATCTCAAAGAATTGCCTTGTGGGTACTCAAAAAGCCTAGAAGTAGTTGGAAGGATGTAATGGGAGGAAGTTTCCAGTACTACTTTATTGACAAAGAAGAAAGCCTGGAAAAATTACTACCCAGCTTTAGGACTTGACATACAAACTTCGACGACTTTTAGTTTTTACTGACTGTATTTGACATAAATGATCAAAGCTAGGCTAATCTCAAAATTTCCTTTTTTTTTCTTCTTCCAGTTGATTCCAGAATTTTATGAAAATGATTCTAGTTTTCTAGTAAACAGTTTGAAGTTGGACTTGGGAAAAAGGCAAGGTGGAAAGATAGTTGAAGATGTAGAGCTTCCCCCTTGGGCATCAGGTAATAATAGTCAAACTTCTTGTATTATGAATTAATTCAAGATTATCTAGATTCCTGGGATATGGTGGTGGTTCTCTCAAAAATACCCGTTCTGTTTTCTTAGGAAGGATTTTTTGCTTTAAACCATTGAGATAATTAATAGTCGCATTTAACTTTTGTAGCAAACTCGAGGTTTGGTGTGGGCTGTTGAGGTTGGTTGGGCTTTGTTTTTTGTTTGGTTTCTTTTTCAAGAAGGAAGATGAACAGAGATGGATACCAATACTGAATGGGGTATCTTCTCCTGCAATTAACCTTTCTCTTGCCAGGTCCTGATGACTTTCTGCGGAAGAGTCAAGAAGCTTTAGAAAGTCAGTATGTATCAGAACATCTTCATGAATGGATTGACCTAATATTTGGCTGCAAGCAGAAAGGAAGTGAAGCAGTTGCAGCTCACAATGGTAATTACACACTTTATAGAAATTGCAAAAATAAAAAAAAGGGATGCTTTAATTAGACAGGAATTGTAAATAACAGCATATCTGTGTCTGACTTGTTTTGAGCGTTCAAAACTGCTTTGAATGCTTGGTCCTTAAAGGAAATGCAGTTCTTTGTTACTGGAATCGATGTCTTATCTAGTAAAGTCTATTGCCTTCATCGTAATTTGCATCTTTGAAGATGTACCTAAGATAGTAGGCAAGAAGATTCTATAGCGTTGCTGTTACTTTCTCGCACAGCGTTGTGTGGCAATGTAGTATGGAATTAGTGTCTGCCGATTAAAAGTAGGAATCTGTAGGATCTCCACATGAACATGTATTTAACTTCCCTACACCGTGATTGCAGTGTGAGAATATCCATACAATTTTCCAAACTCCACCTGAGAGAAGTGGCAAGGGAAAGAAGGGGCTAATGGGCTATAACTGTTCAGGAGCAAGAATGAAGGAAGAAATGTGCAAGTGACTAGGTTTGTCCTTATGCACATATATACTACTGCAGTAGTGTATATACTTTTTACTGTACATGTGGAAAGTTTCACTATTTGCAAGCTTATTCAGAGCATGTATGTAGCCATTGTAAATGCTCACAAAAGGGGCTGTTATGTAATTGCTATGATGATGTGTTTAATTTATCTAAATCTAACAGTAATAGCAATTATTAACTTACAGCTAAATATCAAACTGCTGTATTTTGCTACCCAGTAAGGAAATGTCTCCTTGGCAAAGGAACACTAGCACTTTAGATTTTTAGGGTGTTTATTCCAGAACCCCTGATGCTTTTGAAGGATTGCAAGTAACAGACAATATTGAGATACCTTGTTAAGTGCAAACTAGAATAACTTTCAAAAGAGAACCTGCCTGCAACAGTGGGGAGGGAAGGAATAAGCAACTCTTCATTTTAGTAGCCCGTGCTTACTACTTCCAGGGTAAGATGATGGGATTTGTTTTGTGGTGGGTTTTTTGTTGTTGGGTTTTTTTTTAATATGCTTACCCACATGTCCTTAAATCATGATTGGCTATATTTTAGGTTTGCAGGGGTTGGCATCCAACCGTACAGTGACCGTAAGTGTCAATTATAATGTGGCAGAGGCTTTGAATATGGTAAATCAGCATTTAAATTACGGCACCTATATTTTTATCTCTCAAATAAGAGCACGTTTTATGCACAACATGCTATTTCTGCTGCAGCATGGATTGTTATTAGCATAACGAGTTGCAGATACTTTAGAAAAGAGAGACAGAATTTATCTGTTTATGAATGAACCTGTGTCAAAAGATAAAGTACATGTTCTTATGCAGAGACCCCAAAGTAGTTCACTGTATAACTGCTATCCTCATAGCAAATTAACAGGTGAATAGGCGGACCTTTATGATCATTCTTTACTACATTTTGTTACCTGTTGAGAAGATAACCAGAGATCCAGTTATGCAACTGTGCTTTTTTTTCCCTTTATTGTGTATATGTGTGGGGAGTTATTTAATGAAGCTTAAATAAGTCTTCATTTATGAAAGGACTGATTTCTTCTGAAACTTTCTTTGAGTTTCTTAGAAATCCTAACTTTTTTTCAGGTAAGAAACCCAGGATTAAAACACAAGATCTCAAACTCTATAGTTTGCTGAAATAGCTTGGTTGCTTAGGTATAACCAAGTTGAGTAAGAATCACAACTTCATCTTGCATAACTACTATAAAAACAAAGAAAATAAGCCTTGTATATCTACATTGTACAAATAAACTTTTTATTTTCTAGTGTTTCACCCATTAACTTATGAAGGAGGAGTGGATTTAAACAGGTAATTAACAGGAATCCACTTTTTTTTGTTTGTTTGTTAAAGCAGTTAGCTAAATTTCTCAGTATCCCTCCAGGTTCTTTGCTGGTTGTAGAAGTGCTCTGTATGTGAATGGTGTAGCTCTTCCATTTTATACTCCCAAATACACAGAGAACCAGCGTCAGGTTTCTCAGTTTCAGCATGCATTGACTGATTGTTATGTGAACACTTTGTCAGTCCGGCTTTTCTGAAATTGCTTTATTTTTTTAATTTATGAGCATATTGTCATCGTACATAAACAAAATAAGGAAGCTGTCATATGACTGTCCATCACATCTGTGGTAAATCAGTTCTGTAAGAATTTGTGATGGCCTATAGTGCAGTAGTAACTGCATGTGCAGGCCCATGCTTTCAGGGGAGAGGACAAGAAAAAAAAATACTTGCCTACTTGGCTTAATTAAATATCTTGTTTTTGTAAAGTATTATGGACCCCAATGAAAAGGTAGCTCTGCTGACACAAATCTTGGAGTTTGGACAGACGCCAAAACAGTTGTTTACAATTCCTCATCCTCGAAGGATAATACCGAAGTTGAAAAGCTTGTCTGGAACATCTAGTCACAGTGTTTCCATAACTGAGTCTCCAGGTAAATGTTTAATAAATAAACTGACAATGTAGCAGATTTGTAATTTTGAGAAGTACTGCATCTTTCTCCCACAGCATCTCATTATACAGCTCTCTTGGCCACTTCTCCTGTAGGCCAACTCAAAATAAATCCATTAACTAACTATTAAAGAAAAATGGGCAAGACCAGTTTCAAATTTGAAAATACAGGTGTTGTCCGATGGTTTGTCTTCTGTTTGAATGGTCTTCTCTGGGACTGTTCAACCTCTGCTTTTGAAGCTGTGGGAGGACTGTCATCCTTGACCTTTCGTGACGCTTCAAAATCAAGCTAATATGATAACACCTTCAATGACTGTATCCCCAGGCATTCTAAATGATGTGAAGATTTGTTCAGTTTTTGAACAGGCATGTCTTTGGAGAGATCCGTTGGCTTGTTGCAAATAAACCCATAGAATTTAAATTAAATGTCCAAATTTGTTTTCTTTTCCAAGACTTGAATGAAAATCTGTATAGAAATTACTTTGTTTTCCCTACATACTGTAGGGACAATGTTGACTGAATAACTTCCTTGCGCAACAGTGCAGTGTGAAGAAATTGTGACATTCCTAACAGAATAATAAAAGCATGTGCTGTATTGTAACAGTAGGTGACTTCCCTGGTACTTTTCCATTTGGAAAGCTCTTGACATCTCAATGGAACACCAGAACATCTTTGCAGAAACATTTTTGGTTTGTTGTTTGGTTTTGGGTTTTTTTCCATTTTGGAAATGTATTCTGTAAAGTCTCCAGTTTAAAAGCTCCAGTTTTGGGAGAAAAATAATATTTTTGACTGTGTAAGATAATGCATCCAGGAAGAAATTTGGAAAAACAATTTGTGATATTGTCACTCCCTGCATTAGCCAAAAATTCTTATTTCTGGAGCTCTGCATGATTTCTGTACTTTCATATTTATGTTTGCAACTTCAGCTACCTCATTGTTTGAAATCTATTTTCTATTTGTGATGAAACTTTATTGTGGCATTTTATTGCAGTTTCTCCAAATGAGGAATCATTTGAAGATTTGACAGAAGAAAGTATAACCCTTGCTTGGAATAATATTGCCAAACTAAAATTAGATGAGCAATATAAAATTCACAAAGAGTAGGTACTATTCTTTTGTTTTTACAGTCAAAATTGCTCAATTTAATTGTGGGGTAGGGGTATCTGCATCTCCATCTGAATGATGTCTTAGGGTTTAAGGTAAATACTTTGTGAGACAGCTCATTGATTTGATTACACAAGATGAGTATATGTCAGCTTGATTATCTTTTGCTTGCTTGTTCGTTTGTTTCTTATACAGATCTAGAGCTAAGTTCATTATCATTTTAGTACCTGAAGCAGATATTGCTTACCCATCTCTAAAACTATGGTAGCAGCAGTTACACAAAGACTTCCATTTATTTATTTATAACCCCAGAAAGACTTAACTACTTAATCTCATTTAATTTGAAAGGTTAACCCACTTAAGTTCAGCTACTGTACACCTTGAGCTGCTGCTGTATGAGCAGTCTGCCAAGTCTCCAGCTATAGGTTTTCTGTTAATCCAGGTACGAAACTATTGTTCTGATGGATTCCTAGGAAGCCATGGGTCAGCAGGGGCACTTCAGGTGAACTTTGAAAGTACCTAACAATGAACAACATCAGCTATATTTTAAAGAACAGATTTTGCTTTGGTGCCATCCCTTGTCCTAGTGGCTGGACTAGTAGGAGGATTTCTTACTACCCTGAGTGCAACTACTTTCTTGGTGACTGTAACCCAATCTAGAAAAGAAGCATTCTGTTGTCCAGAAAACAAGATTATATTTGTAGTGAGAAAGTGCCTCTGTTACCAGATTGTTAGGGTTAGGGAAATCTTGATCCTGAAAGCAGACTTGAATTTCAGCTTCTGATTTTTTTTTTATTTTTTATTTTCCTGAGGACTGCTGAGAAAAATAATAAACAGGTCTGTATAACAGGATTTTAGCTGTGCAGAGTGCTTTGTCCTTCCTAACCAACTCCCTGACATAAGCTGTATGTCTGAATTTCTAGACTATAGTGACTTTGCCAGTGTCAAATTTGAGTAGAAAAGACATGCAAGTTCTGATTTCCTGACACTTGAGGTATTCAGTATCTGCTTGTAGGCAGGTTCCTGGCTGGCTTTCTGGTTTTGGTGTTTGTTTTTTTTTTTTTTTGGGGGGGGGGGGGTTGGTTGGTTGTTGTTTGGGTTTGGGGTTTTTTTTGCCTAATCCCAAATTGGAAAGGTGGACTATGCAACTATTTATCCTCTCACATGGCAATGTCCTTTCTGATGAGGATGAAGTTCATGCAGAACAATATGGGAAACCTGTACTGGCATTTCACATGTTATATGAAGGTATATTATTGTTTCTAGGTATATAAGATACCACTGTGGTGCTTTTAATCTCCTTCAGTGTTTTAGCTCTTAGATCAAATAACAGATTTTACCTGCAGTCAATTTACAGTATGATGGTTAAGTTTCAAAACCTATGAAATCACCTATAAACTTATTTGTATTAAACAGGGCAATTACTGGAATAGCAGTCACTTGCAATGGGTCTTCTGTTTTCACTACATCCCAGGGTAAGTATTACTTCAGAGGTATTTACTAGAACCTGTAGCATAAATGCAGATTACTGTTTTGTGAACAAAACAGCATGAAACTCTGAAATGTAGTTAGGATTGAATCCCATTAATATCTTCACTGAGAGCAAAAAAAAGATAACATTAAATGGGATATTTCTGGAATCACTGAGATCTGTTTTTTTTACAGTCATGAAAGTGGCCCTATCTTGTGCCAAATGCAGGAATTTTGTCTTTGCTTCACGTTCAATTCTTCCTTACTGTTTGAGAGGATTTCAGTATTCATATGTGAAAGCTACTTCTCTTTGGCTTTTGGATTGTCACCTTTGCAAGTCACCTATTATAGAAATTAAGTTAAATATTTCCTGTAATTAAATAGCTGAAGTATATAAATTTGTTAAGTTTCAGATCACTTCGACTCAAGGGTTTCAATGTTATCTCTAGATAGGCTTGGGAAGGTGGTAATTTCTCCCTTTAGACACCAGAGTTCTTTTAGAGTTTGATAGGCATGGGGCAGTCTGTCTGTAACTGGTACAAAACAGGCCAGTTCCAGGCTCAAATCACAAGCTTTATAAAGAGTTTCTCAAAGACTATGAGAAAGCTATACCTGCTTTTCATAGTAAGATACTTGAATATTCAAACAGGAGCAAAATTACTAGCTTCTATAATATAAACCAGTCATTTTGTCTTCAATTTTGTACATTGACAGATTCAACTTTGAAGATGTTTTCTAAAGAGTCAAAAAAAATCCAGAGAAGTGTGTCCTTTTCAAACATGGTAAGTTGCTGTCAAAATAGAAACAAGATCATTGGGTATCTTCTGAAAGCTACTCGGAGAAATGGTTCTTAGCATGCATCAATGCCTCTTTTCTTCCGCTGCCTACTCAACTGTATTGTGTGTGAATAATTTAGTGGAGTGAACTGATAGTCACTCAGGCCTCCAGGGAGACAAAGCACATTCTGCAAACATGGCAAGGAAGCATTAAATGGTTGCACTTCACTTCTGTGCTAGCTCTGTTCTGAGTTGCCCTGCTCTCCAAGGAAGGGCTTGCAGAAGACAAAGATAGTCTGGCATGTGCAGTGGAGTCTTCCTGAACAACCTTGAACTGCCACTGGGACCAGAATCACAAAGCTTAAATTCCACCCATGTGCTCACATCCAGCATTGCCTTACTGCTCCCAAGTGTTTGAAGGCTGCGAGTCAGCTGGCAGAGGAAAATCAAGCACGGGGTGGAATCTATGCTGGGTGAATTTGAGCCGCCCTTTCTCAATGAGCCATGGTCATGGCAACCTCTAACAACATTTTTCCCTTGCTTCTAAAACAGCAATTGAAAAGAGATTCTGTATTTAATTTTTCTGTGCTTGAACACTGTGGCCTGACCTAGGTCATAGAGATTCACTCCCAATTGTCGTGTTTGGAATCCTTTATTGAGGCAAGATACTAAGATGTAGCAGCCATCTCTGTACCCTCATCTCTAGAGGGAACAAAAAAGGCAAACGTGTCACCCAGACAGAAGCCATAGCATGCTCTAACAGGTACCCAATTAAGTTGCAGGGTCAAGACCCCATGGCCTGCCATGGCACATGCTAGCAGGTGAGTTGAGATACAGTAATTCCTAATGCTTTAGCCAAGCAAAGTTAGGAATGTTGTTTCTTGGCACTGTAAAAAGGAAGCTTTTTGCTGACTCCTAGGCCAAAGGTTATTTTTGCTTGAGGAGGACTTTTTTTTAAAAAAAACACCTCTTCTCTCTGTAGTTTTAGTGCTGATCTGTTGCAGCAATGCAAGAGGCAGTAACCTTTTTACAGTCCAGCAGCTTACTGTTTTTTAGAACAGTCTTAAAACGTGACAAGTAATGATACTAGTAGAGGCAATGGACTGGTTTTTTTTTTATTTTGGGTTTGTTGTTTTGTTGGGGTTTTTTTTTTTGCTGCTTCCCATGATGGTAATGTAGCTGAGCTGCTGTCTGTAAAGAATATTTCTTGTTGAGAATAGTAGGAATTGGTTACATTTGTTTGGAAGAGTTGAGATGGTAAGTAGCTGTCATGGAGAACAAACATCAAAGGAAACCTTCATTTTTAGTTTCTGTTAGCTGTTTGCATGTAAAATCGGCAGTAGCTTACAAGTTGAAGAGCTGACACAATTTCTCCAGAATGAGAAATTGCATACCATGTATGCAAACTTTGAAATACCAGCATTTAAAGAACAGAGATCTGTCAGTTCTGTATGTATTTTTGAACTTCAGTGCTACCTGTATATTTATGAGGGATTAAGTGTTTTTGCTGTACAGTGTCCAACCCATAATGTTTTTCATAGTTAGTGTTCATAAAACACTTTTATGTTGTGTGAATAAAAACGCTGCTTGTTCTCCAGAAGCATGTTAATGTACATCTGCTTGAATTGGGGTAAGAAATCGAGCACTACATTATTTTTATTTATTTTTTCTTGCAGGCTTTGTCATCTTGTCTAATTTTACCAGGAGATACCACTGTCATAAGTTCTTCATGGGACAATCATATGTATGTATTTACTTCCTGTTGACTTTACTGAATTACATCAAGTGCCTTGGTCATTATGTTTACGGGTTCAGATAATGATACAGCAATTCATTGTTAAAATGCAATGTCTATGTTTCTACTTTTTGTTTCAGTAGATTTCTGCTAGAAACTGTAAAAGCAAAGCTACTTTCATCTATTTGGAAAAAAGGGGTTTATTTTCTGAAGACGTAATGCTTTTTTAACCTTTTCCTATTAGCTATTTTTATTCAATTGCATTTGGAAGACAGCAGGACATCTTAATGGGACATGATGATGCAGTCAGTAAGATCTGTTGGCGTGATGGGCGTTTATATTCTGCATCTTGGGATTCCACTGTGAAGGTTTGTATGTGGGGTTGTTATACTTCAATAACTATTTAGTACTTTGTAATGGTCAGCCAGCCAAATGCTTTGGAGTGGATGTACCGTACCTGTTGTACTAGAATAATAACTTAGCTAGTATCATAGTAAGTTTGTTTGTAGAATATCTTCTTCATTTAACTTTATCTCAGTTGTTTCAAAGCTGAAGTGTTATCTTGAAAGAAATTTAATTCATTGTAACTGAACATGGGAGTTTTGGAGGCAGTCTGTATTTGTTGGAGGAACTAGAATGTTCTGAGACCTTGACCGGTGATTCTGTTTGCTGAGTGGAATAGGCTTCTAAAATGTTTAATAGTTTTGTAGCTTATGTTCTTCAGCTAGGTGGACCAGGAACTTGCTAAGCGAAAAAGCATGCCTACAGTTAGGTAGAAAGATAATTTGGAAATAAGGGACAGGAAAGAATTTCCCAAAGCCTTCCTTGTACAGCTTTTTGGTAAGTATATGTTCAGTGCAGTGATATACCTGTACTTGGGTAGGCTTCTGTAAGCTATCTGGAATCAGCATATGTGGTTCTGTTTAGGGTAAATGAGTTCAGGTGCCGTTTATTGTCGCTGTATTCTGCCATGTAGGCAAGGCCCACAGTTAACACAAGCAGCCCTCCTGGGAACGTGAGAATTCAGTACTGAGGAAACTCATCCAGGGTTATATTAATGCTTCCTTGAGCAAACCTAAATATCTGTGTTGTAGGTGTGGCACTGTGTTCCTGGAGAGACCTTGAGCAATAAGAAACACCACTTCGAACTGCTTGCAGAGCTAGAACACGATGTTAGTGTAAGTATGTGGGTAGAGATAGAGTATGTCAGAATATGAAAATGAATTACTTATTAAAATCAAAGTCAACCTGTAGTGCTAAAGCACAAGGATTAGGTTAGGGGGCTAAAGTGGGGGTGTTGTTTTGGGAAGCGTGTGTGTGTAGGGGTGTTTTGTTTCGTTTTGGGGGTTTTTGTCTGATGCGTGCTGCGCCAGTGTCCCCTGCTCCCCTGCTCGAATGGCCTTGTCCTGGGGACTGAAGCAACAGTGGAAACAGAGGTGCCTAATTTGCCTTGCTTGGCTTGTACGTACAAAGTTCCAGCTGGGACAGGAAAGACTGCGGGGCGTGGTGTTTGCTGCTTTGCTTTTGAAATAAGACTAATGTTTTTCAAGTATTTTTATTACTACAACAACTTCTTAATGTTTGCCAATGGCAAGCAAATGGAAAAGAATTCCTCTGAGTTGTTTACCATGCTATAAAACATATCAGTGAATTTCACTATAACTATATATTGTGTGCAGTGAATCATAAATATGTAACTGCACACTTGTTAAGCTTCTGATATCACTCTAGTAGGATATTTAGAATTACTGTGTTTTAAACCTTCATAATAGTTTTAACAGGTCACAACACAGGCAACTACTAAACTACAACACAGTTCTGATAACATTTAGGAACTCTGCCCAAGAGAATTGGAAACAGCTGACAGCTAGGAAGACTTAAAAGTAAAGAATTTTACTCTTAAGGGTAAATTCTTGTATTTAGATGGAGAGTATGGGTATTCAGAGTAGTCGGAAATGTCAATTTGCATTTCTGATTCTGCAAATAAAAAGCATTTTCAAATATCATCAAAGGGAGCTATCTCTTACTTTTTACAGGCAGGATTTTTAATAATTGTACTTAATTAAGGATGTTGCAGAATTAAATGGAAAAGCTTTTTGTAAATAAAATATCATCTCATAGATAATGCCCTTGTTTTGTGTATGTTTAAAACCTGTCTCAAGATGGCTGACATGAAAGAATAGGAAAATCATGGGATGTTTAACTTCTAGGTAAATACAATCAACCTTAATGCTGCAAACACTATACTAGCATCTGGAACCAAAGAGGGTACCATTAGTGTTTGGGATGTTACTACAGCAACAGTGTTGCACCAGTTGCCATGTCATTCTGGGACTGTGTTTGATGCTGCTTTTAGTCCTGGTACGTTGGATTTCAGTTTTTAATACGCATCCTTGGGAGTTCCAAAGGGAATCTTATTCCTGGTGTCATGTAATATACCTTTCTTTTTTAATTGGAATTACTACTTCAAGGGGGATGGTGAGATGTTTTGGATTGGCACACATCTCCTTTATAAAAAAATGATTAATTGTACACAAGGCCATACTAGACTGTAGACCAGTGGTCTAGACTCTTAACCGGTTTTGTTTATCATTGCTTGCTTAGAGACTTAATTTACAGTAAATTATCTATAAATAAGTAGGTCAGGCAGTGTCACATCCAACACGCTGTATCCCAGATTGCTTTGGTAACTATAACTGAATGTCTAAACATGCGCTTTTTTGTTGTTATTGTTTCTTTTGTTTGCTTTTTTCTCTTGTACAGACAGCAGACATCTACTTAGCGCAGGAGAGGACAATTGTTTTAAAGTAATAGATGTACAAACTGGAATGCTTATATCTTCTGTAACTACTGATGAGCCACAGAGGTAATTCTGACACCATTCAGGTTATGAAGCTGTGTGGCCCACTAATTGACTGTGGAGATGATAGTTGGCTGGTGACAGCAGAATGGAAGGGGCAGTAATACTGGCAACTCTGTTTTATTGAATCACTTTTTAAAGTGCAAAGGCTGACGTTCTAGCGTGTTGTGTGCATTATGGTCAAGCTTTCCAAGCTGGGACAAAAACAAACAAGTATCTAAGTAAATCGCCTCATGGGTTTTTTTCCAACAGCAACTGTAACATCCGTAAAAGACTATGGGAACTGTAGCTAACTAGCAGTTCCAGCAGTTGAGCCACTGAAATTTCTAACAAGGATTCTTCTTGAATCGTCTCTGTTAATAATCTTGGTTGGTTTTTTTTTTAGTTCCAATGCTTCCTTTTTGTTTTGACAATTTTAAGAAGATTGGCTATCATAATTAGTCTTTTTTTTTTTTTTTTTTTTTTTTCCAAACCAAAATGCAGTTCTTTATCTGTTTACCTGACAAACCGCAGAATGCTAACTCAGTTACTGGAGTAAAAATATAGCAGCCGTACATGGAGTATCCTTGTTGGTTTCTTGTGTGTGCGTATACGTAAATATAGATAGATAGATAGATAGATGCATATATTATTTGTTTTGCTCAGTTATTTCCCTGAAACTCATCTTTGCACTTTAGGTGACAGTTTCAGGAACACAAAGTGACAGAAGTAAAAGTGGTAGTTCATGTGAACGCTCGGGTACTATACACGCGTACAGCTGACTGGGTCCTCTTCTGTTACAGGAATTAGTTTCATCCTTCTGCCAGGGGAAGGTCTGGCTGGGTCTAGGGCAGACAGAGAAGCAAGTTTGGGACACAACCCTCTAAAATAATTTGGCAATAACCTTTCTGGAAAGACTGTTAAAGGGTAGAATTTCTTTCAGTTTTGTACCTCCATTTTCAGTTCTTTTTGGCCTAGTCAGTTTGGAAGTGTTGGACTCATTATACAAAAGCTTGAAGTGAACTAATTACAGACTTATTTGCAGGTGCTTCAAATGGGATGGAAATACCATCTTATCGGGAGGTCAATCCGGTGAATTATTGATTTGGGACCTTCTTGGAGGAAAAGTTACTGAAAGAATCAAAGGACATACAGGTATGCCTGAGCTATTCCTATTCTCAAATTGGATGGAAGATTCCTGTTTTCCAGCCCTGCTAGTACTGAAAAGTTTGAGAGTCATCTGCTCAGTCAGTGGGCAGTTCTTCATGATGATAGCGTTATCTGGAACACCAGAACTAAAAGTAGGTCCACATGAACCTAACAGTGAAGGAATATTGCTGTTTACAAGACTGACCAAAGGTAAATGACTTGGCATTTTTCTAATTCACACAATATCACAGAAGTCACCGTTTTTCTACCTCATAACCCTAATAAAGTGTAGTACAGGCTGCATCGTATACTTCGTTAGTCTATCCAGACTGTAAGTCTAACAACAAATTAAGTGAAGTTCGCTAGATAAATTGTTTTGGATGGGGATTTATAGCCTTCTTAAAGGTATCTGTACAGTCTCCAGTACATTAGCAATCAGGATGTGTGAAGGAAAAAAAACCTCAAGTTTTATTCAGCTTCGGTTTTATGGCTGCCTTCCTGAATGGTTATTTCAAACTTCCCTACTATGAGCTTGTACTCTGGAACTCGATGTGTGTAGAGATCGTTCTGTACCTAGGGGAAGCTTTAGAAGTGAGCTTCTAAGCATATGCTGGAAGATGTGAATACACTTTTAATACGAGAAGTCCAAATGGCGGAGTGAAAATCTCACTTTCTGAAGAAACCTCCTCCCCTTATCCCTATGAATCCTTTTGCCAGTGTGCCGTTCTGCATTCTACACGGCAATTGACATTGTCCCTCAAGTACCCCAGGGCAGCTGAGGCAATGTAGGGTGAGATTGTTAGTGTGAATATAAGCAGCCAGTTGGAAGCCTACTAAAACTGTTCTTAGTATATGTGGTGTTGATGTAATCCAAACTAACGATCATACGATCCTAAACGCTCTTAAAAAGATCTGTTCCATCCTCTCAACTACCACTTTTATTTGCATTTGGGTTTACTTTTTTGTTTGGTTTTGGGGTTTTTTTTCCTCAGGTGCTGTAATGTCCATGTGGATGAATGAACAGTGCAACAGTGTTATTACAGGAGGGGAAGACAAACAAATCATGTTCTGGAAACTGCAATACTAAGTGCCTTTCCCTCCAGACATTTAAATGAACTCTTTATTTTAAACCAAATCTTTTAAAGGAACTTAACTCTGTGCAATGATGGCTGCTGAAGTTCAACCAGATAGGAAGCTTTGTTCAGCTATGACTTTCTATGTCATGGTAACTTCACTGAGAGCTCTTAACTTCCATAGTGTATGCATTTGTTTTTCATCAACTATTGTACTGAAAATGCTTGTCTAAAATGGTATCTGAGATGAAATTAAAGACCTATTTTTCATAATTAAAGAGGTCTTTGCAGTCATTGTTTAATTTACATAGAATGAATCACACCTTGCTGTTTGAACAGATTTCAAAGAGGAAACACTCGCAATAACTTAAGTCTTTAAGAATGCTTGCAGCTTAGTGCCATGTCTCATGACATAATGTATGTACCTCTTGTGTAGGCAACCTTTCTTCCTAGTGACGATGCATACAGTGGTAAATACTACTTCAAACACTCAAGGAGGTGCCGTCCTGAGCAGTGGTCAGTCTAGTCTACTATCTCGTCTAAAGGTGGCTATTTGCAAAGGCATAGAGAATAAGAACATACTCTGTATTGTTTTTTCCTGTTGAGAAACAGTATTAATATATTAGCCTGAAAGGAAGTGATCCTCTTAACAGAGAACACATGTAATGTGTTGATATCAGTCTTCCCCTAATAATGGACCTGAAATTAGTTTTAGGATCTGCTGTTACTGCCTTTTATCACTTATGGTGCTGTCCTTCTCTAAATATTTAATCTTAAGCATTGTCCTGTTCTGTTTGGTGTTCTCAACTTCTTTCAACTCATACAATCTTTGAGATGGAATTTAAATAGAGCCTTTAAACAGAGCTACAGCTCCTGTGTTTATCCAGTCCCTTCTTGTCTTAACCCAGTGACGAAGCAGTGTTGTACTAGGCTTACACTCTGTAGGACTTAAGATATGATTTCCTGCAATAAGCTGTTCTGAAACTAGACTTGAAATAGTCTTTAAGTGGCTTATTACAGCAACAAGTAGTTGTGATGTTGCCCCAGTATGACCCAAGATCAATATTTATTTCTCTGATGGTATTCTTTACTGCTGGTATTAAGGTGGCCTGTCAATGTGTCCAGTCCAAGCATTCTTCTAAACTATGTTCAGCTGGCCCTTTGTCTATAGATATCCTGCCTTGGTTTTGATACCAAAACACCTGTTTCAGGGCACAGGTGTTTCTCTGGCATTGTAAAACAATTGTTTTATGGTTAGGTGCTGTTTTTTCAGTCTCCCAATTTTTTTTTTATTATGCTGGAGTTTGAACTTACCTTTCAGTAAGGTAGTAGCATGATGTCAAAGCAAACTGGTATTTCAGCTGCTTTACTCACTTGGCTTAGCAAATAACTGAATCTTTATGTAATCAATGAGTATGTGTGGTGAAGGCACATGTGACAAAGTATTAAGCCATATCATCTGTGCCTGCTGTTACCAGTCTTGCTGCAGAATATTTAGCATGAGCCCTGATCCTTCACCTTTCATTGTATTTATATTTCCCAAATAAATCTCTGTGTAGGCAAAGAAGAGATAGAAAAATCACATTCTATGCTTGCCTGGAAATGTCTTGGGTCATTTCTGGATTGTGTTAAAAGCTTTTTATGTGGTGTTTCAAGCGTGCCTGTCATATTGCTTGTTTACCTCCACCCTATTGTATTTTGTCCCTGGCCCCCAAGGCTTTGGTTTTCTGCATTACAGTACAAGCCTGAGTTTAAGAGGTGCACTGTAACTCCTTTTTCCTTTCAGCACATCCTATTTTTGTATTCTGTACCTGCTAATGTGCAATTTTGCAACTCAAGTTATATGCCAGTGTGCTTGAAAACCACAAAAGAACTACCTGAGCAACAATATGCTATGCACCTTCACACTTGTTTCCTTGATGCTGCCTTACCCCAATTTTGGGCACACTAGACTCTTTTGTCATTAGGGGGCCTCCCACTCATGTCAACCAGAGGAAAAACGACTCTGAAGTTTGTGACATCTGAAATTTCTCTGCCTCAGAGAAAAGATACCCTTTACTTTTAGTTAAATATGGATACATACCACACATAGCTCTTCAAGTGCAGCTGAGGTTTGTTTTCTGCTGTAAAGCGCACTCATGAAACAGAATGCTCAGTCAGCTAAGGCTGCTTTGGGTGATGAAGCAGCTTTTTAAGGGAGGGAAGGAGGGGAATCAAGTTACAACCTAGTAACAGGGTTATCATCAGTATCTTTGGGGGTTTTTTTGATCAGATGCGTGCAAGGAATTACATATTGACTGATACATTCTTGCAGCTTAACTCCAAGTTTATTGGTGTACTTACATTTAACTATACCTTACTCTTCTGTCCAAGCTTGTTCCTGCATGGAAAGGAGAGGGTTTGGATCAGTTCTTTCACTTTGGTTGCTGTATGGCAGAGCTGGAAGTATACTAAGTACTTCTACTGAAGTTCTACCCCTCCTATTTCCAAGGGATGGCCCCTGTTGTTACAGCTACCTGGTTGATAACTAGAAGTGTATTCTTCCTCTGGGGGTATATTCCTCCAACCTGGTTTTGTCTCTATCTATTTACGTTTTAGCCAGACTTGCACTTGGGGAGTCACAAGGTTCAGGTGGCCTAAACCCCATCGGTCAAGCTGTAATGTGGTAACAGGTTCACTTAAATAAGGAGTTTTAAAGCTTGAACAGGTACAGAACTGGCCCCTCCCTGCTGAATCATCTGCTCCTAAGTAAAAACTGGTTAGAGGCAGAGATCAGAATTTCAATAATACATTATTCTAGGCTCCAGGGATTCATACCAAAGTGACCTAGCTTGCCAAGGAACTTAAAAGATGACTGCTGCAGGCCCTATGCCCATAAGGCTGAATCCTACCAGCACCACATGAAGTCACCAATGACTGCCACTAAGTGCTTGCCACCACGGTTCCAGAGGCACAGCATTTAGTAACCAAATATTCCAATTAAAATGGCTCCCAGGATGAATTTGATCACCACTTCAGCCTGAAGTAGTATAACAATTTTTCCTCTCAGTTACCATAACTGAAAAATTAATTTGAGAAAAAGGAAGGTACAAGACAGACTCTTCTTCACAGGTAGAGCTGAGCTTAACTCTGAGCACTCCCAGGAAGAACAGAAGCTGTGGTGCAGACCCACAACAAAAGTTCTCAACCCTACCACCTTTGCTGCTTCTCCTACAAACTGAAGAAACCTGCAACTAGCTACCCAGGCCGATAAAGTTGACAGTACACGAGACTATACTGTAATGCCAAGCTATGAACTGTTTACTTTTCCTCTTGGTGGGAGCTCCTGTAGTCATCTTTTATTTTACTTAGATGGACAAGCAAGTAAATAATTAAGATACCCCCACCCCCAGACCAATTCTGGATCCAAGTTAGTTCTAGAAGTATAGCTGAACTGATTCCTTACACCCCTTTTACAACAACTCATACCTATACTAAAGCAAGTTGCTTTGACTTTAGGCTAATGCCCACTATAAGGGAGACTGAAGTTCAGTATTCCTAGATTTCATAGCTGAGGAAATTGTTCCCCAGAACTAGTGTTTAACTTAGATCACTTACAGAGTCTCAGCTGAACATGCCTATGAGCAGTTGCGGTGGGTTGACCCCAACCAGCAGGTGAGCCCCCACCAAGTTTCTCACTCACCCACCCCACAGCAGGACAGTATGAGTAGTAGAAGGGCAAAAGCTAGGAAAATTTGTGGGTTACAATAAAGATAGTTCAACTAAGTAAAAGGGGGGAGAGAGGAAAAAAAAAAAAAAAAGGTGATGTAGAGGCAATCACTTACCGCATCCCACCAGCGGACTGATGCCCAGTCTCCAAGCAACAACTACTTTGAAAAGACTCCCCCCAGATTATTGCTGAGCATGGTGTCAAGCCACATGGCATTTCTCTTTCTTTGGTCAGTTTGGGTCGGCAGTCCCAGCTATGTTTCCTCTCAGCCTTTTGGTCACCCCCAGTCTACCCCCCGGGGGCAGGGGACAGAGCAAGAAGCAGAAGAGGCCCTGACACCATGCAAGCACTGCTCAGCAGTGGCAAACACATGGCTGTTATCAACACTGGTTTAGTCACAAGTCTCAAATACAGCACATACCCACTGCTACAAAGAAAGTTAGCTCCATCCCAACCAGACCCAGTACACCCAGTCAGCTGCAAACAGTTTTAAAATAAAGTTGCATCTATACAATCAGTACATCTTGTAGAAGAGCTAGGCTGCCATGCCATGTGTTAAGCTGAAGGTATGAGAAGAGTTACACAGATCTTGTTTAAATTATCCCAGATCTACCCTTTTAAAACATTTCAGCGTTGTAGGCAGCAAGCTTATTTAGAAGACTACTTTAAATTGTATTTCCTATCATGTCTTTGTTGTTGGCTGAAACTGGCCTCAACAAGCCTGTCTTAGCTCATCTTAAGTATGCACACACAGAGGATCTAAAGTTTCAGTCATTTATTTGGTTACTTCTGAATCCTTAAGAACATGGTTAAGGCAAGAGATAAGCATTTTAGTTACAATTTGTATAACAAGTAATAAAAAGATATGAGTATCTGTACACTACTTTTATTTAATACGCTTACTGAATGATGCCTTTAGCTATATTCAGCTTAACTGGCATTCCTGTGTAAACAGTATTTACTAGAACAAAAAATTAACTAGTACTAGCCATACTTCTAATACACTATTTCAGATCTACTCTTGCGAACAGAAAGCAGTAAAAATACTCATTCGTCTTAGACATACAAAGCGCAGCATTGTCCTAGGTAACAACATGGGACTTCGCAAGTGATATCTGGTTCCTTTAGTTGCAATGGCTTATAGTAGTAGTAAACCAAAAGACCTATGAAAAGAAGTCATAACAAGTGGAATTTCACATTTGTCAAGCATATAAGGCTACAAGTTTTACAGTTTGTGAATAAACAAGATATGTTGAACTGTAACATTCCCAGCCATTATAGATGCAAATGCTTGATGCAGCATATCTTCTCTTAGCCTCCAGAAAGGCTCGTGTGCAGAAGAAAAAAAATCACTGAGTATAATAGCCCAAGTTTAGTGGAATTATCATTATATATATGTACACACACATACATGATGCAAGTTTAGACTTCAGGAACGGAGTGATCCATCAGGCTCTTCATAATGCTAGTTGCCATCCTAAAGAAAAGGAAAAGGCATTCAGTTTTGTAAGACAACTGCAGAAGACCACTAAAGCTTCTGATCACTGTCCCTCTGTCATTGCCAGCCCTTCAATACTACTTCAAAGTTGGCCTTTTATTCCACTATTTTTGACAAATATGTTGCTACAGAGAGCTGCACCAAACTGCACACACAGAAGGGAAGCCCACGATACTCAATGTTTTTATTAGTAACAGAGTTGTGTTACAACCATCTTTCAGGATGTGGGCATGTGTGCAAGCAGAGTAGCACCACAAGTGAGAGAAAGAGGGCAGGGGGAAGACTCAATTATACCTAAAGCATTATTAATTTCTAGCAGCTTCAAAAACATTTTTGAAGGAGAGATTTAGATGTAGAAAGCCACTGCTGCCAAAGGATTAGAAAAAACCCTCCATCCTGCCAAGAGTCACGTGTAGGTCACCCGAGTTAGTTGCGCTAGAAGCAGTGTTTTAGTTACAAGGTAACAAATATTTGTGTTACTTAAGTACTTGAAAGTTCTCAGAAACTCAAGTCTTATTCAAATTACATTTAGAAAAGGCATTTTCAAGAGAAGGCAAACAAGCATTACTAACACATGACTAGTTTAAAACCAACCAAAACACACCAGTTTGAATAAAACATCAGATGAAGCAAATTTTCAGATTCCTCCCACCCCCTCTCCAGTCTTCATGTTAAGTTTCTAATTAAGTCTTAGCATGAGTACATTTTATTTAACCTACAGAAAAACAGTCACTGTCAACTTGATTATAATTAACACCACGGCTTCTTTGCTTTGTTTATTACCTACCTCTTTATTATATACTCATAAATACTGGAAGGCATGACAGTAATGGTCACTACATTTCCAGCTGTTGCCAAGATGTCTGCAATCTGGGGGTCCTGTTATTAAACAACAAGTCATATGAGCAACATTACTTGAGCTGACTAATAAAGCAGCTGTTCGAGAGCTTTTTCTAGACATTTCATGCAGCTTAAAGAGACCCACAACTCCTTGCGTGGAGTATTTAACCTTCAGGGCAAATCACTGAACCTGCAATACCACTTCATAGATGTTTGCTTATCACATTATCACTAGTACAAACTGCCTAGAGAAGGGATACAGACACTATACACAGAATTCCTACTAGAGTTTGACACAGGCTGGCAGGAAGAGAAGCCTATTCTTTGTTTTGCCAGCAAAGTCAGATTAAAGATAAAAACTGAGGGTCAGCCTAGCCAGGTAGGGGCAGAGAGGAAGAGAATGTGTTGCCCTGCCTACAGATACAGAACTGCAAAGAAGCCTCAAAATACACATTTCTCTCCAAGCAAGTTGTTACCTTTCATGAGTGACTGATTTTATGAACATCAAACAATATATTACAATCCATTGCCATCTCCAAGACAGTTACTATACACACACAAACTCACAGCTGCCCACACCCACCATATGCTGCTTATCTCACCTTCAATCCAATCACATTCTGGCCATTAATTTCACAGATGTTGTGCTCTGTAAGAAGTCCATTTCTTGCAGCAGAACTGTCTTTCACTATGGAGGTTATTTTTCCATTCTTGAATATGAAACCAACATGCCCTGTGCTGTCCTTATGCATAGTAATGATTCGTTCAAAAGGCCTAGAAGACATTTAAAATGCAAAACCATTCTTTCAGTCTACTAAGCCACAGAAAGAACCACACAGTATTTCAGCATCCTTGACTTACAAAAGGTAATTGTACTCTAAAAGACTTACACATCAACTACAACAAAAAGTAGTTGGGTTTAACTTGATTTTGTTAGTATTGCGATATTAATATATACTTGTTTATAAACCTTATATGTTTTCCCTGTTCTACAGGCATTTCACCATCTGGATTAATAGTAACACAAAAATCGCATACAACATCAACCCACCCACTCCCACACACAAACATCCACCAAAAATTAAGCGTTCTCTACAAATGTTACAAAGTAGATAAAATAGCACAGGCAGTTTTAACAGTTATAGGCAGACCACAGGATTCTGGAGTACAAGGCTTCCCCAACATTTCTACTGCTTTACAGACCATAAACATTTAAGTTGTGCCTTAAAAAAAAGGCTAGTAAATCCAGGAAGAGGGTGAGGAGTTGGGCACAGGACTGGTAGACAGAGCAGGGAATCTACTGCTTGCAGTAGTTTGATTCAATACATGGGTAGAAGTAGCTGCACCAATGGAAGCAGCATTCCCTCCACCGAGTCAAACTTGGTTCTTAAAAATGAACATTGAAAAAGCTTCAGGACATGTACCTAGTCATACCATCCATTTTCTCATAACCTAAGACTTCTGTTGAATCTGACCTATTATTACTACATACAAATAGCTACGAGCTCATTATTTAAATATCTGTATTGTTCAAGCATACTTCTAGCAAAACTAACATTAATCCACACGTAAGGAACAGTTCACAAGAAAAGTATCATGCTAAATAAAAATGCAAATGTATTCATTAACATAGCAAGTATTTTGCTACCATCTTTCATTGCTTTTTCAGTTAGTATAAGCAACAGTCAATTTGTGTCTGAAAAAAAAAGCACAGAACTCTTGAATTCAGAGTTTTAAGTTTGATTTGTGCTATCACTCACTAGTTTACCTTGGAAAATGCAAGTATCCCGTGCACACTCCGGGCACGATGAGGTATAACAAATTAATAACCATTTTGACTGTTCCCCACAAAAGGGATCATTTCTGAGTATCTTTACTGTTGAAGTACATGGACAAACAGATTCTATTATGCCCACAGTCCTGCTCAAGCAAGGGGAGACCTAATCCCCACAGAGTTACTACTCCGAGATGGACAATGACAGTCCACATCTGCAGTTGGCTTTACCTGTCCCGAATGATCATCGAAATCCTTTCTCCAGAAGCTTGTTTCAGAACTTTATGTGCTTTATCAGAACTCCATCCTGCACAGTTTTCACCATTGATCTGCAGAACTTGGTCTCCAAACCGCAGACCGGCAAGGGATGCTGGAGAGTTTGCCTGAACTAACTGGACAAATATACCCTACAAAAGAGGATAAAAAGGGGGTTAAAAAAAAAAAAAAGGAGGAAGTTCTTCCCTAAAGATGAAGACCAGTGACATAACACACAGCCCTTTAAGCTTTTCCATTCTCTATGTAATACAAACCAAAAAGACAGAAGAATTTGCTAACTATATCACCTTAAGAGGTGTTTTTGAAATTTCAGCCTGTTTATAGATGTCTTTAAGAGACTGACAGATAATTAATGCTAGAATAAAATTCAGAAGTGGGCAAGTTGTTCTGGCTAGATCTCTAAACATTAAAAAAAAGACAAACATTAAAGCCTTACTCAAAGGGGTAAATATTATTCTGCTTTAACAAGAAATCTGAACTGGATCAAAACAGACCAGTTGTAAACTTGCATATCTCCTTCTACATTTAACTAACAATTCCTTTGTCAGACATTAAGTCTATATATTGCTGGAGAATAAATCAGCAATGCTAGGAACTCTGTTCCAGATTTTTCCTTCTTTCACAACCCCATTTGTTTTCAACTTTTTTTTTAATCAGTTATGACTTGCTAGCACCTCTAAAAAACCCAAGGTGTTAAAAAACTATTTCTAGTCAAAGTACCCCTGAAAACCAAGTAAAGCATATCAAGGCAAACTGTAGATAATACCTTTGAGCTGGAGGTGTCACAAACAAAACAAGAAAAACATCTACTCTAAGAAAACATCAGCATTTCTTGCGTTACGAGAACTACAAAAAGCATTATAACCTTATATGAAACCTTGAGTACATTTTTTTCTTAAACAATCAAATTAAATAGCCTTCCCGAGGGGAGAAAAATAAACACTCAAAGTAGCATTTTCCATGTTGAGAATCAAACAACACTGAAACAGAGAAGCTTCTAAGCAGATTTAAGGATCTCCTTGCACCTATGTTCATGTTGAAGGAAATTTGAAAAGCAGCCTACTCTGAAATTACTCTTTACATATAGGTGAGATGACACCCACCCTTATCCTTACTTTCTCACCAGCAACACACTGCAAGAATCTATAAGAGGAACTACTTTAAGCCATGGGCAGTTCTCTGCATACTGCTGAGCTTTAAGTACCGCTCAGTGTTTCCACAGAGACAAGAAGTCTTGAACTGCTAACAAGTATCACAGCAGTTCTGCAAGGACAATTTCATGCTGTGAAGTGGGGGAAAAAAAACCCCAACCAAACTTACAAGGATTTTTCAGATGTTACAAAACACACGGAAGTTAAATTGTCACTGTAAATTCAGATCCTAGTCCAGATAGCTGGAAATCTAGGTACTGATCTAACGAAGGATTTTAGAATCCCAATAAAGGATAAGCAAGCATTATATAGAAGACAATTTTGTGACCATACACTAACTTCACTACTAGTTTAATCCAGCATTAATATCTGTATAAGCAAAAGCAAGCTCCTATACTTACATTGTCAACAGACTTAAGGCGAAGTCCAATTTTGCCATCTTGGTCTTTACATAAAATTGCTTCACGGATGCCTTGCTTTATTTCCGCTCTGCGAATTCCAATATCATTTCCAGTCACTGGAGCTACCATGTAATTAGTAGAAGGTCGTGTTACCAGTTGCTGATTAAAACAAAATAACCAGACAACAGTTTCAACTTTTTTAAAGTAGGTATATGTCAGTTTATATGAAGTGATATTTAAAAAAACCCACACAAATTAATTCACAACACCTGCTTCTCTTCACTCTCTCCCCTACCCCAACACTGGAAATATAGTGCTTGGTTTAAGGCCAGATTAAAATAGGTATTGTTAGTCAAAATAATTCATTTATCAGTCAAGTATGGTACTCAAAACAAATAAATAGTAATCTACTCTCTAGAATGCTAGATATACATTTAGTCTTTATACTTTTGCCGAAACATGCTTGACTGGTACTTACACCCTGTGGCTGAGCAGCTGCTGCCACCGGTAAGTTTCTCTGCACCTCTTCCTCGTTGAGGCTCAGGCCCATATACTGAGACAGTTCTGGATACAGTCTGGGGTATAAGCCTATAGGAGAAAAACAAAACAAAAAAACTCCATCAGTACAGTTGTTGGTTTAACAGAACGAGCAGTTACTGCTTTCACATGTATAATTACTTCAACAGATCTTGTGCTTTTGTAACGCATTAATTTGAAAATTACAATGGAAGACACACTTGGAGCAGGGCTGTTATTCTAGTCCAGTTTAGCTGAGTAACCAGCAGCACTTCTGAGATGAAGAGCTTACAGAGAACGTTCAGTTACTCCATTCATCCTTTAGGGCACAAACATTAGACACATGGTGCTAAATTCCAAAACCAACACTGTGCTGCCCTCCATAAAGACACACCCTTGCTCCAAAGCTTTTGGGCAATTAGTGGGGAACTACTCCCCCTCCCACCCCCAAACCAGGTATGCTGGAGAATGCACACAGACGCAAAGCCACCTTCCAGCAAGTGCAAGACAGCACTCTCAAAAGACGGCCATGCCAAGGACATTCCAGATCCCAGGCATGGCAGTTTCTGCAGAAGACAGCTTCCCGGCTGTAAGGTCCACAGCACGGTCTGCTGTATCAGTCATCATAAAGTAGCTGTCATTTCCTCATAGCTTTGAAGTGGTTTTAGACACGCTTCTGAACAAGACAAAACAAACACGGCCCCTAATGCCCAGCAGAAGATTCCTCTACACCAGAAAGGAGTGGGAGGAAAGGAAGTTAAACTGACAGACTTGTCAGACCTCGAGTCAAACCACTCTGGAAATAAGCTTGATACTGCTCTTGACATTCCACAGATTAACTGGTGCTACTAACAAGTGGCAGCTAGAAGAACTCTTCTGAGAGTCCACCTGCTGTTCTCACTGAATTGGTGGGGACAGAACAGGCTACTTGAAAATCGAGGTGGTGCAAGGGCCGGCCAGCCGTGGAAGCAAGCAGGCTCCACAGTTTGTTTATGGGTACATATATAAAACTATTAAGTATAAAGCTATTATAAGAATCTACATTTGACCAGAACGGAAAGTAACTTTTCTGGGACAGAACAAAGGTCATTGCAAGGTGAATTCCAGTATAAACTAGGGACTTTTTTGCTCCTTAATACTTTCAGTGGTCATGTTTGCACACTGCTTCACATGAGAGCTGTCTGATCTTATTTCAGGATTTATCTATCAGCTTGTAGTTTTACCAATACTGGTTAACAAGCTTTCAATGAATATTCTTTCTACTTTTCCTTGTGTTTTAAAGCCCCTAGGATTATATACAATTAACGCTGCACAAGACTTCTGCAGCTACTCCATTTTTCTCTTCTGTTCTTCATCAAAGACCACAACACAAGATGCATCTTTGCTCGCTGTATTACATTCTCATTCAAAACTGAGACCTCCAAATAGCAGAACACATCCAAAAGCTCTTGATGTTGTATATTCTCCTGCCTCTCCCAGAACAGAAGGGTTCTTGGTGGGTTTGGCACATCCTATAGATGGTGTAGGCCTCCCTTCATTTGGGATATACCAAATTATTAACCACTCTTTAGCTACGCACAGGTCTTGAGCAATTAGTGCACAAGTCGGTATCAAAATTCTGTCATTTGGCCGGCAGACACAAAAACTTCTGGAAAATTCAAACTCTGGACACCAGAAAGAACGCTGCCAAGAAGGGAGTGCTGAAGCTAACTCAAAACTGGTCTGGTGAAGTTAAGCCAGGTAAGTATCTATTCCAGAAGGGATCTACAAGAGGCAGCGCTCTGGTCAGCTATACAAACCCCTGCCTTAAAAGTCATCTTAAAAACACCAGCACCCACAGGAGAACAGGGGACAAAGTTACATCCACCAAGCTTTACAATCTGATCCACCAGCATTGTTGACAGCTGTTCCAGCACTGCTGCTGGTCACACTGGTTAGAGGCTGTAGGCTTTTTAGACCAAGTATAACTCACTAACCCAGAGTTCTGACCTCAAACATACTTGTGCACCTTCATGGATGTACATGTCTGTGGGAGAAAAGGAGGAGAAGGAGGTACAAATCACAGATTAGTCAGGTTTGGAAGGGACCTCTGGAGATCATCTACTCCAGCCCCTGCTAAAGCAGGTTCACCCAAAGCAGGTTGCACGGGAGCGCATCCAGGTGGGTTTTGAATGTCTCCAGGGAAGGAGACTCCACAGCCTCTCTGGGCAGCCTGTGCCAGGGCTCTGTCACCCTCAAGGAAAGAAGTTCTTCCTCATATTCAGCAGGAACTGCTTTCATTTCAGTTTGTGCCCATTTCCCCTTGACCTGCCACTGGTCACTACTGAAAAGAGCATGGCCCCGTCCTTCTGACGCTTGCCCTTGAGATATTTCTAGGCATCAATAAGGACCCCTCTCGGTCTTCTTCTCTTCTCCAGGCTAAACATGCCCAGCCCTCTCAGCCTTTCCTCACAAGGGACATGCTGCAGTCCCCTCACCACCTTCATATCCCTCCACTGGAACCTCTCCAGTAGCTCCCTGTCTCTCTTGAACTGGGGAGCCCAGTGCTGGACACAGCACTCCACATGTGGCCTCACCAGGGCAGAGCAGAGGATCACCTCCCTCGACCTGCTGGCCACATTCTTCCTGATGCACCCCAGGATCCCACTGGCCTCCTTGGCCACCAGGGCACACTGCTGGCTCATGGCCAGCTTGCTGTCCCCCAGGGCTCCCAGGTCATTCAGCATTAGATCTCACCTAATGCTTTATCTTGATAAAGCTTTATGTTGATAACATGGTATGAAGCTTTATGTTGATAACATGGTAAGATTAAGTTCCACCTTCCTGGTGTGATAAACGCAGTCATGATTCATGTCAAAAATAGAATGTACTGTGATAAGTGCAATTGTTGTACCCTGTGTAAATCTGGGACCTGTATCGCAGTTGTGGCGAGTGGGCACGTGTGGTTCTCCTTTAAGACAACGTGATGGCTTCCCCTTCCCCTGAGGCAATCGCTGCTTGGAAAAGCCCGACAAGGGAGATAAGGAAAACGACAGCCAAAGGAGACAAAGACCTTGAGATTTGAAAAAAGCGCACCAAAGGAGAGCCAGTAGGAGGAGAAGGCGTACCCTGACAACCCAATGGGGAAAGAGCGGGACGGGATGAACATCCGGCAAGAAGAGATTGGTCAGGATCCGGGGAGAAAAGACGCTGCTTTTAGGACTCAGGTGTGCCTGTGGTGGAAGTAATTGAGTTCTCCGCGCACCCAGCGCTGTTTTTGCTTATTGTTTCTCAACGTAAATTGATTGAACCCAAAATAAAATTGTTTTAATTGTTATCGTTTATAACTGGGCTCTTCTCTGTTGAAAGAGATTTGTGTTTGTGCTTAAGCAACCTCATACAGAGAAGAAAGACAGTCTCATGCTGCCCTCTAAAGCTTACAAATATACATGTGATAAATAAGGAAAACTAAGTGTTTGAGTCAGAGTTTAAAAGAGCTCAAATGGTACCAACAGCAAACCTTGTTACATTAGGCTTACTTGGAAAAGGAAAGAGTTAGTGTTTGCCACAACTTCCTTTTATAAGCAAACACTGTTTTCTGACTCCTATAACCCTTCACCAAGGTGGGTGCTGGCATTTCCAAGAAGGCACAGTCTCACCTTTCGTAAATAGGGTTACATATATATAGGTATTTTTGACTGTACTGTTAACTTTAGTATTTCATAACTGCATTCCACAACATTGGGATACTATACAGCACATGAGCTTACCTCCATCGTGAGGAATAGGAGCAGACGCTTCAGACAAGATTGCTGGATTAGCTGGATTTGAAGAAAAGGCTGTCTGGGCCTAAAAGCAAAGACACTCACATAAGTTATCTTGCACAAGAAAAAAAAAGTCTATTACATCTTTATTACCCAGGCCAAAGACTAAGTGTGTTTTTTTCCTGTACACACTAGTTACTATTCATCTTGAAGTTCTGAAGTCACATGTTTTTCTTTGAAATAAATAACTTCAATACAATATGCTGTAGTAGTATCAAAGTACTTCAGTAGATCAACTTGCATCTCCCTCAGAGACAAGGCTACAGTAATAACGCAGAAAGGCTTTTCCGTCAACCTGTTCTGTTTTTGTCATCAAGGAAGTTAGAGAGCCTTAAGACACATTAAACTTGGCTGACAAAGCTTTATAACTTTAAGTTTCAAGGTATGAACTTTGGTAGAGTGTTTTGCAATTACTTTTTCCAGCTGGATAGCAGCTGTTTTACCTCTTTGTCATTTACAGACATTCTTCATGAGTTCTACAACGGTCCCTTAAATGTTGCAAGTTCCACAAAACCCAACACTACTAGATTAATACCTTCTGAAAGAAATGGAACTTATCAAATTATTTTTTTTTTTTACAGAAGTTGCCACTACAGCAAACACACTAAGCTTAATTTCTGTATTGCTTACTGACTCACAAATATAAGAGAATGTATTTAATAAATACAATATAAGTTAAAAATAAAGCCAACTTCCTTCCTTCCTTCTCAACACCTCAGCTACTAATGTTTGGCCTTGTGTAATCGTATCAGTGAAAAACTGCCTTAGAAAGGCCTGTTAAGTGCGATGGAAACAGCTATACCAATAGCTCTCCTGAGGTTGAACGTCAAAGGTGAGGGTGGGGGTGAAATTGGTAAATGCATAGTGAAACCTGACACTGAACAGGACACACAAATCATCTAACACAATGTGACAGTCAAATTACTTAACATTTTTAAGGAAATCACGCTTAAAATAGAAGACCTCATAGTCCTGTACTCTCCAGGAAGTTGTTTTTAGAAAAATGTTTCAGAGCAAGAATGACTCATCATTTATCAGTACCAGATGTATTTAGAAGAACAGCCTTCAATTGAAATGTTAGACAAGAAGAACAGGTTAGAATATTTAATGTAACAAGTATGTTGTTTTAAACAGCAGTCATTTTAATCTCACACATTTGTGTTGGATACAGGCTTCATCTTTCAGTACGCTGCCTCCTTTTCTCCTAATACTGCTCTCCGACACATATTTTAAGAAACAGCATTTTTGTAATGTACCTTTTGGGAGAGGCAAATAATTTAGCCTTTGCTACGTGCTGTGGCCAGCAGGTTGAGGGAGGTGATTCTCCCCGTCTGCTCAGCTCTTCAGGAAAGACATGGACCTGTTGGAGCAGGTCCAGAGGAGGGCCACAAAAATGATTACAGGGACAGAACACCTCTCCTGTGAAGACAGCCTGAGAAGGTTGGGGTTGCTTAGCCCAGAGAAGGCCTCAGGGAAACTTTATAGTGGTCTTTCAGTACTTAAAGGGGCTTGTAAGAAAGATGGAGACAGACTTCTTAGCAGGTCCCACTGCAACAGAACAAGGGTTTTCAACTAAAAGAGGGTGGCAAAACACTGGAACAGGTTGCCCAGAGAGATGGTAGATGCCCCATCCCAGGAAACCATCAAGATCAGCTGGGTCAGATTGCTCAGAGCCCTGTCCAACCTGAAGATGTTAGTGCTTATTGCAGGGGGTTTGGAGTAGATGACCTTTAAAGATCCCTTCTGATCTGAACCATTCCATGGTTCTATGAAAAATATCAGTGAAAGTGGAATGGCATACTTGTTACAATTAACAATTGTAATAAATGTAATAGATTAACTCTAGCAGTTGGTCACTAAGAGGCCAAAGGAGCATATTCTTGGCTCCAGGGTACTTTTATTCCCCCCCCCCCAGTTCAGGATTACCTGATTGTAGATGAAGGACTTTGATAAGATAAAAGGGGTGGGGTGGGCAGACAACGATGAGAAATCCCAACACAACACCCACAACTTCAAGAGGCACACCCCACACACAGAAACACAGGTGAGGCTGAGGCACTCCACTTTGGGACAGCTCAGGAGAGTTAATAAGCTGTTCTGTGCAGTTTGCTTAGTTGCTTCCCAGTGAGAAGGACAAGGACAGCAGTAGCAGCTACATTAAAATGCAGTATAACTCATTGCTACTGTTTGAACTGGCAGGCAATACAGTTTAAGTTTAGGAAATAAGAACGGGAGCTAGGTAAAAAGCTGAAGGAATCAAGGAAACTCCTTGTAAAATACATTCATATCAAATTTCTCATGGAATTTTTATCCATTAATGTTTTTCATTGTTTTGTTGCACAGGTATTTTTTTCAGCCTCATCCTGTCTCATAATAAAGCTACCAATATTCTTATACATAAACTGTTTTAAACAAATGTGAGCATCTTGGAAATATTAAAAGAACTGGTCACTACCATGAAATAGCAAGAGGACAAGTTGTGATGCCAGATGATACTAAGAGAGCCCAGTGTTCTTTTGTTGTGCCCAACTGACCATGACAGTTTTCTGACACAGGTTTGAACACCAGGAGTGAGATAGCAGATCTATTAGTGCAGTCAACACCTATTCATCACATCAGAGCTGAAGTATGAGAAAAGACTGACCGCATTTGTCTATTTAAGACAAAGTACCTATACTTCAAAAAAACTAGACATTCCAACATAAAGACAAATTACTATTAATGAATACATAAAACAATAAATATACCCAACAGTGGTAAAATAAGCATTAATCATATTTAACATCACAGGTTTTTTATCTTTTCCCTTTTAGAGTGTGATGGTAAAACGAACTCTCACCTACAACAAAAGTCTCCCCTTCCCTGGATTAAATATCACAAGATATATATTATTGTCATCAAAACTCATCTTATTAGAGCCCATCGTACCTGAATAACTTTGTCAACCTTCAGATCTTCCAGGGAAGGATAGAGAGACATTTTGATGCAGTCTCACTGGGTATGGGGAGGCAAACAAACAACAGGGTTAGCAGTTAGAGATATTTACTTAGTATTACAATTTTAAGAAAAAGCAAGGAGGCATAGAGTGTTAAATAAGTGATCTGTGACCTGCAAGTCTTAGTACTACAGATACCCGGCACAGCACAAATTCCATTAAGACTACCCATTTAAACCATTATCAGCAATAGCCTTTGTGTAATAGGCTTTACCTAATAAACTTAGCGTTGTCAAAGTTTAAGTCTCAATGGTAAGAAAGCCTATACAGAGAAAACAGTTTCACATGATGCACTGCAAAGACAGACTTTAGGAGGCCAGGATGCAATGATGATGCAGGTTAAGAGGAAAAAATCTAACCATCTCCTCCTAGTGTCCTCCTCCCAACTGGGACAGTATTTTATATACAACTGCAGAAGCTTTCACCCTGTTATCTAAAGGATCTAAACACCTTCATCAGTTCTGATATTCTAATGTCCTCATTTTGTCTATGACAGTTAATTTTCTTCTTAGTAGCTGGTGCAGTGCTGCGCTTTGGATTTGGTGTAAGAGTAATTTTGATAACATACTGATGTTTTCAGTTATTGCCAAGTAGTGTTTATACCAAGTCGTGTTTATACCAAGTCAAGGACTTTCCAATTTCTCATGCCCTGCCAGTGAGAGAGGGGCACTAGAAGTTGGGAGGGGACACAGCCAGGACAGCTGACCCAAACTAGCCAAAGGGATATTCCATACCATATGACATCATGCTCAGTATACGAACTGCGGGGAAAGCTGGCCAGGGGCTGCCGCTCAGGAAGTGGATGGGCATCGGTCAGCAAGTTGTGAGCAATTGTATCGCAAATTACTTGTTTTGTATATTGCAATTCTTTTATTATCATTGTTTTCTTCCTTTTCTGTCCCATTAAACTATCTTTATCTCAACCCATGAGGGGTTTTTTTTCCCCACTTTTACTCTTCCAGTTCTCTCCCCTACACTGCAGGGTGGCAGGGGAGGGGGGGCGGGGAGCGGCTGTGTGATGCTTAGTTGCCTGCTGGGGTTAAACCATGACATTAATTAATAAGCCACTGAAAAGAACTGCCTTCCATGCCCATCTGTAGCACATTAATTGCACCAAGAGACCATAAACCAGCAAGATTCAGTCAGTAGTGAGTTTCAAAACACAGAGGCTCCAGGCTGGCTCTCATGTGATGTTGGGAGAGCCCTGTAACAACTTATCAGGAAGTAATACAACAAAAGGAAACCAAGGAGGGGGGAAGGGAGCAAAACCAGAAAAAAAAAAAAAGACAACCCACACCACATTTCACATGATCCTCTAAGGCGGAGCTGGAAGTTCGCCTGGTGCTAGGGCTGAGCACCTGAGGCTTCAGGAAACCCCATTTTTCCAGAGCTCACTCACATTCTTACCTAGGTCAGCTGAACTCTTCAAAACCATAATAAAATATTTCACATCAACATATGGGAACATTTTCGGGGGGGGGGGGGGGGGGGGGGGGCGGGACAAGACAACAGAAAGAGAAGACAACAAGATTGATACAGCTTTGCAAGTTACAGAAGGCCCTTAGTGAGGCAGCTCTATTAAAATCTTCCAGTTTGGGGATTCATTTACTCATCCAAACAATAGAGGTCCTTATTAGTGTAGCAATTCCGCAAAAATTCCAGATTAAAAGTGACCACTGCACAAATCCTTGAGCTACTGCTTCTGTATGTGCAGATACCAAGTGATTTAAAAAAAAAATGTCTAATGTGATATTGCAGTAACACAACAGACATCTTTGTATTACACTAAACTCATCAACAGCTTTTCTACTTGTTCAGCAGAGCGCTCAACAGCTCCAGTATCATATCAAGCTACAAATAAAACTTCAAAAAGCATGCCCTAAATTGAGACCTAAACTGTGAACGTGCAGCCAGTTATGTTGTAACAATTAATTGCCACTGACATTTTTGACTAATTGTTGTAACTAAACCAAACATGGTTGAAGCCTAGAAGCTTTATAAATTAAACATACATACTTAAACCCAGTTTAAAGCTCCATTTTAATCCAGTACTGACCTGAAACAGTCTGGTGCTCTTGCTCATCCAAAACAGGTAATAGCAAATGCAAGCTGGAGTCCAGCAAAGCTCAGGTAAGTGGTGCCCAGATGCTGCATTCTGCTGCTAACAGCGGTCAAGTCAGACACAGCATCAGACTCACCATCTAATTCTACACTACAGCTGCCCTAGTAGATTCAGGTGCCGGTCCAAGCACTGGTACATGTTTGAAGTCAGCCCACCCCCAGCAGCATGCAGGCAGGAAAAGGACAGTGTGTCCCCAAAGGAATCACCCTGTTGTAGGGCAACAAGGGGCACAAGGGCAGCCTTTTGCAGACTGTGATCTCCGACATCCGCACAGTAGCAGAGCACAGCACAGGGTCTGCTGCATCCCTTGTCCCAGTGACACTTCCACGCCGCAAACCCCAGCATGTTTATTCCTCAGCCAGCTTCAGTTCTTCTCCACAGACCAATCTCAGTCTGTACACAATTACTGGTGGTGACATTTGTCATCAACAGGCAACCTCAACCTTCCTCTAATTTATAAAGAGAGGCACAGTGCTTTTGGTAGAAAGATACAAGCAAAGCTAAGTATATACATTCATTCTTGGATCACAGACAACACTGCAACAGCTTATCCTGCCATTTTACAACCCCCAGCCACAGGCTCACAAACCCAAGCATTCACCATGGTACCAAGGAGCCACCAGGCTAGCTCCCTCCTTGTAATCTTACTAGTTATTGGTTTTGGTTTTCCAACTAACCAGCCAGAATAACTGTCACCCGGTAACTGCATTCAGTGAGCTCATAGCTTTCTATATGGTATTTGCAATTTCTGCACAGGCAGTTGTAACACGAATACCCCTTGCCAGGTAAGGCCAGACCCACAAAAATACTGTATCTAGTTTAAAATATGATTATTTTTTTTAACAATTGTCACTGTCAGGGACCAGTAATTGCAGGAAGAACTTCCCCACAACTTCTGTGCAGCATTATTCACAGCATAAGCAGGAGTTCCAGCAGGCACTGTAGTGGCTTGAGGCACTGGGCAGTAGCTACCACAAAACAGGAGTCACTATAACCTCCTTTTCTCTGTTAAAGGCCTATAGTGACATCAGAATCATTTTCCCTGATCATTTCCATATTCCTGCATCTTGCGAGGGACGCAAGCGCTTAGGAAAGCAGAAGTAAAACCCAAAGGAAGAGTGTGGAGCAGGAGAGATGGCCTAAGAACTCCCCCCACTTCTCAGTGCCCCCGGCTGGAACGCCTGGCTGCCGCTGCCGGCCAGCTCGTCCCACCCAGCAGATCCTGCTCGCCCAGGGCAGCGCCAGGCCCCGGCCCGGGCTGGGGGGGCCGGCAGGAAGCCCTGCGGGGGGGAGCGATCCCGAACCGCCCTCGGCGGCACAGCCGGGAGGAGCCGGGCTGCCGGGCACGCTGCCCGGGTCAAAGCGCGGAGCTGGACACGGCACAGGGCCCCGCCGAGCCCCCGCGCCGGCCGTCTCTGGAAGCACCCGCCGTCAGTACTGGGGGAGGGGGAAGAAACCAAACCAGAACAAACCCCACCACCCACAGGTGTTTTCTGCCAGTGGCCCGTGGAGACATTACGGCAGCCCACAACGCCAGTACTGAAACACTGGATTCCACTTCCAGACGTCAGGCACTTCGGAACCCCAAAATTCACCTCTGAAGCAGATCCGGGGCAAAACCTCCTGAAGGTCAGGCTGAGACATCAGGAACTGAGCAACCGTTTCGCAAGACGAGCCCTCCACTAACGTAACTCAGCGTGTCCCTTCTGACACACCCCCAATTAGCCTCTGAGCGACTGCTCTCGTTACACATTTAGCTCTGAAAGCTGCTACCTCCATTTCAGACCCGAAGCGCGGCCCGCTTACCCGAAAAGGCCGGTCGCATCCACTCCACCCCCCGCAATATTTAGCCTGTCTGAAAAGAAGTTATTACAAACGTCCCGGCCTCCTCACAGGCGCTGCCCGAGAAGCACGGCCCTCACGCAACGGCCCCGGGGGCTGACCGGGGTCGGACGACACCCCCAAGCCCACGACCGCCGGAGGACGCGGACACACTGGCGTTCGCTCGCCCGCCGCTCTCCCCGGCCGCGGACGGAGAGGCCCCTCGGGGAGGCAGCGCCCCTCGCCCGGCAGCGGCCGCCCCCGGGAAGCCGCCCCCTCCCGCAGGAGCCCGTCACGGCTCCCCGGCGGAGCGGGGACAAACGCTGCCCCCGCCAGCGGCACAGTGAAGCCAGCCCGGCACCGGCCTCCCCGGCACGCCCCCTCCCCGCTCCGCCATGCCCGGCCGCCGTGCTTGCAGCCCGGCCGCCCCCCCTCCCCGCCGCGCCGCCCCCCCTCCCCTCCCCTCCCCTCCCCGCCGCGCCGCCTCGCCGCCGAGGCCTGGCCGCCGCCCCAGGCCCGCGCACAAAGGGACACGGGGCACCGGGCCCCGCCAGCCGGCCGGCCGCGGCCTCTTCCTGTACCTTCGTCCGAGGCGGCGGCTGCCGTTCCTCAGGGCCCTTCAGCACAGAAAGGGGCAGCGGCGGCTCCCGTGGGTCCCGGCAGCGCCGCTATGAGGGGAGCGGGGGCGGAACTGGCGCGGCCCCGCGCATGCTCCGCCGCCGGCGGGAGGGGGCCGGGCCCGGCGGGCGGGGAAGGTGGCGCCGCGGGGCGGGGGTCGGGGCCGGCGGCGGAGCGGCGAGGGGCCGGGGGGTGGCGGCCCGGCTCCGTTAGACACGGCCCCCGCTCCCACCGCGGCCGGCAACGCTCCCCACCGGCTGCTTGCTTTACCTAGGCGGCGGCTCGCCGCTGGCATTCTTCATTTTTTACTGCCTTTGCACTGCCTTCATTGGTTCCCAGCTGTCACCTTCGTGAAGGAAAAAGTACAGTTCTCTGTTCATCTTCCAACATTTCTTGGTTTTTTTCCCCGGCAATAAAGCGCACCCTGCTAACTGCCCTGTACCGGCTCTGCTCTGCGTGTTTGCCGGCCGGGCGTGGGTGCGCCGGGACGGGACGGGGACGGGGCGGCGGGGATGGGGCCCAGCTCACGGGGCCGCAGGGCCAGCTCACGGGGCCGCAGGGCCAGCTCACGGGGTCTCAGGGCCAGCTCACGGTGTCGCAGGGCCAGCTCACGGTGTCGCAGGGCCAGCTCACGGGGCCGCAGGGCCAGCTCACGGTGTCGCAGGGCCAGCTCAAGGTATCGCAGGGCCAGCTCACGGGGCCGCAGGGCCAGCTCATGGTATCGCAGGGCCAGCTCACGGTATCGCAGGGCCAGCTCACGGGCCGGCAGGGCCAGCTCACGGGGCCGCAGGGCCAGCTCACGGTATCGCAGGGCCAGCTCACGGGGCCGCAGGGCCAGCTCACGGGGCCGCAGGGCCAGCTCACGGGCCGGCGGGGCAGCGCCTGCCCGAGCCGCCCCCACGGACACGCCTGGGGCAGAGCATGTCCCCTGGGGAAGCTCCCCTGGAGAAGCTGTGATAGTAAAGAACACCAGCCACAGGGAAATCCCAGAACGCACTCGGAAAGAGGCTTTCATACTCCATTACCATAATTGTTCCGCATTGGCCTTATTTATAGCATTAACTCCTCTGGCATCCATTTTCAGTCGTTAAAATCCTTCTTTGCTAAGAGTCTTTGCCTCCTTCTTTGCCTGTTGTCAAATCTTGTTCATCATACAGATAATGAAATGTGCTGAGCGCCCCAACACTTCTTTTCAGCTAAGAAACCAGAGCATTCAGTAAAGGAGTTCATCAGTTTGCCAGCAGCGAGGAAGGTCTGCTCCCATCTCCAGTCACTTTCTCCTGTCCTCAGCCAGTCCCAGCAGCTGTCAGGCTCTTCTGTGGGACAGCTCGAGCAGAAATCAAATCCACCGAAAAACATGAATGCTTTTCTGCTGGGTTAGTAAGCCAAACCAGCAACAAAAGGATCTCACAAGCACCAACAGCAGCCAGAGCAAGGGAAGGGACGGTACGGCTGGGAACAAGAGAAAGGAGGAGGAGGAAGGAGAGGCGGGAATGAGAGGGAAGGTCGATTCCGTTTCTTCCAGCACTAACAGGCCATTTCATCACTTGAGCTTTATAACAATTATAACCTCACCTTGGCTAAACAGATACTTTGTTGCAATGTGTATCTTCCAATCCTCCTGTTTCTTGATCCTCGCCAGTTGCCAGCATCCTTGGTGAGCACCGCAGGGCTGCGTAGGATTGGGGTAGCAGCCTCAGCAATGCTGAATTACAGAGGAACAGCCTTTCTCCAGCTGCTCAGAAGGCTTCTGCTTCTCCACCCAAAAATCAGCCAAGGCTGGCACCTTCCTGTGTACCAGAGCCTGAACCATTGGCTACTGAGTCATGCAACTACAGATCATTAAATATATATGAAGTGCAGTTTTGGGCATAGGGTATGCATTCACAAAAATCCTGTGTTAGGTGCCTTTGGGGCCAGGAGGGAGGGAGGGAATCTAGCTCTGGTTTAATAATGACAGATGATTACTACTTTTGAAGTGCTAAATTTTCTGCGTAGCCAAAAGTGATTTTTAACATTAGTGCAGTGAAAGATTTAAAACTTTGTATGCTGCCGTGGTTTAACCCCCGCTGAAAACCAAGCACCAGACGGACACAGCGTGTCAGACGGAGTGTGTAACTCTTCATCCTGCAATGAGCTCAGCACGGTGAAGCCCTGTACCCATCCTGGCGAACCAAGAGCACTGCAGTGTCCATATAGCATGGGAATTGCAGGTTGTGGTTGACAGTCGTCCAGATGGTGCTGGTGCTGATAAGTAAACTGCAATATTTTCTTTTGGTTTGCACTCAATACCCGTCTCATTGCAAAGACCTCTCTTTTCTCCAGAAAGGTAGGTTGTTATTTGGTACTTTCTACATTACTTCATCTCTTGTCGTGGTCTTTTGCGACAGCCTGCTATTAAGGTAGCAGCCTTTGTTGGTGGATGTCATACCTGCACTGTTAGTGCACACTTTCTGATTTTACACACATAATGAATGTTCATTTTCTTCATGATGATATCTTAGCCCAAAGACTTGGCTCCATATAGTCTATTATTTGTTGAGCATACTGTGTGTGCACTATTACTAATACGTAATCTAAGAACAAGTGAAGTCCGGGTTACAGGCAGTAGCTCTGGCACCCATATCCACCTGAGGAACATCCACCTTGGTAACAGAAGTAAATCTTATCATCCTCATCTCCAAACGTACCATGAAATGCAATTTCAATAAATATTTTGAAGTACAGTGTGAGGCTGCTGCTTCTTGCTTAAGAACAGGTTTTAGACAGTGAAAAATGAACCTTGTTGTACTGAAAAGCTTTCTCAAAATTATTGTTCATTTAAGTATAGGAACAAAACATAGTAAAACAGAAAGATAATTGCTGGAAAATGGCTAATCTGTGCAACCAGTGCAGTTTGGCGTGTCTTGGTCCTTCAAATATCCTTCAAACACACAGCCCAAAAGCAATTCCAGCTACAGTTCTAGTCTTGTTTCCTTCCTGGGGAAACCAAAGCTTGGAAGGGTCTGGCACATGCCTTAGTCACTCTGTGACATGAACTGAGGACCTGGGACAGGGGAGATAATTCTGTGCCCCAGAGTCTGGAGGGGGCAGCAGGCGGGCCTGACCATATCTTTATAAGAACTCCACCGAGACTGGGGAGCTCTAAGGAGTCAGAGGTGAATCACCCAAACAAATGGCTCCTGATCAGCTCCTGAGGTATTTGCAAAAAGATTATCTGTTCTTTGAGAGAGGTGGAACAAATGGCCAAGTTATCGGATTTTTCTTGTTGAAAGTAGAACACCGATGGGCAATAGCGTGGTAATTTTCCATCGTCAATATACTGGTTTTGGCTTTTTACTAGTCTTGTGCCAACTTTCAAAGAATAACAGAAACCACCTACTGATTGGTATCAGTCTCAGCTGTTGTAAAAATCTTAATAAAATAATACATGGTTGTTACCCAAAAATTCACATTTCTGCTTTGAAGATGGAAACAAATTTTGCTTTTGTTCACTAGGAAGCTCTCCACCCATTCAACAATGAAACATTTTCAGTGGCCGCTCAAAACATGTACAAACTGTGAAAGACAGCACCCTGTCAGTGCTGGAAAAAGAATAATTGTATTGAAGTGGTCCTGTACCTGGGGTAGTTATGAGGGAGTTAACAGGGCCTGCTCTAAGCCAGGTGCAAGGAGTTTCCTGCTTGTATTTCTAGAACAAACCTGCCCCAAACCAGCTTAAGTAACTGTGCTGCATTGCACTAAGCTGTGCACTACACCTGTAGACTTTGTAAACAAGAAGTTTTTGAGGTTTTTTTGTTCATATATGATTATATATGTTCATATATGTTAGATTCCAAGTATTCCCTGATCATATATGTTAGATCCTCTCTTTTAAGGGCAATATAATATAGTACTTTCATTGTCCTCTCCCCAGCCCACAGGGTGGATGGTGCTCAGCGAGTGTATGATTTTCCACTGTTCACTTGGCAGTTTCATGCCTGATTTCCTGTCCACTATTCAAACTCCACTCTAAAGATGGAAATACTAATGTCACTGTCTTTTCTAAGTAACACTCTAGTGTCCGAGTGCTGTGCAAACAATCATGCAGTTATTTGCTATCGTAATTCCCAGGATACGCACAGGGGATTCAGGCACTTAAGTTGAATATGTTCATAATGCATTATTCTGAGCTCTCAGTTCTACAAACTCACGTCTCATGTTTGTGAAAATATAGAAGATGTTTTTGTTAAATCACCTTTCTGACTTCACTTATGGTTGAGTGTCGCGACGGAGGGAAGACACAGTCGCTCAATATGAGTGATCAGCAGACTTCGTTTATTGTCCCTTACAGTCACCTTTTATGCCTTGTTATAATTAGCTCATACATATTACAAAAGTTAAGCTCATTATTGGTTAGTTGCCTAAATATCAAGCCCGTCCCTAGTTTCTCTTCTGTAGTTATCTGTTCCCACCTGCAACATTCTTTTCCCACCGAAATCTTCCTGTTACTGTGTAACAAGAACAGCCAAAGACAGTGTATTTTTGCTTTACTTCAGCTAAGCTGAGAGCGATGTGCATTTTTGTCCAGCCAGCTGAACTATGTCTATGTGACCCTTTTCAGCTAGCCAGTTATCCACAGTTGTGTGCACCCAACACTTCTGCAGATTAGACTCTAGAGCCTCAGTGGGGCAACTGGAAAATAAGGAAAGTACAGGAACCGCTTGTGGAGAGCCTGGAGAGAGGACTTCTCACTACAGCAGAGGTGCGAACAGCATCCAGCTCTGCAGCCTGCCTATCCAGGGCGTGAGCAGTAAGATGTTCCTCTCTCCTCATTGTTCATTAGACATGTTCCAATCTTTACAAGAGATGAAGCAGAGGTCCTGCAGACAACCGGCACCTTCATGCATGACCCTGAGCCAGTCCTAGGAGACAGAAGACAGGAAAGAGAGCCAAGGAAGGGGTGGATTTGAGCTCTGTGTGGTCAGACGGGAGGGGTGACTGTGCTCTTCCTGTGCCTAATGCGCAAGTGGGACTTCGCTGGGAGGGACTTTAAATAGCCCAAACAGCTCTCTCCTATTTCTGGTGTATATTTCAGTGTTTAAAAATCTGTATTTTTTGTTTTTGTGTTGTAAAGACCAGATAGACATAGTAGAAGTAAGGCGTATATTTCACAGTAATGGCAATTTTTACTGTTTAACTGCTTCCCCAGGGATTCAATATTTTTTCCTTTCTCCTAGTATCTCTAAATCAACATTTTATACATTCATGTTAGATACAGTCTGGTTCAGGCTGAGGTTATGGTCTCTGATTTAGGTGACATTCTGTGGTCTAGATGAAGCATGAGGCTGGACTAGAGGACTACAAACAGATCCCTTTGCCCTCAAAACACGTAAATAAAATAGCCTGGCAGAGCATACATCCGTGTTCTGCATTTACTGGGTCACAGTGATGCACTGGAATCAGCTGAAAGTGCAGCAGGAATTTGGTCAGGCTTGAGTGCCACTGCCCGAGAAGCTCCACTGAAATCACTCAGCAAATGTCATGGTGGCTGCTGGTATGCACGGGGAGGACACCCTGGCCACCTCACCTTCGCACTTCATGAACACAGGGCAGAAGTGCTTGCAGCAAGCACAGCATGAGGAAACCTAAGCTGTAATGCCTCAATGGGAGCCTGGCACTTTGCCTTAAAACATCAGCGAGGATAGATCTGAACAGGCGCTGGCCTCTGGGCTGGGGTGGTGGAACAGAGGTGGGCACTCCTTTTGTGTGGCTCTGGCTGCCAATGCTGTAACCTCTGGAAAAAGAGATGGAGCAGAGCTGGGGCTGACAGCAACGTCAACCGCTTCAGCAAGGCTCACTAGTGGCATCTGTTGGAGAATTTTGATGGTATATCCCTGGAGGCGAATTAAACATGCAATTGCGCTTAAGTATATAAGAAAAATCTAATGAACAATGCATTGGGCAGAGTCCCACTGCAATATGCAGTTCTCCATGGAATCTGCAAAGATGCGTCACAAGCAGATTTCTTATATACACTTGCACCAGCACCAGTCCCAAGAGTGGTCACACCGGGCACCTCAGCCGGGCTGTGGGTCCATCCCCCAGCCCAGCTCTGCCTCCCAAAGGTGGCCCCTGAGCTTGGGTCACTGCGCACTCCCATTTCAGGATGGCTACAAGACAATGCTGAGGCTGTTTGATATCTCATCACCAAGGGAAACTTTACTCCTTTGCAAGGAATCTGTTCTGTCTCTGGCATTCCCGCTTCCAGCCAGTTTAACCCGTTCCTGCAGCTGAGCCTCCTTGCTCTTCATGCCAGATCATTCCCTGGTCACAAATTACCACTGCTGAACAGTTATAATTAGAATTTCCCTTTTACATCTGTCACCACTGGAAATCTGAAGACCAGTCAGAAAATTCTGGGGGAGACTGTCATGGGAACTTGAATTGCCATGAGCGATCAGAAGGCGGCTCACCCAAAGGCATGTATTGCTGTTGGCACGGCGCCCTTGCTTTTTTGGGGATCTGTCTCTGCACTGACTCAGCAACCCAAATGCTTTCCGTGGCTCAGGAGTGGTTTTTGGAAGGCTGCCACAGCATTTCTGACCACACCAAATCTGTTTAATTTATGAGATCAGTCTTGAGCTATATGGCTTGTCAATTGGTGAAGAAAAGCGATAATTTGTTTCCATTTGTAAACTTTCCAACTGTTTAAATGCTTATGTCTTACTTTGTGTTTTGTCTTTGTCTCCCTCAGGTCCTGTTCTCTGTAACATCTACCTGTCATCCCTCATCTGTCAGTTTTCGTGTTTAGTGTTGGTTTGTTTTTTTTCATTTTTGTCTTTCTGTTTGTGGTTTAAGTCTTTTCATCTGCAAAGCAAAGCCATAAGAGGTAAATCTCTAGTCTTTGCTTATTGAAGTTAAAAAATAATATAAAAACGTTTAGAAAGAAATGGGTCAAATGCGATATTACAGCAATTATGATAGTAGAAAATCAGAATTCCTTCTTAAACATCAGCACAGACAGATAGTTTTTCAAATTAGCCATCTGTCTGCAGTCGTAATTAAATTGTCTTAGGCCAGAAGGCTGATTCACATGTAAAACTAGTGGGCTGTGCTTTGGACAGCTTGTTTATATGGTCCCATATTCATCTCTTTAATCTAATCTGGGCAGCTGAGCTGCCTCACACTTTGAACTTGCTTTCATGTTATGTCTATTGCAACACCATGCCTTATTTTTCCTTTCTTCTGCACAATGAAGGCATTGTTCACTGCCACAGTTCCCTTTAGGGCAAAAAAAGAAAGAAAAAAATAAGGGGGGGGGGGCGGGGGAAGAGAGGAAAAAAGCTTTGGCTGCATAGAAATATGATCGTGAAGACGAATATATGACAGAAAAAGATTGAAGCTATGACTGGCAGATTTCTCCTGCAACATAGAAAGGCACTCATTCTTTAACTTTTCACTTGTATCCTCCAATAAATACTGTAATATAGAAAGTAGCACAGAGAGATGGAGAAAATGTAATATCCAAGTATTCTAGTAGTAGAAGGACATGTGTATTTTCCCTTGGAAGAGTAAAATGTAGCTCGGTCACACAGCTGTGTTTCCCACTCTTCACCCAGTTCTTCACATTTTGTACAGTCCAATGAAGCTCAGATTGACATTAAAAGACACATTTATATACAACTGTTTTAGGCAATATTTCCCAAAACAGCCAATAGGCTAGCAACAACCTGCCGAGGATGCTCTCAGAGAACGATCCCTGTGTTAGTATATAGATCCAAGGGAAAAGTGATAGAGGATCCTGAAACAAGAGAAAAACTGTCCTAGGAAAGTTGTGATGACAACTGCTCTTTGCCCACTAGGCAGCCACCATCATTTCCAGGCTGCAGATCCTTTCCAACTGGCATTGTTAATCCAGCTTCGCCGTTTCCCCCAAATTTCTGGAGACTTCTCCAATCCCAAAGTGGTCACAAGAGCAACTGAAATCACCAGGAAGGGGAACTCAGGGATGGTTTCCAGCTGCTGGTTCCCTGTTGGCCTCTATCTCCCCTCAGATCTGCAGTGGCCACAGCCTGAAAGGAGAGTCTGCACTGTGGCTACAGGTCCCAGGCTGGCTCCTAGCCAAACCTACCAATATGGTGGTAGAGCTTTTGATTTCCTTCATACTGCAGTGATGGAGGTTGGCACTGTACAAGATGATCAGTTCAGGTGCAAAAGGAGTGTGTAGCCAACCTCTTAGCAACCTGATGTGAAGTTTGTTGAACTGGCACAAACCCAAGCAGCAGCACCGGAGGGATATCAGCACCTGCCCAGAGAACATGGAAATAGCTGTGAACAAGAGTGCTTCTGAAGATGCCATCCTTCTCACAGAGTAAGTACCAGTGTCACTGGTTATTCTTAATATTTTCTTAAATACTCACCCAGTCCTTTACAAACTGGCCAGCCAGTCTCTGCTTTCTCCTATTTTCCTATGATGTTGCCAAAGCCTTGAAGCTATCTTCCACTCTGTTAAAGCTCAAACCAGATTGATTTCATCTAAATGGCTGTTTTGGAGAGGAGAACAGCAAAATAACCCTTCTTTCTTACTCTCCTTCGTTCTTCATTTAAGGTGTCTGACATACCAACAGCCAAGGTATCTGTGAAAGGGTTTGGTGCTTTCTTGTTGGTGATTGAGCCTTTTTGCTGATTTGGAGCTTTTTTTTTTTTTTTTTTACTTGCTTGGCCAGCTTTTTATCTTTTCCCTGACAAACATGAGATTTGGGCATCCATCAAGACATATGCAATAGTATCTTGGATGTGTATGTAAAAAGGGTAAAGGTCTTACATATGTTTGTAGAAATACACTTGGGCATGCCTATTTTAGCATTTTAGTTTGGAGTAGGAGTGCAAAACAAACCTTCCAGATGTCCCCTTACAATGTTTTGCTTTGCATTGAGGTGAGGCAGGTTTGGACTTCACAAAGTGCATTTTCGCATTTTAGATGAAAGTAACCTTTGCAATACAGGAGGACATATAGTCTGTTCTGCTGGTGAGTATTCAGTCCATTGAGCCAGAGAGCTAGTTTGAAGTCAGAAGAAAAAAACAACAAAAAGAAATTGTGGATAGAGTGGACATCAGGTCTTCAGCACCATTTCACTCTACATATCCACTCCTATTTTCTCACACCACTTGCTACTGCTGATATCAACTTGCATGTATAGGGACCTTCCAACATCTCAATCTCAGTGGCTTCTAAATGGAGATATAAAGGGAGTTGTGAGTGAGTATGATGAAGTTGGGGACATAAATTAAGAGCTACACTTAATGGATGTCTAACTCAGGCAGATGAATCCACGCCACAAGTTGAAAAAGAGCAACTAGTAAGCTACAATGGTATGTGGGAGGCAGGATGGTGCACTTTTTTTTAAAAAAAAAAGGAGGAGGGAGGAGGAAAAAAACCAAACCAAAAAAGGAACTGCAGCAGTGCAAGAAAACGAAAGGGAAGCAAAAGGAGGCAGAAGGTGCTGTTACATTCCCTACTCCATCTGCTGGGGCAGCCCAGAATAGCTTGTCATGTTCATCCAGACAATTGTGTAGTAATCTTCTACTGGCTTGTTACCTAACTACCTTTCTCCAAATAATTATTTGGTAGTAGTGAGGTGCATCATTTCTGTAATCACATCTAAGCTTTGATTTCTCCTTATTCAGCATTCTGAGTACCTGAAATTAGGCTTTTAGGTGTAATGGGATAATATAGAAGCCACTGTTTTGTTATCAAATTATACCATTCAACTCCAGAGTTTAAAAAAAAATGCTTTAAGAAGATGCAGTTTGCTGCACTGAGTACTCATTCAATAATGCCTCATGGTAATAACGGCTCATGGTTTATTTTGCATCCTGCTTGTGTTCCCATCTCAGTTCTCTTTGTTCTCCACTTCCATAATTGCTCTCTTTCTTTACAGTTTCTTCTCTGTGATACCTAGAAAAAAGTAACTTACTTAAATCTTACTATTCTCAATTGTTACCAGCAACCATAGGTTTCCTAACTCCCTTTTCTACAATTTTAAGGAAACCTGTTATGCCAGAATGCAACGTATTATTAAAGTACTCTCATTCAAATGAAAGGATGTTATTTGTTAGGGAGATTTAATTTATAATGCTGGATATTAAAGGGAAGATAGTGGCATTGTAAGTTCCAGGTTTTGATGGAAAGGTTACTAGTATTTGAATTGACATTCCAAAAAAACAAAATCTCAGAGGCAAAATGAACTGATATGGTGTAAGCAAGCAAATTTCACTATTTGATATATGGGCACATTGAGAGGATACTCTCAGATAAACATGTAAATATTAACTTGGTCATTAGAGGAAACATCTGTCCATAGTATTATTTAAATGCTCAGGGGCAATGGTCCTGAAACAAGATGCAAAGAAACCCGGTTCCCAAGCCTGTCCAACTTCCTAGCACACCAAAGTTGATTGCCTTACCATAATGCAAATACAAGACATTGTGTATGCAGAGTGCTTCATAATGAAAAAAATGATAGGGTTAAAGTTATCACAAAGATGTCAGATTACAAAAGACTTGTATCTCTACCATACTACATTCAAAAAAATTACAGAAAAATTATTATTAATAATAAAATAAATATGAGCACACTATTTTCTTGGAGCCAGATGACTCACAAATTTTGCAGAAGGCAGAGTACAATGTAGACAAAATCTGCTCTCTGAACAACCATGACAGATGCTAAAATAGACCTGTAAAGTGATACTGCAGTAGCATGAATTTATTGTAGATTGTGTAGCTCATTATATAATTAAACTGATTGGCATTATTCTCTACAGTGTATTTCATATCATTTTACTCAAGTTGTTTTAGATGCTCTATTCTTATTCAGGTATACAAGATTTCCACCTTTTCCATTGACCCAACCCAAACCAGGGAAAAGGCGAATCCAGCTAGAGATCTGTTGTATTTAGTTTTGAGATTACAGTCTCGGTGGGGGAGATACTACATTTCTGGCACGATCACTTGGTAACAGCAGCTAGTTTATGCTCTTTCAACAGAGCCCTAAAATGGCAGAGAAAATAAGATGGGGTCAGAACAGGCAACAATCAAGAAGTGCTGTAGTTCCATTTCCTAGTAGTAATTTTAATTTGAGGGCAAACGCAGAAAAAACAGAGTGCAATGGAGATGAGGCACAGGACTTAATGGCTTGTCTGCTGTTAACTGCTCCCTGTGAGGGCAGGTCTTTGCCAACACACAGCTGAGAACCAGTGCTGATGTCTGGAAATGGCACTGAGAACCAGTGCTGATGTCTGGAAATGGCACTGAAGGCAGGCTGGGCTATGGCATGCCGAGGCTGGAGGTCAGGCCTGTTGTTACTAGTGAACACGGCAGCCAGCGTTCTCCCCTCCATGCCTGGAGCACTGCTGATGCTTTCCAGTTTCTAGACTTTGTTGGGTCTGTCAAGCCAGCACTGATGCTGGTACAGGATCCTTTGTGATGACAGCTGTCATTCCTCTCTAAAAGTAGCTGCTTCTCATGGCTGGAGAAGAGTAAAACCTGATTCCGTTGAAATCAATATGGCAACATTCACAGTGACCTCAGAAAAGCCAGGTTTTCAGCTTGGCCCTCAGGAACCTCAGCGGTCTTACCCAGCATATCAGAACAGACAGCAATCAACGGCTCCTAAATACCCCACTGTCAGAACAAGGCAAAGTCACTCTTCCCCAGAAACTAGTAGCATGATAACTTTCAAAAAAGCTATACTTGTATGTAAATACAAAGAAAAATACATAGGCATGTAGAATAAATACCATTTTTCTTTTCTAGAAACAAGAAATGTAATCGACTAGCATAGTTCAATGCTGTAGAACACTCAAGTCCCATTAGAAGACTTTTACCAGTAGGTGGTGACACAGAATTATTTATTAGCAGTTTTCTGGCTGCAGAAGGTTCTGAGCTACAAACAGCTCAGCTCTGCAACTTTTTGTTTAAGGTTTTCCTTTAATATGGCTCCACTTTTTCCACTGTTTCACAGCTGCAGAAATGTTTCATAGCTGCAATTCCATCTCCTGGCGGTTGTAGCCTGTCAGACTGTTCCTGCTCTGTGAACTGCAGGGCTGCCTTCACACAGATGACCTGTTTTTTTCATTTGGTTTCAGTGTTTCTCATCTGTTGGCCAAAGTTATTAACCCAGTTGTTGCAACACACACAAGAGAAAAAAGTACATTATTTCTTTATAAGCTGTTCCTCTTATTTACTTCCAGTGAACAAGCAGGTTTTCTGGTTAGCTGTGTGCAAATTTGCTTTTTGCTGCCAAATGTAATCAGCAGCCTCTCATAACTCCAACACATCTTTCTGTGTACCAGTGCTCCTGAGTTATGAAGCCATCAGTAACCCTGGAAAAAAACGATTGACCTATTTATTATTGTCTATTTAAACACCATGAGTGGGTCATGACTAACAAAAGCCATATAGCTACAACATAGGACATGAAGCTGGGGGGGGGGGGGGGGGGGGGGGGAGGACCTGGATGAGTAGTGAGTTGTTTCCAAGCAGCTGTACAAAGCAAGCCAGAAGGCTGCTTTCAGGCTTCACGAGTTACCACAGAAGTGAGCTGGGCCTGTTTGATTTATGGAAACAGTGTTGGCTCCATGAAGACCACAACCAAACGTATTTCACTGGCTGGAGCAGAGGTGATAGACAAGAGTGCTCCTGGCAGCCTCTGCCCACAGTCGGTGGGCATAGCTAGGTAAAAAATGTCTTGATGCCCTTTTGGCGAAAGTGGTGCAATCTTTCTTAACATGCATCATTCTTGACAAAGCCGTGGTCCTGAAGGCGCAAGCAGAACCATGTCTCTGCTGACCTTGCAGCCGGTGTGGGTAGCCAGGCAGTCTGTGCTAAACACATCATAGTAGGTAAAATGTCAGGGTACTGCTTTGTCTGCATCCACGTCCTCTTTAGTTGCTCTTTTTGGACTGGTTCTAGTTCACTATGTACAAGGGCTTAACTGAAAAGTCAAATGACAGTTGTTAAAAGTTATTGTATTTTCTAACTACCATCCAATGCATCACTGTGTTTCTCCACTGTTCTTAAGGGATGAACACCCACATTCAAACCTGCAATGACAAAGCCTTATACATTCAAGGATATGGGGTGCTTTATTGCTGCTGGTGACATTGGCCTGAGGTGAGTCTTGAGCCCGGGTCATGTCAGTTCTTTGCACTAATATTCTTCTTACCATTTACACGACAAATTTGCTTCACAAAGCCAAGGCAAAATGAGTCAGTATGTTTTTTCCAGCTGCATCCATAACTCCTACGTGTTGCCTTTTTGGACTGGGGCAAGAGAACCAACCTCATACACAACATGCAGTGTGCTGCAGAAAATGTAGTATCTGTCAACCAGTGGGACAACATGAGCTTTGGCAGTGGGAAATGGGACCCAACGTCCAGCCAGATGTTGTGGCTCTGTCTGAAATTGAAGAATGCCAAAATACCATATCCAGAATGTCAGGGCACTCTACTGGTACTGCTGAAAAATCAGCAAAGCCTAATGCCCGCTGGTCTAAAGGAAAGGAGATTGACATTTCTCATCTGCTGAATGTGGGAGAGTATCTATGGCAAACAGCGCTCCCGCTTACATTTATCACAAGGACATATGTCACAGGCTGCACCCTACTATAGTACTGGCTGGCTTTGGGGCTGTAGATTTGCCTATTGAAGAAACTAGGTGGGAGATGATCTGGAACTAGAAGGCACCTGAAACTGGGAAAAAGTGACTCTGTTCTATCATAATACTTATTTATCAAGGGGGATGCTACACAAGGGTCTTTTAAATGGAAAAGACAGGGCACATCTGGTTTTCCTGAGAGAAAGAGAAATTATTTAAGGTAGGCTGCCAAGCAGCTTCTCTTCTCTGCCTGCACCTGGTTACACTTTTAGTGGTATTATATATGCACAAATCAAAAAGAGAAAGAAGGCGGGCAGCGTTAGAGAAGTTACTCCTGTTCTGGCAGCGGGATACCTTTTATAAATGATGTTATCATCACACTGCAGTACAACTACCCAAACCATGCAAGGAAAAAGTGTGACTGGCAGCTCTACCTGGTGCATGATAGTTTGAGGAGCCACAGGTATCTGTTGCTGGTTAAACATTGTTCCTGACTGACAGAAGCTTCCAACTTTGTTGTTCGTTGTCATTTGGACATAAAAAGGCTGAGACCTACACATGCAATAAGAATTAGACACAAATTATCGTACTTGTTAAGGATGAGGAATGATAGGCTGTAGTCAAAGATGACACCCAGAACTGAAATTTCCCATAATAGAAATAAGCAGAAAATGGGAAAGCATGGCTTTTATAAATTCTATACATTCTGTTATAACAGACTAAATTCAGCTAATGAAAAAGCAGGAAAATGAAAGAAATGCCTGTACGCCTGTGCTTAAATGGAAGTGGGGTGAGGGACTGGATCTTGAGCTGACACTCAAAAGGAGTTGGCTTTTTAAGTGGGGGAAAACCTCAATGCTAAAAAAAGAATTTATTTCTTCAGTATAGCAGCTTAAAAATTGCCTCAGATGTGCATCCCCATGCCTCACTGCCTTCCTTGGTTTGAAGCCAGGATAATGTTCCCATCTGCCAGGTTTGCAGCTCAACACCTTCAGTGCAGTGTTCGATTTGGACAGCAAAAGTTCCAAATCTTTATTGTTTTATCACACAGCTGTAGGGACACTAACAAAAACTGGTACAAAAGTGAGCCTGAAGAAGTGACTTAAACCCATGTTTCTCTCTTAGAAACATATTAGGCCCTGAATGACTAATGAGTCATCACTATATGCTACCTGAGCTGCCTCCTCAACAGCTTGATGCCAGTTGCTACAAAGCTAGAGTCTGAGCTCTCCCTGGTCAGCGACAGAAAGGGAAAACAATTTAATGGGAAAATAAAGGGTGATCCAAAGACAATGAAAAAACCCCAAACCAGTATGGTTGTCTAATCCTGCTTTCTTTTCTCTCAAGCTGCATTATAAAAGCCCATTTTTCCCTTTCTACCAGAGAAACGTAGTTAGAGGGAGCAAGCTCATCTCCACAACCATCCCTTTGCCCACAGCTGAACCCTCACCATCCCCTCTCACAGCGGTACATGGAACCAGGGCAGGCCACGAGAAGGAGAAGGGAGGGGGTGAGCAGGTTGGCAGCTAAAGGACAACATGAGCTGCAGCCACCACTTAGCTTGAATCCTTTGGACACCTGTTGGTAGCCATTTCATATATTGCTAAACTTGAACTATAAACTGTAATGGGTAAATCTGCAGGATAGATCAAACCACACCTGACAGACCTTCAAATTATCAGCTATTACAGCTGTTTGATTACTTTGGAACTGCTACTGATGTGTGACATCAGCTCAAGGCCATGTCTGCAACTGCCTACATCAATCCAGCAAAGCTCTCTGAAGAAAAATGTCAGAAGAGAGACAATACAGGGTCTCTCCAGAAATGGTTAATCAATAGCTTGCTAGGTTGGCTGAATGCCATTAGATACAGTGGGGCACCCACTGGATATAAATTGTGACCTGTCTTCTGTATCATTCTCAGTCACCTCTCCTGCCATACTGGTAGTTACCATTTTTCCACTTGGAAGTTTTTGGGCATCACCAGAAATGTTCATAACATCATGGATCTGGGGAACATTGATAATACTCTGTTGTGGGTTTTGGTTTCTTCAAGGGAGGAGGAGAAGGTAAGGAATCTACAGTTGTACCTCAGTGTACCTAGCTTTTATTTCTATCAAATATACTGTGTACATAACTAAAAGAAGTGTCATCTGAAGACTGTCAGATGGACAGGTGCAGGGTGGCATGGGCAACACTGTAGTTTGGTCTTTTGAGAGATTTATGTTACAATAGCATGTTTGTGTATGGGCTTTTTAATAGTGAGGTAATTCCTAGACATAGCTGTAGACACAGATCTATGAATAAAGGAAGTAACTGAAACAAAAATATGCATGTTCTGGTTTCCTAAAGTCCTGGGCTATAGTTTCACCCGCATTGTAATCACAGCTAATACCTTCTTATATCTAATTATAGTGTAATACCTATTTACAACCATTTTCATAATATCAGTCTATCATACATAGTAACACAGTTTAATACAGATATTTATGTACCTTATTATGTCTAATTCCTTAAAAGCATTTGTCCTACTGGCATATTTACTTAAGGAGCAAATAATTTGCTTACCTGTTGTAACTTTGTATTTTTAGCAGTCATTACTTGTTTTACTTTAAACTCTTAACAAAAAGGGTGAAAATAGTTATCTTCAGATAATAACCATTACGAATTTATTGGAAAAGCTAAAGTATTCATTATTTTAGCAGCCACGGTGTCCTTATTCAGGAAAGTCATTTTCTGACTCAGAATAAAAAAAAAATCATTTAAGTATATGCCTAACTTACAGCATGTGTTTGCTTGAAAGGCTAACTCTTAAGCTTACTGAAGGTCATAGCAAAATTCCCACTGCTTTCAGCAGGATCTGGTCCAAATGGGATATGCCAATACTAACAAACTTTCTACGCTAAAAGGCTATTCCCCTTGGTATTCAAATTGAATTGTGGATACCGTTGCCCAAAAATTTATCAGATGATACTGATGGGATGGATTATTAATTTATGGGGCAATTACATAACTATGTATGTTAGCTAACGACAACAACTCTGCATTTAAACAGGTGAAAAGTATATTCCTGATCTAGGGAAAAGAAAGATGACATAACTGAACTGTGTTTTATTTTGTTTATTATAATACAGGCTGTTAAAGTTATTCTTTCTTACACACCATAAACCTCACAATAGGCTCAGTCCTAAAAGGGGAGAATAATATTTGTCAATATACTATTTTTTTGGTGGTTTGGGTTGGGGTTTTTTTTGTATTTTTTCACATTACAAAAATGTAGCATCAGTATTTTACTTACCTGGTAGTCCTGGGGAAGAGATCCTTATACATACTTACAAATTCAGTTTCTGTTTGTGTTTTGTAGGCGACAAGGTGAGCCACCACTCGAAAATGGGTTCCTTCCATACCTGGGCTGTGCCTTGCAGTTTAGTGCCAACCCTCTTGAATTTCTCAGAGAAAAGCAGAAGAAGCATGGCCACATTTTCACTTGCCGAGTAGCGGGGAAATACATTCATTTCCTCACTGACCCTTTTTCATACCATGCATTGATACGCCAAGGAAAACACTTGGACTGGAAGAAGTTCCATTTTGCTACTTCTGCCAAGGTACTACTTTAAAAATGGTTTTAATATTTAACATGCAAAGTATCTGCTGGCAGGACAGTTGTACCCAGTTAATCCCTATATCATAACTGTGCCTTTGAGATAGAATTGGTTTCATATTTCTGCACTTTTATTGGTTTAAAACATTGGGGTCTTTTTTTCCATTTCCTTAATGGAAAGGAAATTTGCAATGGTTTGAATTATCCAAGAATGACATTGTTTAGCCACATAGTATCCCAACTTGCTAAAGCAGGAATACAATTAACACCGTCCGCAAAATGATAATGTAGCTTGCTGAAACCTTCTTCAGGAGGTTCTCACTGCTATGGAAGTTTTGGTCCTAATGCCTTAAAAAATGATGCAACACTGTAGGAGCTCAGTCAAACTCTTACTGAAGTAAGCAAAAAGGCTCCTGTTAAAGTCAACGGGAGCTGAATGAAGGTCTAGGTAACCATGTCCATTTAATTGTGAGCATGTATTTGAATCTATTTCATTTGCCCACTTCACTGTTATGGCTCAGCGAGAAAGCATCAGTGCTAGTACTGATAACCTTTATTTTCTCTAGTAAGCTATGAAGTTATACTTTGGATTTAATTTCTATTAACATTTATCATCAAGGTTATGACAGGCCTTATTGATCATGCATACAATTTATTTTGTGACAGGCTTTTGGGCATGGTAGCATTGACCCAGCAGAGGGAAACACCACTGAAAATTTTCATCAGACTTTCATTAGAACGCTTCAAGGTAATGCCCTAGATGCCCTCATTGAAGCAATGATGGAAAACTTACAGTACGTAATGCTGCAGTCAAGAACATCTAAACTTCAGTCTAATATCTGGGTGACAGAAGGACTCTATACATTCTGTTGCCAGGTGATGTTCGAGTCTGGCTTTTTAACACTTTTTGGTAAAGAATTTAATTCAAATAATGACAAGAATCTATCATCAAAGCAGGAAACTGAGAGAGCTCATATCCTAAATGCCCTTGAAAACTTTAAGGAATTTGATAGGATCTTTCCAGCCCTCGTGGCGGGGCTGCCTATCCACCTCTTCAAGAGTGCCCACAGCGCACGTGAGAAGCTGGGAGAGGCACTCCTCCACAAGAACCTCCTGAAGAGAGACAACCTCTCTGAGCTTGTCACTCTCCGTATGTTCCTGAATGACACTCTGTCAACCTTCGATGACATGGAAAAAGCGAAGACCCATGTGGCAGTGCTCTGGGCCTCACAAGCCAACACCATTCCTGCCACGTTTTGGAGCTTGTTCTATCTTCTTAAGTAAGTCCCAATGCTTCTTATTTCCAAACAGGAAAAAAGTTTCATATCTTTCAGAAACCAGTTCATTAATACAGGCAAATTCCACTGCTTGATACTTCATCAGTGTCAAAAAGCTTACTGATTACAACAGAAGTGCCATGTTGTTCTGGACTTCCACAGAAACACTCTTCACTCACCTGAGACCAAGTAGTAATACCACAGAGCAATTCTGCAGAAGTTTGGTTTTTTTTTTTTTAAAGAAAAGCACACTGGGGCAATGCTACTCTTTGTCAAGACAGTTTTGAAGTAAATCTATATGATATGACATTAAAGTTGTTGGTTGCAGTCGGAACATTAATTGTATTGAAGGCTCCCAATATAATCAGACATTTTTAGACTGTCTCACTAGAGCAGGCAAAATGAGCTTTAACTTCATTACTGTTCTCACAGATAGATAATAGAGAATAGTTTATATATTGATAGAACCTACTGAGGCTGCAGTGCAGACTGCAGCTGCTGAACTTGTTACTCATGAGAGCAGTGCACAAGTTCAGATAAGACTATTAAATGTCCATTTTAGAGTGGGTCTCTGTGGAGTATAATCTACCTCAACATGACTGACTCTTAAGTATGTATCTCAATTGCTGACGTTTTTTATTGTCAGTGGCTTGCACCCTCATATCTACCTGCCAACGCTAAAAACTGAGGTTCCTTAGTGCTTTTCACTCCAAGAATGCATTGGCATTAGGTCTTCTGGCTTTAGTCTTTTAACACCCTGATTGTACCTTCATCAAGACACTATTGCATCCTGTATTGTTATGTATACAAATTTCACCATAGCTCATACATTCCGTGTCTGTAAGAAAGTCTAGACAGCAAAGGATACTATGTGGACTTTTAGTATTAGGAAGATTCTTTTCAGCGAGGCAGAATATTGCTACGTAATGGGACATCATCCAGGATAAGTGACGTTATAAAACTGATATATAATCCTGTTCCCAAACTTTCTACCCGCAGTGGGGATATTCCCTAATCTAATTGTTTTATTTCTTGTTCCTGGCATTCCTTTTTAGTTACTGTTTATTACCTGAGTTATGCAAATCAGTTCTGTCCTGCTTGTCTTTGGAGACGGACTCAAATACTTGTGGTTCTTTTCCTTTTTTTGAAGCTGTGGTACCTTTGCCAATACCTGAAAAAGTGTAATTGCAGCATTTTCCTGCAACATTTTCATTTTAAAAGGCTGAACTTGTCAGCTATCAAACTAAATTTTAGTCAGGAAGAAAATTAATGACAAAACCCCTTTTAAAACATTCTTAAGTGTAAAATTATGTTATACTTCTGCTCTTTTGATCTTAGGAATCCGGAAGCAATGAGAGCTGCTACCAAAGAAGTGCAAAGTATTTTGGAAAGTGCCGGAGAGAAGATCAGCTTAGATGGCAAACATATTTCCTTGAACCGAAAACAGCTGGATAATATGCCAGTACTAGGTAGGATTACTTTATGCAGGAGTACCAGAAATCACCCCACATTATTCACAGTGTTCTATTTGTTACCAGATAAATGCTTGCTCAGAATTACTATGGAATTAGCCAACAAATGCTAGAACAAAACCCTATATGTTTCTGAGCAACACAATCAGTCTTCCCAATGTCCCAGGTGGTACTGAGTATAAAAATTCACGTGTATAGCACTTTTTCATGGGTAATGGCATGTCTCGATACGGCTACAAAGCTACATAACATAGTATGGGAGACCTATGGATAATTCAGAACAGTCTTTTGTTTAGTAATGACTTTAGATCAAATAAAACAGCGTTGCCAAATTTTATATCCCAATTCTTACAAAGTGAAACAGTATCTTCTAACACCACTAGGTTTATTTCTTCTTAATATTATTCAAATTATGGGCACATTTTCAAAAGTGTCAAAGTTATGGAGAGTTTTGAAAATGTCATCCTTTAACTACTGTGGCCTTAAAAAAAAAATCAGCTTATGTTGAAACAAAAAAAAACCCCAAGTTACTTTTTCTGAATACTGGTTTCTATGCACCACTCTTAAAGTTTCAGAAAATCCTGATCACTGCACTGTTTCTTTTCTTGTTATGTTTCCAGTTACGACTGGTTCGTTCTTTATCTCAGAGTGAAAATGTGTCTCACTTTCAAATATTCTGTTGCATCAACTAGAAGTATTTTTCTAGGGGAAAGCAGATTATGTTTTCAGTATTATCTGCAGAAGAGATAATAGTGCTAAAAAGAAATGAGAAAGATACTTTCTTAGGCATTTAGAAAGTTTTTGTTAAAATATTTTAAAATATTTCTTCTAATAAATGCAGGGTTTGGTAATGGGTCTGAAATAGTTCAAAATACATGATCTCCCTCAAGGACACACACATACCATTTCCATGGTAATCGTTCCTTTTCCTCTCCTAATAGACAGCATCATCAAGGAGGCAATGAGGCTATCAAGTGCATCCATGACATTCCGAGTTGCCAAGGAGGATTTCACTTTGCACTTGGAGAATGAGTTTTACAACATTCGCAGTGACGATATCGTAGCTCTTTATCCTCAACTGTTGCATTTTGATCCAGAAATCTATGCTGATCCCTTGGTAAGTATTTAGCAAAGTGCATTAAACTCTGAGTTCTAGCAGAAGCTGACATGCCTTTAAATAGAGCATGTATCAGGGGTGCCCCCGCGACTGGTTTTCTGTTGTACTCCGGGCAGTCTGCTCTTACGCCTGGAGACGTAATGGTAGGCAAGAAAAAGAATAAAGTCAGTGCAAGCACTAGCTCCAAAACATGTTTCAGTCTAACCAAAAAGTGTGCTGCCAGCCCAAGACAGCCTTCTACTTACTGCCTTCCTCCGTGAGGAAAGATCACCGTTATGGGGGGGTTGAGGGAGGTCAAAGGTAAGGATAGTATTTTCCCAAAGGCACAGAATGAGAAATATTTCAGTTCTACTGCATGACCAAGAACGCAGGTTATAAACCTTGTTTTCAGAGGTCAGAAAAGGAGAGTTACCAGCAAAGAACCTGGGATCATGCCGCACATACCAGAACTGAGATGCCACCCTCTCTAAAACAGCCCCATGGGGCCTGGTGCTACCGTACAACACTTACTGCTAGAGGCTTTTCTTCCTCAGCCTGCATTTCATGTCTTAATGGCATTTTCTAGTCTTTGGAGACATTAAAATACCAAGTAACTGTTTTGTGGGTTTATTTACAGACATTCAAATATGATCGCTTTCTCAATGAGAACGGAGAAGAAAAGACGGACTTCTACCGCAACGGTCGCAAGTTGAAGTATTACTATATGCCATTTGGGACAGGCATAGCAAAATGCCCTGGCAGGTTATTTGCTGTCCATGAAATTAAACAATTTTTGGTTTTGGTTTTTTCATATTTTGAGATAGAGCTGGTGGACAATAATGTGCAATGCCCTTCTTTAGACCAATCCCGTGCAGGACTGGGTATTTTGCAACCAGTCAATGACATTGATTTCAGGTATAGACTGAAATGCCTATGAATATATACATATGTTATATTATACATATAAACTATGTACTATATAACATATGCTTTATATATGTTTTATGCATGTATACAAATGAAGCATTGCAAGACTTGGGGGGAAATCTGTATGAAGATGCTAATTCATCAGTCTAATGGAAAATGCATAATGTATACCATTATGGTACCAGCATGCGGTGGGTTTAATGCACTGTGTTGATGCAAATGACTCCCCTTTTACCAACCATTTTGAAATGCAAGTTAAGATTTTGAATTGTGTGAGTACAATAGTTCTTTTTTTTTTTTTCTGTCAGCAAATACTTTCCCAGAGTTAGTTAGAATTTAATCTGCTACTTCAAAATGATTGTCAAAATTCAACTACAGTTAAAACTTATTCTTTTTTATAAGTGAAATGTTGGGGGTGGTGGTTCTCCCCACAGACAAAATAAAATTTTTGTTGTATAAAGACAGATTCACAGTGAGGAGGGGACAGTTTCCTGGGGAAGTACCTTTATGGTTTTATGAAAAACTAGAAAAAGACTTGAAGAAAACCTACAGAAATGTTCACGTTCTAGTGAAACTACAAAACTTGTATGATATTCATTGTAATATACTTATTTTCAGAAAGTTGTAACTGTATTAAAATAAACGATATTGGCTGAACCAAATGCATCTCCAGACTGCTTGTCATTTTAATGTCTTAATGCTATCAAAGATTTATGCACTTATCCAAAGCCACCTAAGCCAGCTTTAAACTAGCCAGCTCCAATGCCAATATGGAGATAAATAAATAGCTACCCTATATTCACCAGTATTCTAGCTGGATTTTGCACAGTTGCCTGAACTCCATAATTCCAGTAGCCTCCACTGGTCATACTCCTTAGGTCTTCCTAGTCTAATTCAATTAAAGTTATCATGGGTAGTATGCCCCCATATTTCATTTTTAGTGGTGGCATTTCCATAAGAGCAATTGTTCTAGAGAAAATAAAATTTGTTTCTCTAACATCCCTATCCTTTCCTGCTGCATATGATTGATGGATGGATGGATGTCACAAAAGCCCATTTTTTAATGAAACATCTTCAGGCTGAAAGAGATAGTTTTCTTATCATCTGCCTATGAAAAGAACAAATGGATTTAAAATACTGTTTTTATCCTGGGTTTGCATGTTTCTGAAGGACTTATGGTCAGACCTTTTGTCCTTGACTCAAAAGTAAGCCTCATCATAGAAGACGAGGTACAGGACTATTAGATATTTTCAAATTTCACATTCTGGCAAGACATCCAGTCTAGCTGATAGAGGTCTTCCTAAACACTGAATTTTGGATTGAGTCCTAGAACTGCTTTAAATTATGTATCCATTTCTTTTCTCACTATCCACTGTGCTAAATATTCAAAGGTAAATAAAAAGATTCTGTAGTGTGTGATTATTTATTAGCTGTGTGTTGTCTTTGTAATTTTATTTAATCTCTTTTCCTTCTTAAAGGAGAATAGAGAACACCGATTTGTTGCCATTTGCGATACATGTAATATTCAACTATTATGTGTAATGCAAATGGGTTTCAATTATTACTTTGATTCTTTTGGTAAGGGAAGTATCCAGTCTTTATGTACAGCTTGTTTTCATACTTCTGTCAATTATATTTTGGTATGATTTATATAAATTACAGCACATTCAATGTAAGCTAGCATTGACTCAGAGAATACATGAAAGTCTGACATTATCACTACATGTGCCCTGGCACATATTATTACCATTAGAGTATCTACTCCCCCTTTCTTAGAGAAATCCTACTTAAAACAACAGCTTCTGAGGGTAGCAAAGCTATGCAATGCTTTAAGCAATATACTCTTCCTTTATGAACAGGAATTCAACATAGAATTCCAACAGCAGATAATAAAAGATAAGAAGACAACTGCTAAAGCAACTCTAGGTTCCCTGGAAAATTAAGCCTTCCTTTACATCCTTTGCCTCCTTCAAACTGGCTGTTCCAAACTGATCTGACTGGGCTTTAATGTTTTCTCTCAGCTCCCTTGCTCTATAAGAAACTGAAGTATTCTGTTTCTTTTGGTCTATGAGAAACTGAAGTATTCAGTAGCTCCTAGAGCTGATACGACCTCCAGCTACCCAAGTGTGGGAAAATAATGGAAGACTGGAGAGGAGGATTGCAAACATGCTCAAGTGACTTTCAGCTAGGGTGTCAAAAACCACATATATCAAACTAATAATTGTTTAGCCTTCTGTGTTGGACAAGTAAGACATCTGTGTTTAGATAACATAGGCCTATGATAGACTTAGAGGCACCCTATTGAAAATGCTTGAGATTCCTGCCCTGCTGTGGGAATGATCAAAGCACAGCGGTAAACTACACCCGCACGAATGAGTACAGGGGAAAACAGCAGCTTTGGTGATCCTGTGGCGTGGACAGAGCTCCAAGGTGCCTGCATCCCCACTTGTCTGCCTCTGCCTGGGTGCTACTTCAGGGATGCCCTGGTAATGAAAGCAAATTCACTCTCTGCATTTCATCTGTGGTTTTGTGGTTTCCTATGTCCTGCCTGTGCTACCAACAGTAGAAAACTGGGGGGAAGGCAAAACCACCACAGGATTCACTCTGCAGGGTAAAGCCAAGTCCTGAACATTGTGGGGAGGTTACTGACTTCATTGCCAAGTGCCAATGTTTTCGGAGATGGCACAGGAGATACAAAAGCCAGCATCTCCATGTTTGCATGGTCTTCTTGGCACTTTCTCCTTCCTCTGCTGTGTGTTAATCCTGATCCACTGGAATTATGCTCTCAGGGCTTTGCTTGACTGACCTGATCTCATTAGCTAGTCTTCCCCACTATGCTGACAGTGTCTACATTAGGTCAGATGCCTGTTTTCTTTCCCAGGACTCTGAAACCCATTCTCCCCTCAGCTACTATATTCCTCCCCTTTTTATATAACTTTTTCATTCCTTCTGGATACTTGCTACGTGGGCTGATCTATAGAGGGTATTACAAAAGATATTGGTGTGATCTCTCTAACCCTTCATAGGGACTTCAGCATTTTAACCAGACGTTCAGCTAGGGAGAACCATGCCACATTTTTCATTGCAGCAGACATATAGGGAGAAGCTTCTGTTTCTGTTAGAGTTTTACTTTTCATATTGTTTTTTTCAGTGAGGATTAGCTCAGTCTTTAATGTTCAGAATGTACCAGATAAATGCTACAAATATGTTAGGTTCTGCCTACAGCCTTCAGCCAATTTTGCACCAAGAAGATGAAGAGCAAGCAAATAAAAACTGTGAAGTTCTGTCAGGCTGGACTGCTATTTACAAATTTATGTTTGAAGTCAGTTCTAAAATTGTTGACATTCTAAAACAAAAAGTGCCTCATTGCAACTTGCATAAATCCCTACGGATTTCTAATGGAAATAATCTAAACTGATGGTCTTAAAGGTCTATTTGCAATTAAAATAACTATAATATTTTTTTTTATTTTGTGATACGTATTTATGCACATGATAAACAACTTTGCTTTAAAAATTATTTACTCCAATATGGAAAGTACAAAGCTTTGTTTTCAAAGAAAACTTAAGAAATTCAAGTCCAATGGAAAAGAGATATACTTCTGCTAGGGCAGATATGACTAACGAATGGCCAGAACACCCAAATGTTTATGCATTACAACTATCTTATAGTAGTAATACAGATCTGCTTAACTTTAAAATGGCCAGCTTTAGTACCCCTCACATTGCTCTCCTAGAGAGCGAATTCAAAGATTTCCTAACCAGGGCAGTGAGACCATTCCCAGGTCACAAAACACAGCAGAGGCAGGCATGAGGGTCCGGATCTATCCCACCAAAGTCCAATGTCTTAACTGCAGAGCCATCATGAATTGGCAGAACGCAGCACTGTTGCCAGACCATACACAGGGTCCTGCCGGGGTGGCTCAGGTGCTCCTGCTGACACTCCTGCAGCGGCGCGGCCCTCACCACCCAGGCCTCCCATCACTTGCCTGTCGCTGGTGTAGAAATTCTCCATTGGCGGCTGGACCCACAGCCTGTGGATTGGTATTCAGTGTATGAAACAACAGAGATGACCAGTGCTTTCTGCCCGGTTCTGAACAGGAACGCGAGGAGTATATCAGCATGTCTTCAGGGGACTGTGCAAAGCAATGCCACTTTTTAATGTTGACCTGATGATATGCAGCTGAAAAGATCCAGTATAACCCCCCCAGTACGCTTCCACTTTGTGACAAAAGACATACAGATGAACAGTTTGAACAGTTTTGATAGGGATTTCTTTTTTTTATATCAGGCTATATACAAGTATTTTGGTTTGCTGCCATGGCTGCTAGTTTTCTAACCTCAGTTAAACCCCCGTTACTGTGGTCACACAGATGCAAGTGAGGGCAGAAAAGAGTACAAAGTCTGTGGCAGCTATGCCTCAGCTAATGAAATCAAATACTTCAGCAATCGATAGTCATCTGCCTTGCCAGAGTCATGGACACCACGAGGTTATAACAGGGCAATCCTCTTTGCTATCTCTCCTAACAGCAGTACTTTTCTTAACATAAGGAGACCAAAAAAAGGAAGGCTAAAGACCATAAGAGCAATTAGAAAAATACTGGGCAAATCCAGGCTGGTGAGAAGGAGGCAACCTCTGCCATGGGTTGTGTATGTATATCACATTACATACTTACTAGGTAAAATACGTAAAGAGATAAGGGCAAAAGTGTGGTAAAGACCCCATCCCTCAGGTGAGGAACCTAACCATTAGGTTAGCTCAGGCATTCATTCCATTTCTCAGGTAATCTGTGGCCTGTTTTCTCTGAAAAACTGAATGGTTTCAACAGGATGATTTGCATGACCCCCTGATGGTACCCTTACAGCTAAAGTGCTCTCTTGGCTGAGAAAAGATTCAATTTCAACACGGGATTGAAGTCCCTGAGGTAGAGGAGGGTACCCAGTCCAGTCTCTCCCACACCTCACAGGATGACGCTAACCTTGCGGCTGTCCTGTTAAGGGTGAGTAAGAGTGAGAGGTACCTTCTGAAGGAGGCACAAGCATATTATAGATTAGTCAGGAGTTTAAGCGCTCGAGCTTTTTTTGGACCCAGACAAGCTCTGCATCAGGCTAACCAGGTGCCCCTGCACAGTGATCTTGAAATTAGGAGCATGACACAGGCAGCTGGGTCAGAGCAGGTGGCTCATAACCCAGCAGAAGGAGGCATTTCAGCTAAGCAGATGGAATCTAGGCAGTGAAAATCTACACTTTTCAGGATAAAAGAAAACTTTACCTCATCACGGAGTTCTTGGAGGTGACACAATGACCTTACTAATAAAATAAGACACCTTATCAGAAAACAAGACAGTTTTACATTTCTAAAACCATGCTGGCCATAGCTGTTCACCAGCTGGGATTCATCCATGGAGAAACTACCCCGGATAAGCCTTTGCTGTCTGTAAAGGGTAATGTAAACCCACCCTGCGCAGTCATCTGTCTCCAGCAGGCTGAACCAGCTCCTTCCCGGCAATGTGAGCATGAAGCAGCAGCAGCCACACTCGGTGGCAGCAGTGGCAGGCTTGGGATGCAGTATGCAGGGATGTATTGGGATGCAGTAAGGTGCAGCATGGAGGGAGCTCTCAGTGGTTGGGACCTGGCCCTTGTGAGCTGCAGCACACTGGTGATTTTCTCAAGGTTAAGGTTCAGCCTGGAACTGCTTTACAGGATGAAGCTAAAAGCATCCTAGCCAAATTTTGAAAGGAAGAAGCTGCCACTGCATTGTGTAGGGACACATTGTGTGAGGCTTGCTTTTAGGGGCTCCCCAACAGCAGAGGGAGAAGACCTTCTGCTCTGTGGGTCCTGATGGACTGAAGGTCAAAGCTGTGTGCAAAGTGCTGCTCTTCTCAGTCAAAATTACAGCACTTCCCTGCTTAAAGAGAAGCAGAACTGTAGGCACCTAGCAACAGAGCTGCCAATAAGTTCAGGCAGCCACTCTTCAACTTGTCAACAGTGGTTTTGGTCACTGTGGTTTTGAACAAAGACTTTCAGACCCTACCTAAAGGTCTTAAATTTATTTTGTATTTTACTGTTGAAATATCAGGATAAACTGTTGTTTATATGACTTCTCATGCAAGTTTCTGACAAATAACAAATGAGGAAGCAAAAGGAGGAAAAGTCATGAGATATTTTTTCTGAAAGCATAAAATAAATTTTAGTGATAACTATAGCTTGGTTGCCAATAGGGTGCTTCAAAAGATACTGTTCATGGTCTTAGTGTAAATGGGTAACTGTAGAAGCATAAATTGGTATCTGCCATTTATGAACTGCACAGTGCTAAGGTGGCATGTCAGCAGCCTGAAGATAGGGCCAAGATCTGCTCTCATTTACACCACCATAAGGTCAACACAGTTAAACAGCACACACAGGGGGCTTGATCATAATTCTGCCTACAACCTGTCCCTCTTTAGTTAGCTGCATACAGGAGCTTTGGTGGTAAAAGCAGTCATTGCCTCATAATAACCTTAGAATTAAACAATAAAAAGGTTACATACTATTAAATGGACTGCTGTCAGTGCAAATACCCAGCTTGCTAACTGTTGTTGACTTTGTTTTCTGCCAAGACAGACAACTCTGTGGGACAGACTTCAAATCAAACGATCTTCAGTGGTCCACGTGTCATGAAAGGAGAGAGAGGTCACTTCAGAGCAATTCACTGGAGAGCCACAGATTTTTAAAATGGAAAGCTCATTTTACATAATTCACCAATAAATAAGATCCTGCAGATCCCACTGATCATTTTAAGAATAACAAGTAATTTCTGAAATTCACCTTATCAGATAGAAGGATCCCATAGAGATTTTGAAAGATTAAAACACCTTGGCTGACTGAATCACACTTGTGTTGAGATCTCTTCAGTGTGAGGAGCCATGTCATTATTTCTTGGTAACATTTGTGTAACAGTTGATTGGAAGGGGATTAGATGACTCATGGTCGCCAGTAACGGCAGACATACAAACATCCACAAGAACATCATTAAAGACCATAAGCTGGAAAAGGTCAGGTTGGAGGTCCACTTCACCCTAGGTGTGGCAAGAGGTTTGCTTTGCCCAAGAATATGGCAAGCGTGAGTGGAGCTTCCTCAGGATCTCTATAAGGCTCCTACATAATGAACTTGCTCTCAGAGATGCTCAACCTACAAGTGCTCAGCTCTTTCCAAGAAAAAACTGGTTTTCTGTCAGGTTCTGGAGGGCTTTGGGAGGCCTCTGTCCTTTTGCTAGCTGCTGGCAAAAGCCCTGCGTGAAGTACTGGCGGGCAGGCGTGTGGGGCTAGTCCTTGCCACCCCTGGGACACAGTTGACCCAGCTGTGCCGTGGCCAGTCCCACCTTCCAGTAGATTCAGTTTATAAAGAGAGCAGTGCCAGCCCCCCTGGCTCTCGTCAGACCGTGCTCCATATGGATATCTGGCCTATATTGCACAGAGCACCTCAGAAGGTAAATCTGAGACTGCAAGAGAAATGTGGACTGATACAAGCACTCGGTGCCTGCAAAAAGTTTTCTCATTCACCACGGTGAGCTTGCACGGCTGAAGCACAGGGTGGGGAATGCTGCCTGAAGGGTTAAATCAGTGGGCAAGAGGAGAACTGGGCCTTGCTGCCCTACGGTGACCTCAGCTCTGCTCCCTCCTCTAACGATAAGTGCTCCCTACGCTGAGGGAAAGACTTCTTCTCTGCTTTATGCGGCATTTCAGCTCGACTGCTCTGCCCAAGTAAGCGAAGCCTCAGGAAAGGCAGGCAAGGAGAGGCTTTCTAAAAATACATCCTCCGCATTGAACTGAGTCATTTCGTGGCTGTTTTATTTCCTAGACGTAAGAACTTGGAACAAGGATTAATATACACATAAGCATTTGAAGATGTTGTTAAAAATGACAGGGGAAACCATCAATGACAGAAGCAACTGCTGATTCTATGAGTTCTGCTAACTGTGCCTCATAGTCTTGGTACATGAGTTCCTTATAGGTATTACGTAGACACAGGAAACCTACGTAAACAGACTGAAACAGTTGCTGTCCATTGAAGTTGCATGTCTGGAGTTAGAAGAGATTTTCCTACGTCTGTAAAGAGACTACAGCCAAAGGACTTTTCCTGAAATCTGGTGATATGATAAAGCATTACGAATTGTGCAGAATCTACAGAAACCATAGCCAGGTGCTATGGGTGCTGGATACAGCCACAGAGATAAGCTACACTGCAGACCTATCTGCAGATGGCTGACATTAGGCTTCTAGTGGAGGCATTGCAATGCCTGAAGGTAGACACCCGGTTGCAATTCAGAAGACCTAAGCTAACTGCTCAGGCTCCTGGTGCAGGCAGGGCAGAGATGAGAGCTGAAGGATCAGCCCCATCTTGCCCCACAAGTGGTTTTTAAAGCTAAATGATGGCATAAGCTACATGCTTATTCCTTGGCCTCCCTGCTAAGAACATTTTTACTATTGTTACTTATTATCGGTATTATTTCCATACAGATCAGGATTTTGTTATAAGAATTATACAAACACAGAAAAAAACGCCACCATGCTTCTCCCAAGGATGTCACAGTCTAAGGAAAAGACAAGGTGAAAGCCATCCATCTAGAGGAGGGCGAGGAAACAACAAGGCAGCGTTGCCAGCACGCCAGCTGAAGAGACCAACAGGTTGGTTAATGTCAAGGTTATCACTGACACTAAAGCATCTTGATCTGGTCAGATTGAAAACATAAGAATAAGACAGTTAATACCATACAACAGATAGGTGAGTATTAAGCTTTGAAGCTCCTTGAAAGTAAAACCAGAGTGGCTTAGCTTTGGTGCTATAAAAGATGCAGAGAAGGCAGCAAGGGAGGAGGAATCACAGCGTAGATAAATGACCTTTACCGTAAAAATATGAGTGGATGTAGTAGGACAGAAAAGCACTGGAAAATTGCTACAGTGCAAGAAGGGAGCACTTGGATGAATGCTTTGTTAGGAGAATGGCTAGGAAAGGCTGTATCTTATCAGCAGTTACGCAGAAGCCAAGACATAATATTTTAAGTAGAGGAGTACCGCTGAGACCACTGTTGGGTAACCAAGGGCAAGGATAAGGTACCATTTTTGAGACTTAACCTGATGAAAGACATCGGGAAGTAGCGTCACTTGAGTGAAGCAGGTATAAATTCAGTTGATGGAAAGCCAGAACACCATTTAAAAGCAGTACTCCATAACATGATTTTAAATGGTGCATTCAGCAAGCTATGAAGCAAGAAAGGAACACAGCACCATCACCACTGAAGTAAGCTTGTATTAGGTAACAAAAGAGTGAGGGAGAACAAAATGTTAAGGGGAGGAGTGACAGACAAGGTGACTCTCAGGAGATACGACAGGATGGAGTCAGAAGAAAAGTACAGCCCAGTAAGAGTGCTGATTTCGTGGAAACCACGAACCTCAATTTCCAGAGTAGACCTCAGACAGACCCTATTCCAGACAGTTACTGCTGTAAATAAAATACAGCAGACTGGATCCACATGCATGTACTTATGCAAATATTTGCTACCACTCTGATCAAAGTTATTAGGTGATAATGTTCGGCCATGCGAACTGGCCTTGAACAGCATTTATTAAGGTGTTCCACTACTACAGCTATTGCTAAAGACCAGTACACCAAACTGCGCTGGCAATCAACCTTGAACCTTTGCGCAGAGGACTACCGGTAAGAACATACAGAAAATAATGTATCTGGAGCATGCCAAATAAAACACGTGTGCAACTATCACCAGCACCTTAGAACCATTATTACAATATATGTATTGTCAAAACATGCTGGGCAAGAAGTAGTAGCTGAGGAAATATAGAATTTTCACTCCTTGTTATGCTTATCTGGGGGATAATTGCAATATTTTTGAAGCAGGTGTTTTTCACAAGTTAACAGCCTTTTCTTCAAGTTCCTAGCTTCAGTGTAAACCAGATTGTTTTGTAATGAATATATGGTAAGCATACAAAAAAGAAAGGAAAAATTGGGTGCCACATATATAGATGAAAATAATTTATGTCACAGTCTGAAAAATAAAATATTAAATTGTACCACCAAAGACTATATGAAAACAAAATTTAAAAAAAGTTTAAAGTCCTATTTTAAGAGTGACAGAGAGCCAGAGTGAAAGTCAGTTCACAGATTTAGAAGCCTATCTGTAGGTGTCGATACGTGAACTAGGTTTCAAAAATCCTCATATAGCCAGTGGAGATCTGGTCAGCATGTGTCGACAGCAGAACACCAGCAGCTGCCAAAGCATGCATGACTACTTTAGGGTAAACCAAATAAATTTCTAAATTGAAATGATGGCATGAAGAAGTGGTTTGACTCATTTGTCCCCACACAGGTGTCTAGAGCCATTTGAGATGCCCTGTGGTATCCTATGTAATCTCTAGGCTCCCTTCACACAGGCATGTGGATCCCATAAATCAAGTGTCAAGTCTCTCGACTTCATGGAGTCTGCAGAAATTGAAAAGCTTCTGGGATGTGACTGTAGAATAGCCTGATCACACCCTAAACCTCCACCAGACTGCACGGGAGCTGGGCATCTTGCTCACATGTAAATCTGTACAGGTAGGTACTAACATCTAAGTGTCCTAATCTTTGAACTGAATCCCATTATCAGGGATTTGATGACTGCCAAAGAAATGCAGGCGCTGGATTCAGTTTTGGTTATTGGCTTTTAGAGCAGATTTTGAGTTCTACCAGAACCAGACAGCTATCAATCATATAAAATAATAAACCCATCATAGAGACTTTTGCTCTCAATTACCTTCTGAAAGGAGATCCTGGACAGACAATGTCTTGGTTTAGGCACTGTATCATGTAATTTATGGATAAGCCAAGGGAGTCAAGACTGCACAGATCTGGAAAAACACTTTGGCCAACAACTTTTGTGGAAAAAACCACGAATTGTAGTCAATCACAACAATCATATAGGGTTTGTATTTCCTGAATTGCTTGGATTGGAAATAAGCAAATGAATTCTTTCCTTTCATTGTATTCAAAATGACACATTCCTGGTTTTCTTCCCATTTAAAAAATTCTTTCATTTCAAAATTACTTCAAGTTAAAGGCTCAAAAGATGGAAAGCATAGCACTTTGCTTCATTTGATCTATACTGGCTGTCAAAATGTTTTGGTTTGCTGAAGATTCTGATATATTTAACTTAGGCCAGATCTGCTAAATGGCTATCCAACTCTTTCTGAATTATTTTCATAGCTTCCCTACTAACTAAAACTTCTGTTTTTCCCATTTTAAATATAGAACTGTTAACTTTCTCCTACCATGCATTAATATATTGAAATCTATGTAGAATTATATAGCATTTTCTTCTGAAAACATTTACCAGCCACTACTCTGGAATTCTTACGTAGTGAAAATTCCCCAAGACACTTGGCATTGGTTTGCTTCCCGTTTTGTTAACATCAGTAGGAACTTAATCTAAAACTTCCACCATAAGCAGAGAAACCAACGTGTACTGCTCTTGAAAGTCTCCTCTATAACTTGTACTATATGGACAGAAAGTGGCTTTGTATATTTCTATTAACTTGAAATCACAGAGGAGACATATCAGGGCAGATTCCAAGAATTATTTTTTATCTATTGCTATATACACAAATACCTTCTCTTCTCCAGGCTAAACAACCCCAGCTCTCTCAGCCTGTCCTCACAGGAGAGGTGTTCCAGCCCTCTGATCATTTTTGTAGCTCTCCCCTGGACCCGCTTCCACAAGTCCATGACTTTCCTGTGCTGAGGGCTCCAGAGCTGGATGCAGCACTCCAGGTGGGGTCTCACCAGAGCTGAGCAGAGGGGGACAATCACCTCCCTCAACCTGCTGGCCATGCTTCTTGTGAAATACCTTCTTGTTCACACCGTTTGGCCTTCCGGGCTGTGAGCGCACATTCGCGGCTCACGTCCAGCTTTGCATCCACCAGTACCCCAAGTCCTTCTCCTCAGGGCTGCTCTCAACCCCTTCATCCCACAGCCTCTGCTGATACCAGAGGCTGCCCTGACCCAGGTGCAGGACCTTGCACTTGGCCTTGCTGAACTTCAGGAGGTTCACATGAGCCCACTTCCTGAGCTTGTCCAGGTCCCTCCGGATGGCATCCTGTCCCTCAGGCATGTCAACTGCACCACTCAGCTTGGTGTCATCTGCAAACTTGCTGAGGGTGCACTCGATCCCACTGTCTATGTCATTGATGAAGATATTAAACAATGCTGGTCCCAGTATGGACCCCTGAGGGACACCACTTGGCACTGATACCCATCTGCACATTGAGCTGCTGTCCACTGCTTTCTGGATGAGAAAATCCAGCCAATACCTTATGAACCTAAAGTCCACTCATGAAATCCGTATGTCTCCAATTTAAAGAAAACAATATGGGGGACTGTGTCAAAGGCCTCACAGAAGTCTAGATAGATGACATCTGTAGCTCTTCCCTTGTCCACTGATGTAGTCATTCCAACACATTCCAACATTGGGTTGGTCAGGCAAGACTTGCCCTTAGTGAAGCTGAATTCGTTACCTCATACTCCATGTTTCCCACCTGCAACTCCACAGATTTCCTGTACTGCCATGGGTTTAAATGCAAACTGATCCATTTGTCCCTTACTAAGTCTGGAGAGCAGGGCAAAAGAACCCCAGGGTACAGATGAACCCTACAGATGTAGCTTTCAACCTAAATTATGCCACAATTCATCCCTCCTCTTTTATCCCAGTCTTGGTACTGCAGCAGGGAAGTGAGAGCTTCAAGGGACTGGTGCAGTGCTCATAGGAAGAGGTTCATAAGCAGAGTCACTTCTTGCTGCTGGAGCTTATTTTTGATTGTTTTCCTTTTAACTTCCTCATCTAGAAAATGCTATCGGCTCACAGAATGAGAACAAACTCCTGCTGACTTCTGCGGCAATCGTCTGTTCTGCTTTAGGAAACAGAAAAACATGAAAAAAATAGAAGAAGCAATGGAACGGGGAAGTTCTCCCACAGCTACATTGCAACATGCTCAGTCTTTGGCATGTCACGGGTTGATAGATTTGCTGCAATGACAGCTAAAATCCCATTACTGGGACGAAACTATGGGAGCTGACGATACTGCTAAAGTGCTTTAGAACTTAGGTTGAAGGTGGTAATCATCCACTTAGTAAAAAATGTTGAGAAGAGAGGCACATTCTAGCATGCAAAAGACAGAAGAGCAATGGGGAAAAAAGAAGTCCATAATAACATATTGCTGTAAGAAGCAGCCACCATGCCTCTCATGCTAACCAAGGTCCTCTGTTGTTACCATTCACTTCTTATGTCCACTACACTGTGTTCAGTTTTTTAGCTCACTGAGTAAGGGAATGGGTGCATGCTTCCAGTGCAAATCTTGCCTTTTTCCTCTATCTATGGATTAAAGGACTTCACTCTGAGCAGAGCAGGGCAGAGAAACATCCAGACACCAATACCTTCAGAGTAGCAGCAACAGAGAAGCAACACAAAAGAGATTCAAGGTCTTTAATATGAAAAATCAAGCTTAGCTATGGCAAAAAGAGGAAGTGCAAAGAGTGTGTAGAAAGAACTCATTAGTGACGTTTGCATCAAACGTGACAATATTCCACTGAGTTGAAAAAGAGTGGTTTTTCTTTCTTCCACTTTTATACATCTTCCAAACAATTTCCTGAAGATGCACAAAAATCTGGGTCTCAGAAAGAAGGTGAATCGTTGGGATACAAACTATTATGATCTATCCTCAAGAAAGTAATTTTTCAGCAGAAAAGAAACTGCTACATGATCAGCATAATTAGCCACCCAAGAAACTCCCTACTCAAGCAGAATCATTAGCTGCAGAAGACCAAATAAAATGGATGAGGTACAACATAATAGATGAGAACCTGAGAGTACAGAATGAAAATATGTTGTTAGAAGACTCGCTCGGCTTCAGTGACATACTCAAGTAGGCAAGAATACAAAAAAAGCGTGGCATTTATGAAAGACGGGCACCCACTGGCATGGGAACTGTAGATGCAAGCTCTGCAAGTGCTATGATAGCTGGAGTAAGGCGGCAGTGTCTTCTTTTGTCACATCTATTGAAGCTTTTCTAGCAGAAACACTTGATACAGATTACAATCTGTTCCTCCCTCAGAATAACATGATAAAGGAGAAAAAATCTCCCCCTAATCATTTGCTGTGACCAACTTACACAGTTTGTAATCCACTGCTCTACGTAAAGGCAAACCAGAAGGGAGAACTGGGCTCTAGTGGTATTAGCAGCTGCTTCTCAATTGCTTAACAAGCATTCAAACCTGTCCTTCAAACCTCCAGTGTACTCAGGCTACTTTTTGAAGCCTAACACTTTCCTTTTGTTATACATTTATTGGCAGAATCTACATCCATTTTTCACTCCAGGAATTTAGACAAAACACCACATCCTGAACAAACCATACTATAGTTCGTTCTTGAAGATTGGTCCGATTTCATCAGACCATCAGCTCTGGCAACCCCTGCTTTGTTTTATCTATAAAATCTTAATCCAAATAAATTTTTCCTATCTGATAGTATAGTTACAGGTTGTTTGGTTTTTTTATCTTGTCTTGCAAGAATTAAAATATCCTTATAACTGTAGACAAGTTCTCTATAACAATGCTACTGCTACTACACAAAATTTCAAGTTCTTCTGAATATATTACAAAAATCTGTATTATCGACTATCATATTGTTACTCTATGGAAAAGAGACTGACCTGTTCATAGAAGAGTAGACTTAAGTCTATTAGCAGAATGTAGCTTTTCTCTATAATAAAGATATCTCACTATTGCAACGGCATTTAACATTAGTTACTGTGCTTGTAACAAGACAGCAGTGCTATCTGAGCTTGCATATGCTACTATTCTAAGAAAATTCATAAAATCAAATGCGTGTTTGTTGGTGGCCTTGGCCATGACTAAAGGCTATTTGGAAATCACCAGCTCCAGGTCACCTCTACCTTCTCTGCTTGCGCAGTCGATTGGGTAATAAAACCTATACAGACAACTAAGGCAAACAGACCTTGCCAGGTTGACATGTTCTGACTTTTTATGGGTTCAGCTAAACTGCTACTTCAAAAGAGAAAGAAAGAGAAAACAAATAATTTTTCTTCCGTACAGTTTCTCTACACCAAAGCTACACATTATATCCATCAGTGCATCAACTTGGAGATCCATGGGAATGATACTACAATATCATCCAAGGAACTAGGAACTAAGATTTGTTCGGGTACTAGGAGCTAGAATTGGAGAAACCAATAATGTAGTCATTAAACTGATTTTTTATTGCTTCGAAGTTTTACTGCAGTACGGCCTGAAGATTGCAACTAGAACTAGGCAGCCATATTTTTAGGGGTTGCAGACACATTGAGACATGGAACCAGCCACAAAAAGCTTAGGATTTGAGCATTAAAAGTTAATTATTCTCATGTGTACCTACAGGCAGGCCAAGTCTCCTCCAGGGAGTTGCTTCGGAAGAAGGCAGGTATTAAGTATTGCAGGCTCAAGCCTCTGACACAGAACTTAAAGAGATTTTCTGTACACATATGAGATCATGTTTATCTGAGCAAATAACAAGTAAAAACTTCTGTGTGGAAGAGGTCAGTGCAGATTAGAGGAGACACATGGAGAATCAAAGTTGTTCCAAAATAATTTCAAGGTTCTAGTTTTCTCACCTGACCTACTCTACATCTTTTACCATATGTGCAACCTAAGTTTTATTTCTTAATTTGGGCCATGAGATACTATAAAAATCCACAAAACTCAGACAGAACTATATTCTGAAGGCTGAGCTCTGTAACAACAGGATTACAAAAAGCACAAGCAAAGTAAACCTCATATATTATTGGAAGTCCCTTGGGGGGTTGTCAAAAGAATTGTCAGATTTAGATGTAAAACATCAAAACACTGGAGAACTCTGTGCAGCCTGGAACACACAATGACTAACCACACTTTATTTGCTAATAAACTAAGCAAATAATAATAATAATTAAAAAAGTAAAATTCTTGCCATAGTGACGTTTTGACCTAAGGAAGGAAAGCTGCCCTCAGGAGAACTCCACAGGGCTGGAATCCTTGGCTAGAAATTATCTGCCAACACCATAAGCTTCCCAGAAGGGATACAGGGAATACACCAAAATATTGATTGTCTAATTTGTTTTGTTTGTGGCACATGTATTAAACCATATGAAATAGAAGCAGGGCAAACACAATATTTGTAAATGACATGGTGAGAAGACAAGACAATCCAAACTTGCTTAACATACCCAGGTTAAGTGTTAGTTCTGTGTATCTTGGGGCCTTATGCTGAAGACACTGAACAAAGAGAGGTATTGAAGGAAAGCGGAAGACTTTAAGTTTGCCTTTTGTAACAGACTCTTGCGAACCACAATAATTGTCTGCAAAACCTGACATAATGCAGGCACTATTCTCCTGAACTGACCATCAGAGACAATAACTAGCAGACAGGAATGAAGGAAAGCAGGTGTCAGAAGCCCAGCAGCCCGGAGTGCCACCGCTGATCCTGCTAACGGCCTCTCACAGAGCAGCGACTATTTCGGCTGGGATGTGTTAAAAGTCCCGACTAAACAAGCATCCTCTCCTGCCTACGTTTGCTGAGAGTGGCTGTTCTGCCTCCTAAGCCCAAATTGCCTTGAGGTTTGCCAGACTGACACATCCATCTGTCCCCTCTCCTTTGTTTATTTTGCTCCGTTCATTTAAGTAATTGCTTTAGAGAGGGGAAATTATGGATGATGGAGATCCAGACAGAAACCTGGAAGCTGAGTTGCACTACATTTGAAAGAAAAAAACCCAACCATACCCTTTGAAAGATTACTCTGCTAAAATCAACACCTTAAATAACCATAATGCAAAAAATCTTTCGTTTCCGATTTTCCCTTGTCCAACTGACAGACATGTTTAATGTACAGTGGGCAGGATAGAAACGTTAGGGGAATCTCCCTCAGGCATATCCCCAATAATAGGGCTTAGCCTTCCAGTAACGGTGGTTAGGACTGATGCCAGACCTATCTGTTAAGTCTAGGTGAAACCTAGAATGTTTCCAGGCCTTTGTGTTTTATTTTTGGTTCTGCCATGGTGGATCGTTAGCGTCTATCTGAAAACCAGCTTTGAGTACAGTGAGGTCAGGAACAGTTAGCTCTGCCCTTGCAAACCAACTGCACAGTTTATTTTTACCATTTCACAAAGAGCAGAGGGAAGACCACCTTCAAAATAGTTACAATCAAATTAGAACGGCCACTTTCCCTTTTTGTGGATGAAAAGACAAAACTTAAATATGCATATACAACTCAGTGGTACATCTGAACTTTCCCAGCGTTGGGATTTAAGATATGATTTAGGTTCACTTTTTTTTTTTTTTCCCTCTGAACAAATCCTTTTAAGGTTTAATCATCTGATCTCTCCAAATGAAGCATTCACTCCTTTCACGCAGTCCAAATTCTGGCTTATAATATTTTGAGTGATGGCCAAGGTTACCAAGCAGTTCCAAGTGGGTCTAAGATCTGTGTCTGTTTCCAGGAAAAACAGCATTTGGGAATACTCCTTAGAAAACCAAAAGAATTATTAGGCTATAAAGAACAGAAGTAAATAGTGAAACACATTTTAACATAATCATCTGCCTATATCCACTTACGCTCCCTCTTCTGCCTGCTTTTAATTATTCCTTTTAGACTAGAGGATTTAGGCACTGCTACGGGAAATAGCACTGCATTAATAAAAATAGGCAGGAATATAATTTTATAGTTAAAAGTTGAAAGCATACACGACATTAAAAACAAAAGAAGAAAAAGAAAAAAGATAAAAAAGTGGAAACAAGCATTCATATGTATCAAGGTACTCATTCATGGACACGAAGTGGTAGCGCTATTCTGTATTCAGAGCCAAAGTCTTCTCTTTTGAATATTTCTCAAATTCTTTTAACAAGAACCAGCTTGCTAAAAGAATTATCCAAATTGCAAGTAGAAATAAATACCTTATCTAAGTTCTTCTCTATTAACTGCAGACTTTCCAAAAAAATAGCACTTAGATTTTGACATTCAGGCAGATCTTTATTGTAAAATCTAATTTAAAATGGATTAACGAAATCGGCACAAAAGACTGTAAGGACATTTACATTGTGAACACCAGATTAAGGTATGATTTAATTTAACTTGATTATGAATAGCTGCAAGATATGCAGAAATGAATTCTGTTTACTAAAATGGAACATTTGTCTCAGGTTTGCACAACGCCAGCACGAAAGTTCTGAGGCTTCCATTGGTCCAAAACAGTGCAGACAGGTATTAACACAAAAAAGTTAATTAAAATTTAATTTGGAAATCAGAAAATCTGTTTTTTCCTCAAAGTGTAATTATTTGGTAATTTTTAGGATAGAGCTAGTAAACACTATGAATTCTTTTTCTTTTACTAGAATAGACAATTAAAATTTTTATATCAGCACCTAGTAAGACACTTAAAAATTCCATGAAATAAATACCAGCTTCACAGCCCTGCATAAGTAATCCCTCCTACTCAAACTTCAGCTCAAAGCATCATATAGGAAAAATCACTCCTGGGTATTTCCATTTGGGAGTACCTGCTCCTTATTATTTAAATGGTCTAAGAGTTCACCATATTAATTTTGATTGAGGTAGGCTTTATAGAGTAAAATAGTAGCTTTTTCAGAATAACTCCCTAAAGGATTTTTTTTTAATTCCACAGTTAAGAACGTCTTGCTCAGTTTACCTTAATGCAGTTTGGAATAATCCATCTGCCTTCTCACACCCCAGAAAAAGAGCCCACATATGTAGCTTATAGATTACATATTTAACGCAAGAGCAGATAGCTCCCAGCAAACAGAAAAGAACCGGACATCCTCCCCACTTCTGTTTTAGATGATAAACTTTTAAAACGTGGCTTCTTTCCATTAACATTCAGATGTGCTGCCAGAGAGCTCTTCAATTACAGACAGAACAAGACCATTACTGAAGGAGGAAAGTTGCAAGTAAGGACTGTAAGAAGGTGACTTCTGGCCTGTAATCTGAGTTCTGTTAATCATCTCTTTGAAATTCAGCAGACTTTTTTTAGACTGTCTGTGATGTCTGAAAATATTGAAGATTTACAGTGAGGTACCTAACATTTCCAGCCTTCAAATATGAAACACACAGCAGAATTTATTAATTGTAATTATGACTGGACAAAGGCAAAGTAAATTGCTTTCTGACAACTAAGGCTTCTTACCTACCTTGTCTCAGTAGCAAACCCCAAATTTGTTTTAATTAAAACAAATCTTACAGAAAGTCAACACAACCATCAGAGTTAAAACAACAGAAGACAGAGAAGCTGATTTTCAAGGTTGGTTCATTTCAGTAGTTCAACTATTTAAAAATGCATTTTAATTTCACTTTGAAAATACCTAAACTGAGTTTCCAGCTTTGTACAAGCTTCTAATTCCTGTAATGCTTTTCTCTACCAAACAGTCCTATAATTTTTGCCCCTCTATGAGGTAACTGCCTGCTGTAAATCACCTCATCTGTTTTCTTCCTGATAAGCTACCTGTTTTGAGCTCTTTGAAGGTATTTAATTCAGTATTTCCATTGACTTTTTTGGTCCCATCTCTAAAGTTCTTAAGAAGCAGGACTGTAAACAGTATCAAACTCACCAGTAAAAACACATGGATTAAAATAATCTCCCAGTCACAAAGTCAACTCTGTAAACCTCGAAGGGGTGTAAATAGTTCTGCTGCACTGTTTTACTACTGTCACCCAGCTCTCTTCCAGGGCCAGTGCTCTCCACGCTATTGGCGTCTTTCACAGTTAGTTCCAGATTTGTAACTTGACATTTCGCTGTATTAAGGATGCAATTTATCAATTTCTCTGATTACTACAGGTCTCTAAATGTTCGTCGTCGTTTCTGCCTACTGTTGTTTATTATTGCACTAATCTTTGGGTTTTCAGAGTTCATTTTCCAATAATTGATAAGCAGCTAAATAGTACCAGTCCTACTTTCAATCTCTTCAGGAACCCACTCCAACTATATCCATCCCACAGAAACACAAGCCATGAAGTCACTATTCATTATTCCAGACTCTTGCTGCTGTCTCCCCTGCCCATAGAACAGCACATGCCTACACTGAGGCCTGTCAGGCTTAATCAGCATGAGCAAGGGGAAGGTGCATCTCTGTTCTCCCTGCACAGAATAATAAAATTTAAAGATCATGAGAGCTTTAGCTTAGTGCAAGCAACTAAGTAGGAAGCTAGTAATAGCACCTCTGAGTGCTCTTCCTTGGTTCATTTAATATTGCACAGATTTTCAGCAGGGAGAGAACAGCATGAGACAGCCGTTAATATATGCTAATTGTACAAGTGTGTCCAGTAGTCTGATTAAAGCAGAATGTTTACAAACATCTCAATGTGTTGCTGGAAAAAACAAGAAAACCCAAAACCTAACAAGCCTGATTGTGTTTATCCAGAATAAATGACTACAAAGATGAGAGTAGTATCCCCCGCTCCACCACCACCCCCCCCCCCCCCAAAAAAAAACAACCAAAAAAAAAAACCCACAAGCATTCAGGTCCAGAGATTTTCTTAAGAGAAAACATTCAGTGTTGAACTATTTGGCTTTCATGTGATAAAGGATTTCTGGTAAAGACAGCATAGATGAAGTCTGAGCCTTCCATAAGCTAAATACAAGAGCAAGTGACAGGATTATTACCTGTACTTTGTGAAAGCTACGAGGAATTCCCAAGAAGCTCAGTGGCCTTGCTGTGAGGAAAGATCACCATTCTTTGCCAAGTTCCTTCATCCTTGTCTCAGTCTCCCTTCTCTCTCATAGCCAGTCTTAACTGTGTACCCACATAGGTCTGTACTCAACTGTTTTGTGCCAAAAATGCCAAGATGTTAGCTATACAAGTCAGAATTTAATGTTAATAAAAGATATGACATAAAATTATGAGATGGATGATTCTAGAGGTTTTAAAGTACAGAGAAACAGTGGAATATTTAAACATAAGCACTACATTTTCTTAGTGCTTGACAAAATAATGTCACCTACTGGCACCCCCAGTTACTCTCAGCTGCTACTGAACACTAAAATTTACCAGCTACTTGAAACAAAGAGATTGTGATAATATGCAGTTGTGTTTTTTGACATAGCAAGAGGGAAAACCCCCACAACTTAGTTAACCACTGTCCTTCGTACATCAGCACTTAATTAATAATGGTCTTCAGAAGCAATAAGCAATGTAACTCTACCTATATTCTGAACTCAAAATGCCTAAATCACAGATTGCCCAAGACAGATATCACAATATTGACTTTGGCCTTGCATTTATATAGAGAAGTGTTAGTATATAGAATATATGCATAGTCAGTGTCCGTTCCTTTCCATTTAAGCTTAAATATTTGTTGTGCCACACAATCACTGCTTCATCACAACATAAACTGGAAAGACGATAAGTGTTGCCCATGATCTTTTTAGTTTAAAACTTTAATTACTCGCACATGAAATGAATTATGACTAAAACCATGCAGATATTCAGATTACAAAACAAAACACTTCAAATACAACTGCATGTTTAAAATTTACTCAGTCAAATATCTACTTTAAGGAAAAATGTAAGATTAATCAAATATACTGAGCAATTATAAGCTTAGCATAAATAAATATTGATATTTTCAGAATAATTAGTGAAAACAGCATTTTTAACACATACATCAGTACAAGAGACACAGCCCATTTAGCCTCCCTCAGAGCATGATCCACTCATCTGATATAAAGCCACAAATACTATAAAACTGCATACTACAAAGCACAGCAGCCAGTTTGCCCACAACATAAGATTCCTACCTGCAATAGGGCCAAGTTATTTGGAAAAATATATCATTTCAAAGATCAAGGGGTTTAATTATACAGCTTCCAAACAAGTATAGTGAAAGCTGCACAACCAAATCCCCATAGAATATTACAAAATACCTTTGGCCAAAATTTCAAATATAAAGACCTGAAATTCAGGTAAAAAATACATGACCAATTAACACATCTACTTTTGTGCATGCAAGTGACAGCATAAACAAATTTTGTGTTTGTGAACCTCAGTATTTTTTTGTTTGGGGTTATTTAAGTAACTGCTCATGTGAAGAATCATGTAGCCGCACAGGGTTCAACTGCATATTCAGGTTCGAAGTGACCACAGGCACACTCTCATGGAATCTACATCACAGCATTTCTCCAGATTACAGTCATCTCTCCCATTTCTTTTACTTCAGGAAGAAAAGAACTGTACTTATTTTCACCACAAGTAGAACAACTAGAATACAAATGAGAACAATCTATTATAGTCTGCAATAGCCGCGTTTTGCATCTCCTGACCCGATTCACTCATGTGAGCGACAACACAGGGAAAATTACACAAAACCCAGAATATAAATATTATACTGCACCATGAAACACTACAAACAGAATATCCAAAAATTACATTAGGGCTTTAATTATCTGTCAACCTATTAAACAGAATACCTTAATATTAATACAACTTGGAAAGTAAACAATCTACAGGCTAAGTTTTCAAATGGCTGTTTGTCAATGCAGCATAAAACATTTCCATAGTGCAAATCTTACCAACTGTATGAAAGATACTGTCCCCTTCAAAAAATGCTTCTTCCCCCATCCCCTTCAAAATAATAGTCAAAGTCACATCTCATTTCACATTTAGTACAAGAAGTGATTTGAAACACACTAACATAAGAAAGCTTAATTTTAATACTGAAGTTAAGAAATTAAAATAAAAATGTAGATATGCTATAGCTGGAAGACATGAAACCCAAAAATCTGATCCATGTAAGTGGGGGAATAAAAGACACTGGTCTTTTGTTTTTTCATCTGTTGGAAACATATTGTATGACAATACAGCACACGCCCTATATTGTACAAACAAGTGTAAGATTACTTTAATTGCTGAAGAATCACAGTGTTAAGTATGTCTGCTTCTTGTAGTGTCAGGCTTTCATCTGTTAGCTCTTTATTTGGAAAGGTAGTCACAAGAACAAAATCAGTTGTTGCAAATGCTGGACGGGACTGGATAATGAAGTCTCGAATATGCTTAATCCTGTGGAAAGGACATGGACATGACAATTGTGTATGATTCTATTTTGACATAAATCTCTGAGATGATCAGAGAACACAAAACCTTCTAACAGACTAAACCATTTATTATGTCCCACTGATTTTACATTTCCATTTGATCCAGATCACTAATGGTTGTAGCCTAGAATCTTGCTTCTTGCATAAAAAACCCGGAACAATTGAAATGCACGTTGCTTCTTTTCTCAAATAGCAGAAATAAAATTGGTAACAGAGAAGTATATTGCAAATTGACAGCACAGAAAGTCACGTAATTTCAACACCAGCTGCCAAAATTTCACTATTAATTAGTATATTCTAAAAAGACTGAATTATTAATGGAAGGAGGAATCTTAAAATATATGGTGACAGTAATGAGAAAACAGAGGGCAATTATTAACGCACTTCAACAGCAAGAGGTTTCCCCTGTTTTCACTTGGCACCACACTTCTGAACAATAGTTAATAAAACAATCACATTGACAGTATAACAAGAATAATTTAGCTTTATAATACATGGATGAAAAATAAGTAAGATTTTAGAGACAAAAATCTTATATTTGAGGTTTCCATTCTAAGACAGTAAGCTGAGAATAAATCATTGAAGATTTCTCCTAACTAATAAGTAAGTAGATTTACTGTAGCCAAATAAGCAGAGACTTCAGCTTTTATCAGTCTTCAAGGCTTATGACAGAAGCAATGCCTTTCAGTAGCTGATTTTGATCATACATATGGCAAGGATAACTACAAAGATTCACATCCAAGAAAAAGTTAATAATGATTAAAATAAGCTTGTCAACAGAACCCTGGTTACAGATGTTACTGTGAGGTTTACCACTTCTACCCTTTCACGCAGATAGAAGAAAACACATCATAGCTACAGAGGCTCCCAATAAGCCCTAATGTTTATCTAAGGTACTCTTCCAGAAGGTGCTATGAAGAAAGGATCTGGGCCTGTGCCATCAGTGTACATTACCATGTCTGCTAAAATATGAAAAGTTACTGCTGTTTCTTCCTCCCTACTAGCATCTCCGCTAAAATTGCCTCATTGTGCTCTGTGTATGTTGTCAGGTGAGGAAAGCTGCATACTGGTTCTGCCCTTATTCTGAACTAGAAGGAAAAAAAAAGAAAAGGCAACAGGTGAACTCCCCATGCTAAGACCACCTCCATTCCTTCCTTGGAGGGGTTCAAGCTCAGTTTCAGCTCTGTTCTAACAAAATGGTGCAGATTTCAGATCAGGGTTGGCTTGAACCCTGCTTGCTGTGAAATGTGGGTGGAACTACTGCCCAAATCTCTGCCCTCTGCCCAAAGGTCTCTGAGCCATGCAGCGCAAAGCAGAGCTTTGCAGAACCTTGCACTAAAACAACCCCTTAGGCAAATAAATGGAGTTGGCCAACACCATTTGTGGCAATGCCCCAAAAATGTCAATAAAACTGATGGTAAACTCTAATCAGCAAACTACTAACAGATCTAAAAACCCAGCAAGTTCACACACTGCCAGTTCCTAGGAGATGGCCATCCAAAACAAAACAAAGGTTGTCAGAATTATGTCCAGCCCACATGCCAGAATTACAAATGAGCATATTACATCCATATACCCTTCTGAGTATTGGCTGCAGCCTAAACTTATAACCCATGTCATGTTTAGTCACAGTCTCAAGTATAACGAGATAGAAAGCTGAAGCTCTCGATTATGGGCCACAGGACTTCTCTGCCTGTCGTGTGAACACTATATTCCAATTGAGATTATATTCCACACTCTGCAATAAAGTGCCTTCACAGTGGCATTTGAGTCAGCCACATGCTAATACCAACAAGAGCCCAGGGCTGGGATGACTACATAGTGAGGCTGTCCAGATTTCAGTCACCTTGAGAAGTTACAGCTGGTACTGTGTCCTTACAAATCACAGGGCATAATTGGTTATAAAAGTTTGTGACTTTTCAGTTATCAAATGTCTTGTGCTTCTGTGTACAGAATTTTGCTTTGACAGCAAATTTAGAAGAACATCTATATTATGAAAATGACACAAGAGCTACACATTTCAGTGGAGCTGTATTTTCCCCTTTTGATGTCTTGCTGATACTCGTTCAATGACAAACCACAAACTTAGCAAAACAGTTATGGTTTCCTGCATTGATGCAGAATCAATTTACCTGTGTGTTTGATTAAATCTTTGTATTAATCGGCTTCCATCTGCTAATCTAATTTGAATTTTAGTGGCTGGCATGGAATCATCAATCAGGACAGGTGCATTAAGAATGGATTTCTCCTCCTCCTCTGGGGATGAAGGTGTGCTGACTATTTCAGGTGTAAGGCTAAAGGATTGGAAGAAAACCAAACCAGATGTTACTAAGAGGAGACAAATCAGAACTGCTTCAGTTGTCTTTTTCACTGAATTACTACAATATATACATAGTACAAATGAGCAATGAAAATCCTCTCAATGTTATCTGAACTAAGTATAAACACAGCTTTTCTAACAGACACAAATAATGCTTTTGTAGTTTCTTGTCAATTATTGCAATATTTCATTCTTATAACAGTGCATATCATTACATTTGCATGATTTTAAACAGGTAATCAAGTAGAAACAAAACTATCTTTGTTTATGCTTACAGAGCATGACAGTCTGATGCCAAGATTTATATATTGCACCTCCTGGACCGTATTAAAAATTAATCATGCAGCATTATAGTGCACAAAAGACCCAAACTGCTTTAGTAATTGCTTTCATGATCACTACTATATAATTCTGGGCACCCCCCACCCATTTTAAGCACAAACAATATTAACAGGTAATTGATATCACCACATAGTAAGCATGGAATTTTTCACATGTAGTATAAAGAGAACGTACTCCAATTGGGTATAACCATTTGGCCACTCCTTTCATTGCTTGCATACCTGAGACTTCATTGGCTACCAAAACAAATAAAAATGCCACAACAGGTGTACACATTTTCTTATATACAGAACCATCTCTCTTCCTGATCTCTTTTCTTCAAAAATCTAAGCAAGTGCTCAGGTGAAGAAGTTATCGTATACAATTGTTCCCTATGTCACCCCTACCAGAGCTTACCACCTTCTCAGTTTTACTGAGCACATTTCCTCATTTTTAAAAAGATGAAATGCCTATAATTGTTATGTGAAAAGGCTAATGATTGGAAGAGTTGAGGTCACATTACTCTCACTGACCAACTTTAGCTGAACAGAGATTATGCACTTTTAGACAAAGCAGTCTGAAATGTTCAGTTGTGGGAATGAGTTTTGGCACACTATATATCAGTTCAATTGAATTACACACATATTAAGAGTTTTAACAGCATCAGCCTACCCTCGCACTGGGACAGCAAATGGAACAGAATCAGGGGTAAACTTTTGTAAATTATTAAATTTCATTTTTTTTACTACATATATGAACTTTATATTGTAGTTGGAGATGGTGTTAGAATAGGAGGAAGTGGGGGACCAAATCAAAGGTTAAAAGTTGAACTCCTCCTCTCCAACAAACCAGGCTTTGCAGTATTATTTCATGTAGGAGAGCAGGTACAATTTCTCTGGTTGTTTGCCTTAAAAAAAACACACCACTCCTACTATAGATTTTTGCAGTTTTGCATTTGAAGTTTTAAAATCAAATCCTAGTAAAAGTTGAGAGATTTTGATACAATTTATTGTTTATTTATTTCGGATCAAATTAAAAAATAGTTCACATTTTTTAAAGCTAACAGATTTACTTTGTATAACTTAAAATGAGCGACTGTTTACAAGGTTATATTTCAGGACAATATTTGTGCTGCTTAATTCCAGATAAAAAAAATATAGGAGTTGCTCCCATATAAAAATACTCTCCATCTGTATTAAGTCGGGGATCAGCCATATTGCTACAATAGCATCTCCTATTCCCTTTGTGATGATCCCAGCAGTAAAAGACAATGTATTGTAGCTAAGCCAGAGCAGAGTACATCCTTAGTGGCATAACTAAGTTCCACCTGTTTGTCATGAAATGGGGAACAATTTATTTGGGCCTGCTTCCTCTATCCAGAGTTTCTCATTAAATTTGTACAGTACTAATCACCTTTCAGCTTCCTTTGCTCCTGTTTTAAACATGACTGAAGTTTAAAAAAAAATAAGTAAAATGATATGCAAGAACAGGCAGAGAAATCTCAGTCACAACAAAGCACACAGCATCTAGCAAATCTATGAGCAGTTCCAACAGAGAACAATGACTTAACTTTTGATTATATACAAGCTTTCATGATTATTGGTGACTGAAATCAAGGCTGGCTAAGGCTTGTAGCACAGAATAATTTGATACTGCTTTTGTCACCTGATTAGCTTCTCCAACAGTCTCCTAATTGATTAAATCCATCTTTTGAAATATTATACGAACACAAAAAAAACCCTAGCGATTTTACCTTCCAAGTTTTTGTCCTTCACCACTGAAAGCTTTGAATCGCAGTCTAGGCTTCACATATTCCTGTTCTTGGTGGTCTTCCATATCCAAATTAACCTGGCCACCATGAACAAGTCGCTGCAGTTCCACAGGAATTTCCCTTAATTACAAAATTACAAAAATAAAAGTTTCTTGATTATGTTCTGAACAGCAATACAAAGTTACACAAAAAATCTTGCACAGTACAACATGAGCTGATATTATTACTTTGTTCACTTTAAAAGTCATAGATATCCAATTGTTTTTTGAATTGATTTCATACAGAAAAAAAAAGTATCAGTGAGCTGACAGTCAAAACCTAGAATACACTAACACAACACGTGAAACTAAAAGCTGTAACAAGTACCATTCAGAGTTAAACCACCAGAAGAAACCAATGCGTTCCAAATTTTCAAATGTCCCATGCATCTGATGAGAAATACAGAGTGTATTTTATGGGTGCAGGCAGAGAAGAAGCCTGGAGCTTTTAGTAATTATAAGCATGTGGAGTAAGCATTTTTTTCACTTCACTTTTAAAACATACCTCAAAAAAGTTGTCATTTTAACTTACCCTCTTTTAACAGACTCAAGAAACTGAGCATTTGTTGGGTCTGAATAAGATCTCAACTCGCCGTCATCTAAACTGAAGCCATTCCTCCACAGTTTCAGCAAAATTTGAACCTATCAAAAATGGTGAAATCAAAAAACTAGAAAACTGAAGATAGACAAATAAGGTATTTCAATTTTATACAGATTAGTTACACAACTTTTGGTCTATATTTAAAAGATTTTATAGCAGACCACAAATAATGCAAGAGAGAGAAGAACAGAGCACTGCACTGTAACTATCATTGCTAGAATCTTTTTTTAAAAAAAGCAAGTATTAGGCTACCATCTACCTCAAGACCACTTCCACACTTGGTGAAAAAGAATCTCTTAATCTGCTATCCATGACATAACAGATGATACAGCGACTGTAGTGATCTTCACAGTATTCCAATTACTTTCAGAAGCAGTTTCTTGTTGATAAATTAAGAAATAAATCCATAAAATTACAAATTACTGCTGACACATCAGTTACAGCAAAAACTACTCGTTCCTCAATTATATGCTGAGCTCTGATAAAGTTGATACTAGCTCCATTCCGCTCAAAAGCTGAGAAACCTGGAAACCAATCTCCTTTGCTCCCTTATTATTTTGCTGTGTGCCTGTATGTCCAGAGGCTTTCACCTTCAGAGCCTGCACCTGTCTTCCCTCCAACTGCCCTGCAGTGTAGCACGGCTACGCTCCCCTAGGCAGTGACCCCAGTTATGGTAACCCACTGCAACAGGCTTCTGGCTCAGTACAGCTGGCTGTTACTTAGAGGGTAGAAGAATGACTTAAAAGGATAGATGGTAGCAGCTTCTGGTCTGCCTGAACCATATCCTTTGCCTTACTCATTTCTTGGTTTTATTTCTAGATAAGCATAATATATGCTCTAGCCATTCACACAAATGTAAAGTGTAGAGAACTTTTTCCCCCCTTTATCCCTCACTCCCTGTTTTTTAAGTGAGAGGAAAGAAAGGCCAGACTATTTTCAGAAGGCCTCTAACCTGCTGCTTAACCATTCCTAGAATACATCCATATCCTCCAGTTTCAGACTGGCTACTTTGCAAGCCACAAGAAGAAACAACGCCTAATATAAGAGAATTAAAATGTTAGCATAGCTAGGGGGAAGCAGAACAACACCTGGAAGAAAGTAATTGAAAGGAATGTCTGCCAAGAATTTCAAAGTAATTTGTGTCAGAAAATTCCATAATGGAGACCTTAGGGGTATCCAATGAATATCTGTCCTCTGCGGTCACTTTGAACAGTTCCTGTATAACACATTCCTAATAATTAGATATTAGTTTTTCCTCATAGACATAGTTACAGTAATACTGGCATTTCAAGCTGTAAACATGATTAAGTAGGAATCTGTTGGAGATTCTGTTTTCAAAATTTTACTTACATCTTGATTTTCTCCATATATATATTCAGAGTGCTTTTGTGATGAGTCACCCAATCTATATCCACCACCAGAAAATGACTGCAAAAAAAAACAAACATAGAAAAGCTTATTGAAATAAATACCTGAAACAGTTTATTAAAATCCCTACCTAGGTACAAATAAAAGCATCAGAAAGCTCGCTTCTGTGATAAAAAGCAAATACACTATCCTAACTTTCACATTTCCAAGTGGAAATTTATACCTAATAACCATAAATAGGCTATGCAGGTTCTAGGTGATGCCTTTCAGTTATGATTAGAATCATAGAATAGTTTGGGTTGGAAGGGATTATTAAAAGTCATCTACTCCAAACCCCTGCAATAAGCAGTAACATCTTCAACTGGGTCAGGTTGCCCAGAGCACCGTCCAACCTGATCTCAACGGTTTACTGGGATGGGGCATCTACCACCTCTCTGGGCAACCTGTTCCTGTGTTTCACCACCCACATGTAAAAAAATGTATTCCTTATATCTAGTCTAAATCTACCCTCCTCTAGTTTAAACCCCTTGCACCTTGTCCTATCACTACAGGCCCTGCTAAGAAGTCGTCCTCATCTCTTTTACAAGCTCCCTTTAAGTACCGAAAGGCCACTATAAGGTTTCCCTGAAGCCTTCCCCTTTCCAGGCTAAACCACCCCAGCTGTCTCAGCTTGCCCTCACAGGAGGGGTGTTCCAGCCCTCTGATCATTTTTGTAGCTCTCCCCTGGACCCGCTCCCACAAGTCCATGACTTTCCTGTGCTGAGGGCTCCAGAGCTGGATGCAGCACTCCAGGTGGGGTCTCACCAGAGCTGAGCAGAGGGGGACAATCACCTCCCTCAACCTGCTGGCCATGCTTCTTGTGAAATACCTTCTTGTTCACACTGTTTGGCCTTCCGGGCTGTGAGCGCACATTCGCGGCTCACGTCCAGCTTTGCATCCACCAGTACCCCAAGTCCTTCTCCTCAGGGCTGCTCTCAACCCCTTCATCCCACAGCCTCTGCTGATACCAGAGGCTGCCCTGACCCAGGTGCAGGACCTTGCACTTGGCCTTGCTGAACTTCAGGAGGTTCACATGGGCCCACTTCTTGAGCTTGTCCAGGTCCCTCCGGATGGCATCCTGTCCCTCAGGCATGTCAACTGCACCACTCAGCTTGGTGTCATCTGCAAACTTGCTGAGGGTGCACTCGATCCCACTGTCTATGTCATTGATGAAGATATTAAACAATGCTGGTCCCAGTATGGACCCCTGAGGGACACCACTTGGCACTGATACCCATCTGCATATTGAGCCATTGACCACTACCCTCTAGTAGTAATTCAACAGATAAGAAGATTCTGATTTGCGATGCAATGGCTATTTATTTGATTAAATCACTTTTAATTAAAAATAAAGCAAATAATTACAGTTCTGGTTGATTTCTAATGATTTCTCCTGAAATTGTGTCGTTCCTCCCTACTTTAGTTTCTAGAGCAAGCTATGATAACACACAACTGTGTTGATCAAATCCTCTGCTATTTACAAACTACAAAAACGCATATTTGCTTTCACGTGGTCAGATAAGTTTCAGAGAGACTAATGTAAATAGAGATCAAAATATCTTTTAACTTTTACCTTGGCTTTACTGAAATCTCCAGATGATCTTGATGCTTCATCTAATGGGACAGCTCCATGTTCTTTCGCTTCCTTGAAGAGTTCAGCAACAATTTTACTTGGATTTGTAGAAGCCCCAGAAATTTGTAATCCTCTATATTCCGAGTCACCTGAATAAAATCTTTAGAACAGTAATGTTCAAAAGTAGCAATGCTTTAAATGATAAGCATAATTTTCCTCTTCTCAAAGAAAAAAAATTAATGAAGAACAAGCCAAATCTGGCACAAAGCCTTTTCTTTCTGATCACAGAAATGTTCCACTTGATTCTGACCTTCCCAGCAATCCAAGCAGCACTAGTCCAAAGATATTTCACTAACAAAACTACCAGTGTGCCTTCTGGAACAGACCCAAGAGGTTAGGGGCCAAGGCCATATGTTTAAGTGCATCCCTGATGCACCTGTGGCTTTACATACCTCATCTGATGTGGATGCCACCCGCTCCCAGAAAGAACAATTTCCTCAGGGTTGTCCTGTGCATGGGACTGTGCCTAGTCTTGTTAGAATACCGATTCACAACCAACACTACCTTGGCAGAACAACTGTTGTTGGAAAACCCAAACAGTGACACAATTTAATCTTATAAATCAAAGATCTAGTATACTTCCATTCCGACCAGAAATGGGAAGGTTTTTAATAAATTTAATTGACCTTTCAAGACCTTTTAGAAACTGCAGAAACCACTGTGAAAGCTAATTGATGTTCTTTTTCTTCAACACAGCTCCACTTTAGCTCTTAAAGACAAATAATTCTGATCAAAACTTATCTGCTTGATTATGAAGATCAAGATATTTTTAATACATTTTATTTAAAATATATTTATTGTATATAATTATATATATTAGATCATATAATTATATATTATATATTTTATTTTATATTTTTTATACTTTATATTTTTTGCCAGGTAAGCCTGGCAAACCTGAGTGTTTTGTCTTTGATTACAAGAAGTGTTAATAACTAATAAAGTAAGTGCTTCCTACTTTCCTTAACTTTTTCATTTAACCAATTGGGTTAAGGCACATCAATCCATGTGAAACTGCCTCTCAGACCAATGACTTCAAAATGCTGTTGATTCCACCATATTTTATAATTACCCCCAAAGAGTGGGTATGAAGGTGCTGTACAATCATACTGCTTTTATGATGTCACATAAGCGACAATGCCTTAATATCATTTCTCCTTTGTATATACATCTGCATTTATCATCCCAAATGCCATTTATATGGAAAATCTTTCATTAGATTCAAAAGAATGCTAGTGCTAAGGAAATGAAACAAGAATTCTCACTAGAATTTGTGTTCAAGAAAGAAAGGAAGTACTCAAATACTTGAGTAATGGATACACAGAAAATTCAGGATATTTGAGAAAAGACAAAAAAGCTTTTGAGTCCAAGTGTAAGTTACAACTTTTAACATCCACACAGTCACGTATTAAGGCATCTACAGGTCCTAGACCACTACAGCCAGATTCTGCTAAACATTGTTTTACTACAGCAGTGTACAGCAAACACTTACTCTAATAGCATCTCTGTAGTTACTAGCTCTCTGCAGCATAGACTTAGTTCACATGCATTTTGAAAAACAGGGGGGAGCAAAGTGTAAATGTCACAAAAAAAACCCAAATCCCTTCACAATTGTTAAATGACTTTTTCTGTTTTAACAATACCTTTGGTTTTCTTTGTCATCGCTCATGCTTCTCTCTGGTTTCCTCAACCTTCTAAGAGAATCAATTTTAAGACTGCCAAGAGAATAAAAGAAAAGTTTGAAGATGACTGGTACAAACACTTCCCTAAGTACTTCATATCTAACTTCTGACACTACTTCTTCAAAAACTAAGGATATCAAGTTGTTGGGTTTGGTTTGCTCCCTCCATCCCGTTTCTTTTGTTGTTGGGGTGTTCTTTTTGCCAAAGTACCAGCCATGAATGCCTTACAGTGAATAAGCAGGAATTTGTACATGTATGGCAAAGTCATTTTGCAATAACAGTTGGACTAAATGATCGTTGTAGGTCCCTTTCAACTGAACTATCCTATTCTAACACAGGTTATGCAGAATTCTGCTTCATGCCACTGCTGGTCTCACAGATAACAAAGGTAATATGCAAGCTCAACAGCAGTTTCAGAATCCAGATTATTAGAATTAAACTTTAAATTCTTTCCACATTTTAGCTGTTTTTTGTCAAGAGGTTAACTTGCCTGGTAAAGTCAACATCGGCTTTGCTCGACATCCTGGAGTCCCTGTCTACGAGGATCCTAAAAACTAGTTCTCACTTCTATTTCATGCAATTTTAAAAATACTTAGAATGGCAACTTCACAAAGACTTTCAAAAGATGGTTAAAATGCAGAATCAAATTCTGTTTTACAATAGGGGCAGACTGATAAGCTACTGCAGGACAAGCTAGGGTTATTAGCTTGTAAAAATGCCAGGAAAAGCTATACAGGTATGTGCTCTTACCCTGTAGTACTTGATAATAAAATTAATTAATGCAAGACGTATACGAGGTAGCTGACTACCACGGGATAAGAACATACATAAAATCTGCTACATAAGTAATGGCAGACCACTACTTCATATTTATTCAATTTGCCCAATTACTATACCTTTGAGTTAAAAATGTAGCAGTAGGCCACTGCTTTTTTAAGTATCCGTGTTGATAAAACAATGTAATTCTACACCCAGTGAACGATCTGCTTCTTATTACTTTCTCAGAAAAAAAGTATATTATTATGGACTTAGGTCATGGGCACTAGAAACACTTTAAACTCTTGTATTTTCTTCTTTAGTCCCATTGTAGGTTTTATGGGGCCAATAGCTTTACGTTTCTTAAAGGAGCTTACACATCGTGCCAGCATATATAATATGCCATCTGTTCCAACAGGGCCCAGAGACATTCTTCTATACCTGCAATTGTGGAAAACAAGCCAAGCAGATGACTTCAAGAACTGCACGATGATTCCTTGCAATTAATACACTGCTCATCTGAGAGCAAACCGATGTGTACTACAAGAAAACATCTCATTTTGGATACCATACAAATAGCAGCCATCTCTTCTTTCTCAGACAGATTCCAGTATGATTGCCAAGAAAGTGCAAGCATTTGCTAACAGCTACCACACTGATGTATCTGAGATACTGTATTGCAGCTTTTTCTTCAGTTGGAGTGGGAAGTTGTAACTTCACAATATGCATCAGTAAATGGAGCCATTTGCTTTATTTATAAACTGTGTTCTATGTAGCTGATAAGTCAACTCAGGTGGTTTCATCAAAACCAAAGAAAGTCATAAAAAAAGCTATTCTTTTCCCAGTGTCACATACTGTGCTAAAATCCCTACTCCTGAAGATCTGCATTTGCAGATGCATTTGAAGCATGGCTCTGGCGACTAGTATTTTTCTGCTGCTTAACCTCCTTTAAAACAGGTATCCATATTGGCAGCAGTAATTGAAAGACAAGCCAAATACAAGACTTGTTATGGCATTACTGATAGTAATGATGTAAAGACTTCTCTTCTTTACAACAATTTAATAAAAATTAATTAAAAATTGGCAAGATTTCTTCATAAAAAATTGTAAACTACACTGAACCTTGAAATGCTATGTGAACTGTAAATACTGCAGGTCAACAAAACCTGGATTTACACATAGTTCCATGTCTTTTCTTCCACCTGCCAAACACTGACAAATTCATTAAGAAGCCTTTCTTATTTCTCTCAACCACAGGAGCCTACTAATGAACCCACTAATCTTTTTTCAAATGAACATTTGTTTCATCAGGTACTGACATAAGTACAACACTCAAATCACTTGCCAAGTTTCACACAGACTACTGATTTGCTGAACTTTGAAGAAACAAAGAACTGATTCTTCTGATACCACAAATTTCAAGATTTCTATCTGTGTAAACAAAGTGCAACACAGAGTTTCACTTACAGTATCTTAATCTCATCTGAAGTGGCTTTAAAGTGTTTTGGAATACCATAGAGCACAAAGGTATAAATACATAATATAATAATACATATAATAGATTGTATTATCATATACAATATTATTTATTATTTTAAGATGCATTTTATTATTTTAAAATACAATTTTCAACGCATTCTGAGAAGACACAGACTATGCACTATTACAGTGATTCACAATTCTGAATCATGAACTGCTATAGATGACTTTTTATACAAGAAGGAGATTCAGTAAGCATGACGACAGTTTATGAGCTAATACAGTACTCTATTCAACACATTTCCAAAGTACAAAGCACATCTTACCTCTGTGATACTTTTGTGTTACTGATCTTTGTAGCTGTTGGTTTGTCAGGACACAATGACTGCCTTTTAGCTTCATCTTCATACAACTCTGCCAAGGCCAACTGTAGGAAACAGAAGTTTGTAACTCTAGAACTACATAATGGAACAGAAATACAAAAAACCTAATGTAAAATGTGTGCATCACCAGAAAATTAGAAACATCAACATGAGAAACCCAAACTACTTCTCTAAATTCAACTTCCTTTCTGCTTTATGAAAAAAACACACAATGCTTAATGACATTGTGACTTGGAACTTGTACTCTGATGTCATTTTTGCTTCATAGCACTTCACTAGCTACATGCAGCCTGTATTAGATTCAGAATCACAAAAGTATATACACAGTATATATTAAGCATCACCTTATTAACGTTAGCAAACTCAAAGTTGCCAGCTAGCCCTCTGATAAGACTGAGAAGCACAATAAATTTTACAAACATTTTACACAGAAATAGAAAAAAAACTCAAATAAGCTTGTGCCAGAATTAAGAACAAATTCAGCCTTGCTGTCTTGAATTCAAGACATCATTGCAAACACTTTTTTTTTTTAAAAAAAACCAAAAAAACAACAACAAGATTCCCACAGGTTCCCCAAATGCTGTCATATTGCTGGCAAGTTATTTTTTAGGAAGTTGGGCAAGGCACACCTAGCATAATTTTTTAACAATCTTACTTTTGCCCCGAATACTATTCTACTTTGTTTGTCAAATCATCCTTTAATTTTGTCCTTAAACTATTTTGTTCACCCTATGGAAGTGGTATTAACATTTTATCATACACTCTAGAATAGGTATTAGGTTACAATTTCATTAGTTTTATGTTAGAGGAACACAAATTAAAATGAAATGAAACATCATCTGTCCTTCAAAACACACTGCTATGAACACAAGATATTAATCCCATATTACCATGAGGCACTTTCTGCAGGGAAAAAATATGAGCCGAGGAATTATACTGATTAAAAAAATTAAACTGAGTAATGAGACAGCTCAAGAAAACCACAATCTCCATTCTATCTGAGGATACAAGCAAATATATTGTAGATATGTAAAGCTGCTGGCTTAAGTCATGGACAAATCCGTAAGTGGACACAGAAATGAACAGGCAAAGATATACCCTTTACTGTCCCTAATCCAAAGACTGGAGGATGCTGAGGGAATGTAAAAAGGCATCGTCAGGCTTCTGTGCTTTCCTCATACCTCGTCTCTTACGGTGCCACAAGAAATTGGATGGATGGATGGTCTGTGCTACTGATCCAGGAGGGTACTTTTTTTTGTTTTTAACATTTTACCAATTGTTTTCAGCTGGCTAACTAAAGACCTTACAAACAGAATGTCACAGTCTTTATTACTGTTACTTATTGTAGCAAAGTTAATCTCAACAAAACCCTACAACTGCAAATAGAACCCAAGAAAAAAAGAAAATTATATCCATCTTTCTCTGCTAATTACGTACAATTACATAAAAAGGGGCTGTTTCAGTTACCAGAAGTTCCGTCTGTTTTCCAATCAATTTGTTGCAAAATTATTTGGGACTTTCATACAGTTTAAAAGTCACACACAAAAAAAGAATACTACTAAAAGCGTTTGCATTTCAGCATTTAAGTACCAATGCCGCGTCACATCTGTGATGACACTCTCTCAAAACTTGGGAAAAGACCCTGCCCTTAGCCTTACACCACATTTGCGGAGACTGCCGTTTTCGTGCCGAAAAAGACACTCCTACAAATAATCAAGAAATACAACGGCGCCAAAATAACTTCAAGTACAGTCAAAACCCAGGCACGGAGGTGTCGGGAGAGCCGCCCCGGCCCCTGGAGAGCGACCGCCACACACGCCGACACAGTCTCCCACAGAGCCCCGTCCCCTCTCAGAGGCGCCCTCCCTTTCCCAGCCTCAGACGGGGGCGGGGGAAAGAAAGGAACACGACAGCCCCTGCCCAGGGGCCCAGTCCTTCCTGGCTACGCGGGGACAGCCCCGACGGGCGGCGCCCGCCGCCCTCGGGGGCAGCCGGGGGGTTAGGCCAGGGGCGCCCCGCGGCAGCACGGCGCGGCACCCCGCCCCGCTCGGCCCCGCCCCACGGAGGGATGGGACGCCCACTCCACCCGCTCACCTGCAAATCCCGGGCGCTGGGCGGGCGGCCGCTGCTGCGGGGTTGCCGATCCCGCCGGCCCCCGCCGGCCGCCGCGGACACGTCCCCTTCCTGCTGCGCGGGAGCTGCCCCGCCGTCCGCCATCTTCTGAGGGCCGTGGCGGCGGCGGGGGGGGGGCGGGGCCTGGTAGGGAGGGGCGGGGCCAGCGCCGCGAGGCACTTCCGCCGCCAGCGGCAGCTGCCATGGCAACAGGAGGGCCGGGCAGGGCCGGCGTAGCCCCGCCCAGCGGGCCGCTTCCAAGGGGGAGGTGGGTCCTGCCGCCGCCGAGGCAGCTGGCATGGCGGGGGGCGGCCGGGCGCCCTCAGCCCCCCTCGCCCAGCGGGCAGCTGCGTGCGCATCCCTGTGGCCGGCGGGGCCCGGCCGTGTCCCTCCCAGCGGGCGCAGAGGGGAGGGCGGGCTTGGCCGCGGCCTTCTCCCAGCGCCTGGCGGCGGAGGAAGGCGTTTGTCCCCCGACAGGCCGGGGCGAGCCCGGGCCGCCGTGGAGCCTGGCAGGCATCGCTCCGTGCCTTCAGCCCAATGGCCCGTGTGCCTGTGGCGCACGGAATTTCCCAGCCTACCGTTACATGCAGGGCTGTCTGGAGAACTGTGAAGTACTAGTGATGACGGCTAAAACCGAGCTGGGTTGTTCACTTAAAATGCTTAAGAAAACTCAGAGGAGAAAGGGATATCAGACTGGCAAATGCTAACTCTGAATGCTCAAATTTGTGGCTCGTGGGTGCCAGAATATTGGGCTAGTTTAAAAAGTGTGAGATACTATTTTCTTTCAGACTCAAGTATTAAGAATGAAAAGCTTTCTGAATGTGGAAGTTGAGTTTGGACCTTGAATCTTAGGGGTTGGAATACTCTGAGGAAAAACGCTGGGGTTTAAGTACTCTGAAACTGAGGAAAAAGGCTAGCTATCTTGTAATTTTGTAGTCAGGTACGACAATGTTGCATGTCAAAAACCAAACCTAGAAATTCAGAAGGAAAAATTACTACCTGTAATGTGAAATTACCCTAAATATAACTAATGAAGAGCAAGTAATGTTTAAAAGTAGATGTTTTTCAGTTCCCCAACAGTAAACCTAAGGCAAAGAAAGAAAGAAGGCAGTGAAAGAAGTCCTTAAAATAAATTCTCAGCAAACATTAGTATTTGCCATTTGGATTATAAACCAAAACATCGTGACAAGCAGGCTGACGGCAAACTTTATGTTCTTTGATATAAACGAAGGGGTTTCATATATAACAGAAAACAAGTATTTATAATACTACAGAGAGGAATGAATAGATCGGTTTCCAATTTGATATTTCATCAAGTCATGGATACGTAGTATCTGCACACAAATACATTGGTGCCCTAAGTGAGGTCCATTGACAGAAACGTGAAATGTTTTATAATCTGAACTGGTGAATATGCAAAGTGAGTGCAGCAATCAATTAACTGGTTGGGATTTCATCTGAAATTGTGGACTGACAGCTAAAATTGTTAGTCGTCCAACATTCACACATAATGCTCAGTGGCCACCAACTGAACCACGCAGGGCAACTCGCGACTGTAACCTCAATGCTGAACTGAAACACTGTGAAGCTGCAGCTGGGATAGCCCGCTAGCCATCCTCAGTTGTTTCCAGTGCCATTACCTCAAACACCCACTGCTTTCTAATCAATCTCTCTAGACCCTGTTGACACTAGTTTACAGTTCAGAAACAATGGGAATGATGGCTAATGGAGCTGGGGTCACACAGGATATTTTAAGCCAGGCGCTTATGTTCATGCCTTCATAGTAAGCCAAACCCTCGGTGAGCACACAGACAGAAACAATCTGTTCCAACCCACAAACAACAGGCAAAAATATGTGTTCTGGTACCTAGATCTTTTTCAAGAGTCAATGCTACTTGCTCTACACTGGTGATAATATTGTTCTTATGGAGAATGTAGATACTGATGATTGTTTCTTTTTGCAGAACTTTTTTGGGTGTTTGACAAAGAAGAATGCCACCACTGAGGATTTATATGTGTGTGTGTGTATGTATATATAAATATAAAAAAAATTGTATATATAATGCATTTCATGTAGCTCCCACATTCTGAAGTTTATATGCTGATAATGTATGGTTGCAAAGTACTCTTACTCTTTGCTTTATTTAGGAAAAAAGTACCAAACCTGAACAGAAATAAGATCCCCCTTCAGCTGGCTCCTGTGCTTGAAGCCTTTGTATGACTATGTCAAGAATGAAAATGTAGTCACATTTCATTCAGCCTTCCTTGGATTGATACACAGTACGCAGCTGTTGTTTAAGTGAAAATGTCATAGAATCACATAGAGTCATAGGATAGTCCTGTGGTGATACAGACTGAATTAGCAGAAGGGATGTCTAAACTGTAATTGCTTTAAAAGTCAAATAACCTTATTATATAACCAGTTTTTTTTGTAATTCAGTGTCCCATATTTCAACAGACGTATCTTCCCTAAACATTGGCAGTATTCCTCTCTGTCTTTCTTTGCGATTGCCTCTTCTTTGGTTAAGGCTGCCAACAATGTTTCAAAAGATCACCTGAATACAGATTAGCACATGATTTTTTTCTCAGTTAAATTTATATAGCCACAGACATCTGGAAATTTAAATCTGTCTATCCCAAGCAGCTATTTTAATTTGCATAACATTATTGTTGTGACCAATGTTTTCTCACACAGCTGTAGATTTAAAACAATTAATTACTATCTGGAAGCTCTAGTTCCTTAATTAAAATTGCTCCTGTATTTTTTTTAATGTCTGAAATACTCTTCAGTTATCCTGGATATTTTCCTTCTAGAGGTTTAAAACTAGCACCGTTTACAGTCTTCTGTTTGGGAGTGACTCAGGTAATGGCCAAGCCTTTTGTTTTCAAAATTTCACTGTGGTTGGTGCTGTCTGGGAGGAAATATATAATTAAAATGCAAGTAAAAATAGCAAATCCCAGTTATTAAAACTCAACTCACCCACCACCCCAAATTTTGGATGTGACTTAAGAGAGGAGGAAAGAAAAATAAAGTTAGAACAAAGGTAAAATTAGTAGTCACCTTCGTAGAGGCTTTTAAAAGAGTGATAAGGATAAGGGTAGGCAATAAAATTTATATTTTTAGGTTTATAAACATTAAGGAACCACCAAGTATAAAGGGCTTAGAGGCTGAGATAGAGACCTGAAACATGACATGATTAAATGCTTATTGGATCGAGATTGAAGTAAGACAGGCAATACCATCCCAGGACTTTGAACTTCAAGGACTAGTGATGCCACATTAAAATTACTGTGTAAACAAAAACAACACAAAAAAATTAAGATACAGACCGATTACCTATTGGCACAATGGGATTACCCCAAACCTCAGGAGCATATGGGAGACCTTTTTATCTACTAGGGAGCACATAAATTTAGAAGGCAATTTTCAATAACATACAAAACAGTAATGCAAGTATCCTCAATAAATAACTAAACCCTAGATATTTAAAGTGACAAGAGTTGGGGGGGTGGGGGTAGGTGAGGGTGGGGGTGGGGGGAGCGCAGGGAAAGAAAATCCAGAGGTTTTAATTAGTTTACTTATTTATGGTGCATTCCTTTGCTAATTATGGTTTAACTGGCAGCATGTAATCTGCATGCAGTCTGTGGGATATTCTGTCCAGTCTGCTGTTTGGATTGGATCTGCTTGTCAAATACCTATCTCTGCTCTTTGAGGAAAAGCCTCCTGTCTTCAGTACTCTGAATACAGAGTATTCAGAAAGGTCTGTCAACAATGTTCTTAGATGAAAAAGGTTGAAAGGAGGACTTTTCTGGCAGAACCAGGACAGCTGTTGGAACTTCATTGTGGTTTTTATGGGAGTTCTCAAAACTTGAACTTGGCTGCTGTATTTTGCTGAGTTTCGATTATGATATGGCTGACATAGAAAATACCATTTTCTTTCAATTTAACTTTAGTTCAGCCATGACCTGCCAAAAGTGAGAGGTGCTGTCTGTCCTGGGGCTGGCTGGGATTGTATTTCCAGCAGCTCTGGGCTAGGAGGACTAGCAGGGGGAGAGACAGCTAGAGGTGGATATTGCTGTGATGTGCACTTTGTCATTACTCTGAGAAGGCACAATATCATTGCTGAAACTCTGAGAAGTAGCTGATGTAGAGATCTGGTAACTGGGGCAGCTGGAGGAGATGTTTCAGAGTTCAAGAGAGCTTTAGCAGTGAGGTTTTTGCAGAAATCTCAGGACATCAGTAGCTCTTGAGAACATTGCATGTCCATTCTTGAGAAATTCTTTCTAGAGCTGCTTTGATAGTTTGCTGTGCCTCTCCAGCCTTTAGACTTTGAATGCCTAATTTATAATTGACTTGGTTTCACACATAATTTCTGTGGTAAATTTCCAGACTGAAAAGATAATGTTTTGGATTTTTTCTATCTAAACAAAAGCCACACTAGAGTTTGGAGAATGAAGATAGGTGAGATAAAATCTTTTAAAGGCACTTCTGAAGTCACAGTGAAGTAGAATATCTCCTTGATTGGAAAATTTATTTCTTACTCCAACACCAAATGAGTGTGTGCTGACATAACTTTTTTATTTAAATCATTTGCTTGTTTTCTGCTAAAAATGCATTGTCCTGTTTTTGTGAGTGATGGTCAGCTGGTAATTCCCTGGTTTTATTGCTTCTCCAGGAGCTGCAGTCCCATGAAGCTTGTGCTGGAAAGGAAGGAGTGCAATAGGGAGGAGGACCTCTGTGTTTTGTGGTTGTGGAGTGAACTGTGTTAGAGGGAAATTACCCATAGGAAATATCATAGGAACAAGAAAAGGGTTGAGGTGGACACAATGGTTTGTCATGGCCCATGGTCACAAGGTACCAGCTGTTTTGCAACTGATAACATTGTATGATAAATCAAAGGAAATTTCTTATGTGTTGAGAGATTCATATTTGCATTTAAAAAATAAAAAGATCATAACCAAAGCAAACAGAACATAGTCCATTAAAAATATATCAGCATTACTAAAAAAAAAAAGCTCTGCACTTCTCAAACTCAGTATGTTAAAATACTTTAATAGGCTTTTTGTTATTGTTGAGGTCTAATGTTCTGCTATTTCATTATCACTTCAACCTAGAATTTCTTTGGCTTAGCTCTGTAGTTTGCATTGGATTTTGTTATAGATATTGTATTACAATAACTGCAAAAAAGCAACAGTCTCTTCATTTTCCCACTGCTGCTTGGTTGTCTCCAAATGTTTCATCACTGACATTTTTTATTGCTGGTTATATTTACTTAGGATAGTGAAAAGATTTGATGATGTATCATTCACTTATGGGATCTACAAATGACAGGTATTTGACTTTTATTTTACAAGAACTGCACGTGTGCAAAGTTTTCTAACAAAACAAACAGTAGGATAAAATGAAAGATAAAGAGAAAAGAGAAATGAGGAAAAAAAGAAACCCCCAAAAACTATGGCTCCAGTTGTAGCGTACAAAAGCAGAACGGAGATGCTTCCTGTAACAGTGGACAAAATGAGGCTGGCCACTTCAGTGCCTTTGATAGGAAGATACGAGTAATTTGGATCCCTGAAAACCTTAACTTTGCACTTGACACCATGTGACCAAAAGGTTCAAGAACACACAGGAGAAAACAGTGGGATTTAAGGATATCAGACAAATCTCCCACATACAATACACGTGAAATAAAAAGCAAAATAGATATTTTCTTATATTTTTGAGGGCATTTTCAAATACTCTTTCTATTCTTCCTGCAGATGCTCTGAAAATCAGGATATTTGATTTAATCCTTCCAATGCTAATGTATGTTTACTTCATTTTGGTGCTCTAGTAGCCATCCCTTTGCCTCCCTTAGGGCAGCTAGTGGGTACAGAGGCAGACTACAGAAAAAGACAAAGGTTTCAGAGGTTTGACAGTTGTTCTGTAGTGCAGCAGATGCTGCAAAACAGATTTATGACATTGCAGTAGGAAAGCATCTTGATGAGGAAAAGCAGTGAGGGCATGTTTACATTGATGTGAAAGCAAGTCTATAGGCAGTGAGCCTGCAACAGACCTCCCACTGCTTCTGCCAGGGAGGAAGCTGCAATAATAAAAATATTAGATAAACTGTTCCACACAACTAAGGAAGCCAAATTCTCACAAATCTCCTGCATTCCCTATTTCCATTTCTCCCTTTATACCTCCTCCCATTATATACCTCTCCAGCTCCAAGCCAAAATGCCAGGTTCTTCCCTCTCCTGTCCTCCCTAAGGCCATTTCAGTACCTCCAGTCCCTTCTGTAAGTAACATCATTTTTGTATCCCCAGCACCCTTGTATAGCAATGTCGCATCTCCCCTGTTGTGTCTCACAGCTGCCTATTTTGACCCATTGCTCGAACCAGGAACATCATTTGCTGTGGCTTGTCCAGAGCTGCATGTACCTGCATGGCTGCCTGCCTGCCTCCCAGAAAAATGAACAGATTTTGTTATCCCTACATTTCCCTGTTCTCATGCATGAGTAAGTTCTCTCTGCTTCACTTGGGCATCTATTTGGTAGATTTGGATATCTGGAAAAAAGAAAAAAAAAAGTAGAATTCAACTTCATTTTAGTTAAAAGGTTGATATATTGTATCAGCTAATAATACAAGTGGAGTGGATTTGATGACCTTTGAAATGTTTCCTGATCTTGAGTTTCTGTATTCCTGATGTTTTTAACTATAGTACATTCTCATGCCATTCCCCTGGAAGTCTCTTCAGGAAAATAACATGCAACTAGCAGTAATTTAATGTGTCTATTAAAATACAGTTATATAAATACTGATACAGTAAATAGAGCTGGTAGTGTCAGTCCCACATGAACTTCAGCTTTCATTTTCAAGAGCTTGGTAAAGCATCCATTGCGATCAATGGAGAGACCTCAGAAGGGTCATTGGTGGCCCTTTCAGCATGGGATGGATGCCACCTCTTTATACCTACTGATTTCACTCTGGGTTTGCTAAGGCACCTCAATCTCAGCATGACATGTACTGTACTGTTGCAAGAATAGCAAGGGGAGGTTTCTGGGACAAGCTGTGGCAGTCCTATCTGGTGATATGACTCAGCTGATCAGGGACATACTCTTGGAGGTGACTGTGTTAGATGAGATGAATCCTCCATTTGAAATGCTGAGACTGTTCACAGTCACCACAGGTGAAATGTAGTATGTGTACAAATCATTTCAGAATCATTCATTGTACCAATGAATCCAAATTTGTTTCAGTTTCAAAAATACCATGAGCTAGAATACAAAAAAACAAACCAAAAAAAAGTATGCAAACCAGAAGTCAACTCCCCAGATCCTTCCTACCGGTTTCAGACAAGGTTTACCTAACTCAGGTTCTAATAGATTCGGATAACCCTCCTATTCTGCTCCCCCTGAAGCAAATAACATCAGCACGAATTATCCTGTGTGGTCTCAAAAGAGTTTAGGAAACAACAAACTTTCTTTCTAATGCCCCCCAAGTATTTTTAGAGCTCAAATGAAATACAAAGGGAAAACTTCTAGACAGTATTGCAAAGAGGAAGGGTGTGAGGTACCAGTAGATGGTGCTCACACCACAGTCAGCAGGGTCTGCGGACGACTTCAAAGCCAACGCTTCCAAACTTTTCTTCCCAGCTGATACCATTACTACATCTCTTTCTTATTTAAAATATTGTTGCCTCATTGCTGTGGGGGCTAAGAGCTGTAGCTATGTACCAACACGACACAGCACTAAGCTCTATATACATTAAGAACAAAAAGACAATATATAGCATTTTGTTCCTCCACTGGTTCAAGCAAACAGGTTAACAATGCAGTCATGGGACTTCTCAAAAGTTTGACAAAATGCTACCAATGAACTAAAGGTCAAGTTGAGGTGGTTTCTTTACCTTCAGTACAGTTCACACCTACGGGAATACCTATATATTACTGCAAACTCAAAGAGACATGCTTGAAACTTACAGTTGCATTGTACAGCAGGCACTTGAAAAAGAATTTGTAGAAAAGTACTCTTTGCATTGAATAGCATCCCTACCACTTTGAATTGTTATCTGAGATTGAATCATTTACCCCGTAAAGTATTCAAAGAAAAATATGTTTCCCACAAAGTTCTCTTAATGTAAGTGGCTCATGGTAAAACAATTTTGGAAAGCATCTGCTGTTCTTCAGTCTTTTTTCCCCTCCTGTTTGTCAGTGCACAGCTCTACCATAATTTAAGGTGAAATGTTTGTTAGGGAACATCGGTTGATGTACAGGCAGCACATCATAAGGAATTTAATCCCAGGAAATACTAATTTTTTCTTCAGTTCACTAGTGGTAATTGCAATGAAAGGATTTGTTAAATTTCTGTCCCTTATAAGCAGAATTATACACAGTTCTCATGCTTACTTTCATGCTATTTGCTCTGAGTGTTATAAAATTTGATTAAGTCCCCAGTTCTTTTGGAGACAATTAAAATTCTGTCTTTTTTTAAATAAAGATTTTAGTTGTAGACTAATGCTTAGAAAAACACATCTAGAAAAAAAGTAACATATTTCAGCTGTGTTCTGGACCCCGAGGGATGCTTACTCCTTTAGGTCTTTATTTCTTTTGTAATTTTATTATCTCTTCCTTCTTGGAAAACAGTTTCAATGGATTTTTATTATTATTTTGGAAAGTGAAATTAGAGTGTACCAGGGAACATGAGCAAAACGTCTTCCCCATCCACTTAAGCTTCTGACCTTTAACTCAACACAAGCTCTAGAAAGTCATCTACAAGTATCCTGTCTGTTTCCTTTCATTTCTGCATTTTGCATTTCTCATGTTTGGAAGTTCTTTAATCTTCCCTCATTACTGAAAGAGTAAATGGAAGCAATGAGGAGGGAAAGAAGAATTAAAGGAGGTGAATAACAAGAGGCAGCTGTTGGCTGCTACTCAGCAGCCATGACAGTTTCTTCTAGGCACTTACAAACAAATGACAGAAATCTGGATCTACAAATCACCCTCCCATGAATCTGCATTAGCAGGGACAGCCCACGGTGGAGTGCTAGAACCTGCCACACCTTGCAAGCTGAGAGATGACGAACACCACCTGTGCTATTTTGGTAAATGTGAACTTTGGAAAAAGACATCACCTGAAAAAAGTCTATAAAGGAAGAATCCTGGAAAAAGAGATGTCTCCAGTAAGTCTTTGAAGTGCTCTGTGCAAAGCAAAAATACAGGAATGCCAAGAAAGGCCACTTGGTGTGGCATAAATTGGTAGATTGATTCTTGCAGGTTTCTGCAAGCTAGGGCAGCTGGGAGTCAACTGCAACATATTTTTGGAAGTAAAATGTTTTTGTTCCACTCATTCCCTTCTTTACTATCAGTTTTGGCCCTTACTCAAGTCAGGATGAAAAATTAAAATATTGCAAAATATGCATGAGCAAAATTAAATAGGTAATTTATTTTAAATGGTTTATTGGTTGTTTAGTTTTGATAGTTTGAAGTAGCTTGAATTTAAAAATAAGTAACAGAAGAGAAGAGCTGAAAACTTCCAATTAATAATGATGCTAATAGATGTTTTGATAGATTCAAAATGTGTTGCCTTTTCCCCAAAATATCTTCAGGAACAAAAATTTGTTGAAAGCAAAGCCCTTTCCTCACTAACATGTCAGTTTTGACAATCTGGCATTTTGCAGTCGAAAAATCACTTGAGTGAGAAATTCCTGCCCAACTGTGTTTATTTATAACAGGGGAAGGTTAGGCAGTTCTGCAGTCTTCCCTTATTGTTCTTCCTCACAGATGACTGTGAAAATACTCTTGAGGTTCTCCAGATTCACCTAGTAATCTAGTAACTTGCCTCTGGGTGAAGGCACTATACTGTTACCTGCCTTACTGTGCACGGTGTGTCACATTGTCAGATGTGAGATTAGATTGTCAAAAGTGTTAACAAATTATGGTCTGGCTAGTGAAAGAGCATGGTAAAAAAGTCCCAGGATGGACGCTGAGGGAAGTTTGTATGTGCCCTGGTGTTGCATGGAGCTGCATGTCCTCTCATTCAGCACTGATCAGCAAAGAGGTGCTGGTTGCTACAGCACTGACAAGCAACATCAGCAGGACTTCTATATTTTTTTAAAGAATTGCTGAGGAGTCAACATGCTTTTATAATGATTTGCCATTTAGGTGCTACAAGCTTTTCATGGGTCAGTCTGCCTTCAAAAATCAGGTTTTGGGGAGTTTTCTGTGATGTGTTTATGTAAACTTTGATTCCTCTCTCTGACATTTTTTGGATTTAAGTGAAAAGTACTTCAAAGAAAGGGGTCTTGAACACCCATCATTTCCCAGTTTGTTGTGTAATGCTACATGATGAGACACTAGTACGGGCAAAATCTTCCCAAGATGTATATTCAGAGGCAGCACAATTATGATTGACCCAAACTCCCTGAAAAGACTCTTCCTCCTGGAATATTTCGCATAGGCCAAATCTCATGTGTGGCTGCACAAGTAGTCCGTGGCTATAGGGCATTTTTGCCCTTGTTTGAAATTACTTGGTGTTACATGGTATTGGCTTCTTATTTTATTGGATTTTTATTCAGTTTGTTGTCAAAACTTTGCAACTTTGGGCACCGTTACTAACTGTTGATTTGTTAAGGGGTGCTTTTATGTGTCTCTACCTTGTGACTGTGGAATTACATTCAATATTGCCAGCTTCACCAAGTAGCTGGCATTGGCCCATGAATGAAAGGTATTAGCAAGCTGTGACATCTTCCGATACGTTGACATTGGTCTAGCAGAGCCAGAGCAAATGCTGTGGGTGAGCTCTATCAGCATGCCACAACCAGGACAGAAACAATAATGAGATAGAGGTCTTTGATCAACAGAGAGATTTCTTTCGTAGTGACACCACAAGCACAGCTTGTCTGAAGCAATTAGATGCTATATTTGTAATAGGAAATGAACCAATTTTTATTGTGAAAGAAAAGCAAAACCCATGGTGAATTACCCAACAGACTATTGCTGCATTAAGTAATTAAAAATGAACATATTTTTGGTCATTGAGGGACCTTTCTGTATTTCTCTTATTAGTAATGCCATTAAGCTCAATTTGCTTGTCTAAATATCCCCTGAATTTTCGAAACTCCTCCCTTTCTGTCTGAATGTGAGTGGAATATTGGATTGCATTGCTGAACTTCTGGATAATTTCATTCATCAGAAGCTGCGTTCGATGCTAACCAAGGAGGCCACCATGTGGAATTTGTATTGGAGTCTAGAGGCTTGATTTTGTGGAAAGCATATGCTGGTTTCAGGTGAGGTATGGATTACAGGATTCAGGATTGTCGTGATCTATGACTTGATGAGTTGCTACTTGTCAACTGCATGGTGGTATAACTGTTCATGTGTGTTCTTAGTGTGTGACAAAAATAAAGTATCATGACTTAGATGACCCATCTTCAAGTGAATATTGTAACCTACAAAAAGTTCAAGTGAGAAAATTGGGAATTTTGATTTAGGTTATGATACCTTTGAAGGGGTTAAAAATAAGAGTGCTGAAAGAGGCATAAGGTAAGGGGAGTGGTTCAGTCATCAGAATAATTGTGCTGGCAGCACAGTCCAAAACGTTTTCACATGTAGACAAACTTTGAGAGCCTTAAGGCTGTAATGTGATCTGTAGAGGTTAGCTATTCTGACATGGCAGATTATTGTACCTTTTGTAAGGATTGAAGAGGAAGTTTGCTAGAAATGGAGAACCAAAGACTGTACAAAGCAAAATTCAGAATCTGAGTTCTGTGAATATTGGAAAGTTGAGATTTACAAGCAAACTTCATTTGTTTATATTTTAATTTAATAAAGTGATCAGTTACTCCAGCATTTAATGTACTTCTACCACATCTCTAAGCAAAGTCAGCATGTCTGTCCTCTCTGCAATAGGAATGAACTTTATGACAGAGAGGCTGTAAAGTAACTAGACACAGAAAAATGTCTAATGGGATTTGGTGTCTAAATACTTTGAAAAATCTGGTCATAAGTGTTTTGCTTAGGATTACAGTGCAAACCTGTGATTGAGACTTGAACTGAGGGTTTAGGTAAGGTCTCTCTGGAAAAGTTCTGTTCCAGAAGTATATGCTAATATTTGCCCATTTTTGCAGTGAATTTATTTCCATCAACTTCTGACATAGTCTAGATTATTTTTTGTTTGGCTTTTAACTTACTAAAATTGAAGATGAAACATCTTTCTTCCTGTTATAACAAATTACCTCACTGCATCCTGGAAATTTACTTCTAATATAGTGTTTCTAACTTTGTTCATTTTCTGAATATACATCTAACTCATTTGTTCTTTGACTTTGAGAGACCATGGCATGAGGTCAATACTAAGAAGTGGTCAGAATTTTAAATATAGACAGGGTCCTTGTGACATTTGAAAAATCTGAGCTCTTCCATTAACTGCATGCAGTGTAGGTCAGTTAAAATTAAGGCAGGATGGAAGTAAATTACTTCCTTCTTCATGGTTTAAGAAAAGGAAAATGAATCTGAAATTGAAGGGGTTTTTTAACAAACCAGTCTAATGGGGCTGAATAAATTAAACTGTCAGACTTTAGTCATTACACATCTTCCTGTGTGAAGCATGGAAATTGGAAGCACAGACTGTGCATATTATGTTAATACTATTTACTCTACTTGGTATCCATGACGTATCCTGGTGAGTCTAAGCTACAACAGAATTATGCCTTACAGAAAAAAAAGAGAAATAAGGTTAATGAAATGGCATCTTGGCACTATAGCTAAGTAAAACACATCTCTGACTAGAGTGCTGAACAGTATTTGGGGCATTCATGAGCTATTATGCAGATGCTATGGCTCGCATTAGCATGTATAACACCAAATCATCTTGTCAAAGAACCCTTTTTCTGTTCAACAGCGTAACAAGGCATTGATTGTGATTGTTGGATTATAGTCTGTCTCCCGAGGTTCATACAAGATGTTAAAATGACACAAAGGGCCATATTCTTCACTAGAATCCAGAAGTAGGACTTTCATAAGATATGTTGTCCCCAAAATATAGGGAAAGACTGTACATTTAGAACTGACTTTCTGTTTCATTATGTTTTAGTATTCTGGAGTGTCTTACATGGTGTTTCAATTTCACAGTAAACAAACTTTTCGGTTCCACCGAAGACGTATTTATCTTAAAATAATTTACAGAAAACCTATGGATTTCCCCCAGGATAGTCTCATTTTGTCATATTGAATGACATCCTGAAACCTATGTGAACATTTGAGAGTAAGCAAATTTTTTTCAGGTAAAGATAAGACAAAGTTAATGAGTACTTTTGTCTGTTGTACATTGCATTGACTTCAACAGAACAAACACCAAAGCACTATTGGATATTGAATCATTCTTTTATGCTGTATAACATAGATCTGATATAATACAGAGCTGATAGTGCAGGAGTTAGTGACTATCTCTAGGGCTACAGCTAGCTTCCCATCTCCCATTATGCTGTTATCAACTATTTTTACATTGGAAAATCTTAACATTTATTATAGTTGCTAGAAGGCTGATGTAGCATTAATTCACTAATACAACATACGTGCAAGCTGTGGTATAGATATACAGGTGACACTCAGGCTCTGGTCTTAGCGCTATAGTGCCATGTGCACTTATGTGGTGATTCTGCAGCTGAAACAAGAATGACTTTATTACATTTGCTTCAGGGTCAACTCCAAGAGTCACAACATTGCAAACACGGCTGAGGCCATGGCACTGGGAGCCACCAGTTCTGCAATATGGCTGTCAAGTCCAGTTGCAGCTTTATGGGAGAATAACATGCTGAAAGGGCTTTTACACCTGTTGGCACTAACTGATATGCCATGCATGCACCTTGCTGTGTACTGAGTGAGTAGGTCACCAACGCTCAGCGCTGTCTCCACAACAGAGTATACATCTGAATGGATGAGACCGGTTGCTCCATCCCGCCAGTCTCTAGCACTTGCTCCCATCTTCCCAGCCCAGTGTCCAGGGCTTGCAGGGCAAGGTTATAGCAGAGATGCTCGGCAGCATGACTGGAAAGGGGGAGCAGTAACTTTTCCTGGCCACAGGAAGAATATTCTGACTCTGGAAATATCAACCCTTATAAATAAAGTATGTTTTCTGACTGAACAAAGTATAGAAGTCCTCTGGCAAGAGTGAAATGGTGAAAAAATGTCATTTCAGAAACAGTGAACTTACTGAACATTGAACTTTACCCCAACAACACCCCCCCCGCCCCCCTCCCCCCCTCCCTCCAAAGTAAGGCACAACAAAATCGTTTTCCCCTACTTGGGGTCCTCAGATGCATGGGCAGACAAGGCTTTTACCTGTTAAATAGGAGAGTCCTTAGGTGGTGTTGCTGACTTTGAGAGTTCCAGATAGGTCAATGGACTGGCACAGAAATGTGCAAAAATAAGAGAAGGGTAAAAAAAATACATTTAGTAACAGTAACTGTGGTGAATGGGAGATGAGGAGAGTTGGGGAGATATGCTTGTGGCTTTAAACAGGCCAATATGTCCCTAAGAGAGGCTCAAAACTCAAGAATTTGATCTGAGAACAACCAAAGTCATGCTCATTTCTGCAAATAGCATATTTGATGCCAAGGAAATTTCTGAAAGAAGTTATGAAATCGAGTACATTAACAATTTTCTTGCCCTTGATGTGCATCTTGAAGGTTGTATTATGATACAATTTGGAGGCAGGTATTTCTGCTGAAAGAAAGAATTTTCTAAACCATTGGTCACAGACACAAAATGACCTAAAATGAAATGGTGGAATGATGGCTCTGTTGCAAAGTAATATATAAGAAAACAATCTAAAAAGGATATAGAAGACTATTGTGAGAAAATTCTAAAATATATTTGTTTTAATTAGACCAAAAATGGCTAATGAAATTATTTGCATTTAACACTGTGGAATACAGTGAACCAGTTTATATATGACACATTAATATTTAAGCCAGCACAACCTATTCTTAATTTGCTTTGCTGATCAAAATATACAGCTGTAATAAGTTTTGGAATGAGAGGAAATTACCAAGTTCTAGAAGGCTGTTTCACAGCATGTTTTACCAAGTGAAAATTTGGGCAGAACATCTCGAGAATCTAAAATATAAATTCTCTATTAACAATAAAGTTAAGTGTATTACTTTATTGACTTTAGATTCAGCAACAAGTAAGACAAAGTTATGGCTGGATAAATGTAACATATGGAAAGAAGAAAAAACTCAACTCTAATTAAAAATAACATAGACTCCAGGATACTACATTTCTTAAAAGACACAGAACAATGAAGGAATATAGGTGACTACCTCATGGGAAACCAGGGAGAGAGGAGACATATAGGGACACCTCAGATACATTTGTAGCTCTGTGACTTTGTGATGAATATGCTTAATATACACTTTGTTGATTTTGCCATTTCATTTTACAATTTCATTTGAACAAGTGGCAGGGAGTCCCAAAATTCACTTGATAAGAAACATACTAGTGCAGAAGATAAATGTCTGAGAAAGAAATAAAAATATGCAATATATGTGTCACGTAGGAGGTTATAGTCTAATTAAAAGAATTAATCCTAGGCAAGTTTACATAAGAAAGGAAGAAATAGTGGAAACTCAGTGTGGTTTTATGCAATGCCAGTTTTATTGGACTTTATGCTTTTGTCCAGACAACATGCATGGGCTGTAGAATACAAAACAAGGCTGGAAAAATGCTGTGCATCTGCCTCACTTTGTTCTGAAGGACTGACAAATATGGTTCCCACCAGACTTCAAAAGACCAATCTGAGTTTAAAGAGATGAAACCCTGGAACTGTATAAATACACATGAAGTGTTAAAATAAAATGTTTAAATCTGAATAACAGGACCTTTCTATAATCTGCAAGTTCCTCACTATATAAACAGACCCCGCTCAGAGGGGCAGGGAACAATAGGTCTGCCTTGAAGGAAGAGCTTCTGCAGAAAGCTGGCATTTGTGTTAAAATTGCACTTTAATTCATACTGCACCGATCTGACAAGCCTCACACCACCGTGTAGGACACAGCAACCACTTATTGAGCAGGGAAAATGTCAAAAAGAAACATGATTTATTTGCCAGGAATACGGGAAAAGCACTCAACACTACAATGGACTTGACCTAAGGCCCTTTAAATTTAACAAGAGAATTTTATAAGCTCTGAGCAGCTACACCTTCAGGAAATCATGGGGAAGAACAAGCCACTTTATCAACCTCTCCTGATTATGCTGGTACATTGGTGATGTTCTGCTTATTGTTTTCTCTCTAACCTCCATCTGGTGCTGGTAGTAGCCAAATGCTGATATTCTCATTTGCTTTTCTGATTGAACAAAATGAGCGGTTTTACAGCCCCGTATCCTTCTCTTACAACAGTACTGGCAGCAGCGTTAAGGCTTCTCTGTAAGTGCTAGGCAAAACCCTGCATCCATACAGCACTACAGTCGAAATAGGCCATCTGAAGCCATTGCACATGGCTGTGCTCCAACAATGAAACTTTGGGCAAAAGGGCCTTGGGATTGGGAAGAATTGTGGGTTTTCGTCTGCGTGGGGGAAGAAGGGAAGGACTCAGGACATTGGATAGGGATGTCTGACTCTTCCTTTGAGAAGGTGCATTGAAATGGAATACAGAAGCATTTTTTTTTCTCCCCACTTAAATAACAGGTGCATCTCTGAGGCAGTGGGAGTTAGGGCAGCCGAAACAAATAGGCAGCTGACAGAAGGAAAATCCAAATAAATGCCAAATCTGAAGCTCTGGCCATGTTGTTGTCTGGGCTACATTTGAGAAAAAGATATATCTGGATGAGGTACGTGATTGGCATTTTCTAAGCATCAAGAGATTTTGGATCTAATGTCTTGCAAACCTTCAGCAGCAGTTCTGATTCCCCCAGCTGCCCTTGAAAATCCCAGCCACTGGAAATACATGTTATTTTTGGAGAAGAATGGAAATATCCTACCTACACTGTAAATATTCTAGCTTTGAAAGCAATACAATGAAACCTTTCAGGTGGTCCGGCCTTGTTAGCTATAGTGGTTGGATTGAGGTGGGGGGCCTACAGTTTAGGGCCCCCTGCAATGTTTTTTGTTGATGTAACAGTAAATGTTGGGCCATGCAAATGTGTATTGAGAAGAAATGCCTGCAGTCTCACTTTTCCCTAACTACCTACAGTGCATAAATATTTCAGCTCTAAGTGTTTCCTTTGTGAAATGTGGTAGGCCAGAGGGATTTGTCCTATGAAGCACCAAACGAACCCTGCTGCTGTAAGTGATCTTTCAGATATCTATTACTTGGATTAATTTTTTTATGTATTATGATTATTTATTCTACAAGCCAAATTTATCTTGCTAGACTGAGGCTAGAGTAAAGGTAGGACTGAACCTTGACATTTTAACAGCATTTTATTTTATAAACTTAAGGCTAAGTTTGATGATTTTTATTTTGTTAAAAAAATACGATTAAGAGAATGGATAACTTTTTTACCTCTTCTTCCCCTAGATATTTATACAGAGATTCACCAAAGGCAGCAAAGCCTTAAAAGCCCATACAACAGCCTATTCTACTCTGTTCCAAGAATATGTCATGTGGATACATACTGAACAGTGCTGTGTGCAGTAGAGCAGACTTAGTTGAGATGACTGGAGAAAATGTTATCATTAGCTCTGTAGGCAAACAACATTAGGAGACGGAAAACACTTGTGGCAGCCAATATGATTAAACCACAACTTGCTAGTCATGATCATGTTGCATGTCATGTCCAAAAATATCAATGCAGTTATTGAAGGTAGGACTACAAAAGGTGCAAGTGCCACATCTTTGAGGAGGGAGAAAGTATCAGACTTATCCCCTCCTATTTTTTTCTAAGCTAAGAAAGAAAATCCTTTTGATTAAAGGAAATGATATCATGGGACTTTCTTAAGCAACGTTCAACATACAGAATAGAAAGTTCAGCAGTGGAAATGAATCAAAACGTCAAGTAGATATTGTTAGGAAGTCTAGCTTTTCCAAAAGGTTCCTCATGATTTCCATACTAATTAACCGGTAGAAGACGATTGTATTTCTTTGGCAAATTACAGTACTTTAACAACTATCACTGTGGGCTATAAGGTACCAGGCAGTGACTTGTAATGTACCATCTTAGGTCCAGAATCAGTCTCACTGTTTAGTTGGCTCTGCCACCCAACACATCTGGGCTGCATCTGGCTGCCAGCTGTGCCTGCACTGACCCACTCAGGCACTCAGGTTCCCATGACTCCAAGAATCTCCATTTTGTGATGCAGCTGTACTATGAGTTGTATGTAAGATGGTATATTAAAGAGGCCAAGTAGCACTGACTTGCCTGTATCTGCAGTGCTTAGCCTTCTCAAGAGCAGATTTTTCCTGGAGAGACTCCATTGGAACAGTCCAAAACAGAGCAGGCCAGCAATTAACGTGGACACCCAGGGCTCTGGTGTCTAAATTCAGGTCTATGCCTTCTTTTGTTTAACATTATAGTCCTGATGCTGCAGTACAAAGCAATTCAGTTGTGTTATTCCAGCCCATATAATCCGCTACCTTTATCCCATTGTAGTGTCCTAATTGGCATGTTACACACCCATGTGTACGTTATTGCTGCTTGAAAGCAGTAAAAATCCAAAAAGGGGCTCATTCCTTACAGCACTGTGGGTATTATTTACAAATTTTGTATGTGTTCCCAGGTACTGAATAGTATGTGAACAGATGTGCCAACGACATCAACTTATGAACAATATCAGCTTTCAGAAAAAATATATATTGAGGTTATATAATGAAATTCAGAGAAACTGAAAGCAATACTTTTAAATGTATCTATTACTAGTGGTGAGACTTTAAATTCTTTCTACCACCATGCAATGAAGTGAACTGTACTGGAGCAAATGTGATAAACACCAGAGATATAATAGGTTTTGTAGCCTGTTGCGAAAGGAGATGGTTTCCTTAGCAATAAGAACGACGCCAGAAGAGTACCCTTTCTCTTCTCTTGCTTTTTTTTCCAGTAAATTCTCATGTTTACAGCCGGCATTAAGAATCAAATATCTGCTATCTAGCTTCAACTGACATGAGCAGATGCAAAGTGAATGGATTTCATGCTGATTAGTCACTAGTAATTTTTAGGAGTTCAGGCTCTGTTTAAACTTAGAAATATTAATGATTTTAATGTTAGTGCACATTTCCTGATTGATGCTATGGGAAAATGTTTGCATTATGTAACTGGCACGACATTTGAAATGGTGAGCATTTGCATATATCATTTACACTGATTTTGGTTCTCATACTGTTAGGTCACATGAATGCATTTAATGCTTAAACCAAATTGACAGATATTGTACTTGGGGTAAGTGGGTAAGAAAGGATTCATACTGTCTCCCAGTCCTAATAGCTGTTAGGAAATCACTAACTTTCAGGTGCTGATTAATTCCTGTATTCTTATGTGGAAGCTTTTTATGAAAAATCATGCAGGGTTTCTAAACACCTAATTCTCATAGGACCTGATTCTCATTTACACTGATACCCAAACACTGTTCTGGCAACATGAAAGAACGTTAAAACGTATACATTTTATTCTTGAGATATAAGAAAAACTTGTTACTCCTGAACACAAATGAAGTATGTTCTTCATAGAGATAACGTATAAATCTATAATACAAATCTTTTAAAAATAAATGAGATTCTGTGTTAAAACAACTACATGCAAATTTAAACATTCTGTATTGCTCTCCTTGAAAGAAGTAAACAAACCCAGTCCTCTCCCTGCATGTCCCTTACCTATAACTTGTTTGATTAAGTTACGAACCTGAGTACTGTGTTGTAGAATGTACAGTGCTGTTTCTTTTAATAATGGTCATAAAACATTCTGAGCAAAGTCGAGATGTACACAGTATGCATTGCTACTGTATTGAAAACATATTAAAAATGTATAGATAACACATTCTGAAAGAATCTGTACCTTGTAGGGTGAATGGGGCAAGGGACTAAAGACTATATAGGTAACAGCAGCCACTGCACAAAGCAGAAGGAAAGTCACACTGAATTAGAATGTCATGATGATCTGCAGTGGTGATGCTGAGGAAGAGGATTTTGCTTCCACACTGAATAAATGCAATGTCAGTGCACATTTAAAAGCACAATGCAAGACTTAAGTATGACTTAAGAGTATATACAATGCTGCCCACTGTTTTAACACCTGCAGTAAATGCATGTTTCAGTATGAACCAAAAGTCCTCACAACTCAATAAACATGAGAAACCTTAATTCTATTTTTTCTGAAATGCTTACTGTGGCTGAAAATATATCCAATATTTAAGAGCACTGCATTATAATGTTCTCATTCCTGTCATAATATGTCTGTGTGTGGCTGAAAGACAGCGCTTTAATGCCTTGCTGGGCAGTGGATTGGATGGTGAAAATGCAAAGCGCATTGGCCCCTAGGCCTTTGAGACACTTACTTAGGAAACAATCCTGCTTTTGTGGTATGAAGTATAGATGAGTTTAATTTGAAGAGAAAACTTTCCCATGAAAATCTGAGACATGAAAATCCTAAGGGAGATGATCAGATTAATATTATCTCCATCAATTTCCTCTTTTCCTGTGTGCTCTGTCTTCCAAACCAGCTTGGAGCAGACTCCAAAATGCGATAAATTCAAATGAAGTCATCAGTCTCAGTGCCTCTCAGAAGAGCTTGATACCGGACACGAGGCTGTTGATATTATTGTGCTGCTTTTGAAAGGGTGAAGCTGACATCAGCTCAGGCATGTTTCAGGGGTTACGGACATCTCACACTCGATAGAGGTCACTGAAGTAAAGCATTTCCAATATGATGTTTTTGCCAGGAGTCTCTAGCTGATAGTTTCTTTTTCCTGAAGGTGGACTTCAGCTTGGACTTTTCTGGCATGACATTTAAAAATGGCCCATGACCCATCAAAAGTTAGTTCGCCTTCTTTTTGCAGGCTCTTATACCATTCATTGAAGGCAGCTGTCGTGCTTTTGAGTCACTTCATCATTGTGTCCACATGTGGATATATATCCTCCATTATAGGGGGAAAAATAGTTCCGTTTTATTGCTTTCATTAGATAGAAGACCAAAACATTCTGCAGCTCTTTGCTCTCCGTAGGACTTCACTTTCTCTTTAGCCATCTAAAATTACTTTGTAACTCTTTATTTGATCTCTGATGGGGAGTGTCTTGATGCAAGATATAGCACAAGATATATATATGCTCTTAGGGATGCTTTTCCTCTCTTCGTTTACACGTACAGTAAATGTACAGTACATTTCCTAGTACTCCCACACTGTCAGCTTTATTGTTGATAGTTGTTGACACTGTGATAGATACTTTTCTATAAGTGCATTAAATATCAATCAAAGAAAATTTTTTTCTGAAGAACACAGACAATTAAATAGCTAGTAATTTTTTGATGTTGCAAGTCACATAACAACAGCTTTCAGTGATTTTTCTTTTTCCCCTGCCTCTTTATTTTGATTCCTCCCTGCCCTGCACTGGGGTTGGTCAAGGATTGCAATGTCATTGCTGTATCTACCGAATGTTATGTGAGAATTGAATCACAAGAATCTTTCAGACCCTAGGAAGGAAGTTACAATTTTACATTGTCTTTTCTTCTCCCAGATGTCCCATCGTGAATTGCGGGATATACTGTGTGACCAGAGGGTGTCCTAAAGGTGCTTAGGGAGGGCCTGCCACACTGAGTGAAGAACAAGGTAGGTTCACTCAGTGAGGCATTTCTGCCAGACAGGGTTACAGGAGCGAGGGGGCTATGTGTCACCCTGCACAGTGCATGCAGGCCCAGATGGCCAGTCCCAACTCAGCTCATCCCACAGGAAAGCTCCACATGCAGCTACATGGACCTTCACAATTCCTCCTCCAGATGGCCAGTCACCTGCTCTGCGTGCTCCATAGGTATTTCTGAGAGATAACTATCTCTTTGAATCATCTCTCTGGCTTTATTGCAGACATCACTCTAGAGTTATTCTCCTACCTCCAGCTCCAAAGTTGTCCCCTGTCCCAGAAGGTGAGAAAGGAGGCCACCAGACCCACCATGGAAGATAGTGGCTTGATGGAAGTGCTATGGCTCCACTGATCAGGGGAGGATGGAGCAGTTTGTGGGGTGGCTGCACACAAAACATGGGGCCCCAGGCATGCCTTCAAAAGCCTAGCAGCTTTTGAAGATTATGGGTGGACTGCTCCCCTTCCGCAAAGTTCCTTGTCGAGGTGTTTGAAGAGGAAGAAAGTTGAGGACAGAGGACAGTATGTTGAGCCACTGTTGAGGCTGCTCTGGTGGCTGAGAAAGCATAGCATTGGTGAAATGTCACAACCCACCTGTGGTGATGCGTGAAATTCCCTTTCTGCCTCCTCAGGCACTTCACAGCATCATAGGAGAGTGCTCAAAGGAAGTGTGAGGCATTACTTGCAGTGGTGACGGTGCCTGGATTGGGTAGTGGCATTTCCAGGATTTCAGATGAAACTTTAAATGTCACAGCTGGCAGCATTTCTAGCATCAGTTGCTAAAGCTACCGTGGTAAACTGAGTTTTCCCTTCTCCTTTCTGCACTGGATAAATTGAGTTCCCTTCAGCTTGCTATGTGTTGAATATTCAAGACCAGACTTCAAAAGCTGTGTTTCTGTCTGAGCAGCACAGACATTAAAAATCTCCTGACTAATATATGAAGTAGCTTCACCTTTCTGTCCTTGGCCGTGATTTCTCTGCCTCCAAATGCTGCAACTGTGCGATACCACATGAGCTGCCTGTAGTCTCTCTCTCTGTAGTGAAGTAGCTATATGTCAATGCTAGAGGTTGTATAACATTAAAATACACTTTGCCATTCTTTGGTGTGTGCGGACCTATGGATATGCATTATTCAAAAAAAGAAAAAGCTCTTTCAGACCTACTAGGCTGAGCTAGCCAGGTTTAGCTAGCTGCTTGCCTAGCCCTTCTGGAAAGCAGAGTGAATTTGTACCACAACCGTGACTCAAAGCAAGCATTCTGACTGATGTTGTCTGATGGAATGAATGCATGTAGCAGGTAAAACCAATACAAAACTCTGACTAGCACAAAGTCACAGGAGCATTCCTGTCACATAGCTTCTGAAGTTTCTCTGTTGCCAATGTCTGCTATATTTCTTCCTTTATGTAAATACTTACTTTTTGTATAAATTCTACTTTTACCACTTTGGCTGTGTTTAAATCCACTGAAAGTGGATATTGCCACAGTGGAGGCAATGGGAACATATTTTGATATCATGTCAGGAAGTTCAGTTTCAGGCCACAGCAGTCCTTTGCTGAGTGTGATCTGTAATATTGCCTGTGGAGTTATTCCTGCCTGGCAGAAGGACTCCATTAGGATGTGATGCTATTACAAGCTTCTTTGTACCTTCACTGTGATCTCAGAGGGACAATCTTTTATATTCTCTCAGACTTCCTTTGGAACTAATTTATCTTTGCAGAGCTTGTCCTGCTCTTTGGAAGACAGAGGCTTTTATAATTAAAAATCTGGCTAGGAGCTGTTCTGGGGAAAGACATATCCCTCCAGAATGAGATTTTTTTAAAAAGTTTAAAGAACGTGTTTTGTCTCCTTCTCTTTTTAAAATCACTGATCCAGGCGATTAATTAATATGATCTGGGAGCACACAGCAACTTTTATCTGAAGTCTCCTATTCCAGGCTGAGGTAAGTGTTCTAATGAAGGAAGAAAGAATGAAGCACCAAGAAGCTTAATTTGGGACAAATATAGCTATGCAGGTCAGAGAAGATGCCATGTGGGTTAAAAGCAGTTTGGGGAAGGAAGCAGCCACTGGAAACAATGAAGAAGCTCCCTTGTTTCTGAGTGACTTTCACAAGGTAGAAAAAATTGCAAGCAAAGTGCTGAGTGGGATTAGAGCAGTCCTGAGGTCCAGGACCTAGAAGTTGAGAGCTATATGTCAATGGAGGCACAAAGCATTTATCTATCTGTGCAGCACAGCTAGCTGTCTGTACGTGAGCTGGGTACTTCATGTACAGCTAGGCATCCTGGAAGTGCCTGCAATTATTTCTTTCCACATGCAGGAATACCATTTTGACAATGGAACCTAGAAAGTGAACCATGAAATGTATTTGTTGAAATGCAGGAATTAGCTTTTCACAAATTATATAAATTGCAAATGGGCATGAAGGGGAGCTGATTTGCTACATGACTGAATATCCAGTTTCAGGGAACGAAAGCTGAGGCTTTTTCTGGGTAACAGGATTCTGACAGAAGCCTCTAGTTCAAAAACACTGCAGTGAACATTATGGTTCATATGGCTTGGTTGTCTATCCATCAGGATGTTACAATCTGATAGGCTGCTTTTTGTTTTGGTTTGGTTTGGTTTAAGCTCATGCATGCATACAATGATGCATACAGTTAGCTTTTATATCTATCACAGTTTCCTAATTCGAAGAGTGAAAAACTTCTCTCCTCTAACAGGGGTTTGCACAGAGATAAAACATGCCAACAAAACAGATAAGCAGATGCTTTCATGGAAGTCCCAAGGCTACATAAGGATTACCTCTCCCTACCTAAGTCAAACACGCTGCAGTGGAATAGGGTTTCTTTGTATAAATACTGAACTGTAAACTAAAGGCTGTGCTCAACCCCCAGAGCAGCCTATGTGCAAAGCTAACTTAGCTCCATTCACTGTGGGCTGGGGTTCCTTAAGAGTTTATTACAGTACTAAATTAAAGTTGCCTGGACACATTCTATGGCAGCGGTGACAACTGGGACCAAATATCCCATGTTATACTCTATTACCTGGTAAAACAAGTAAACTACCCACTGGGAATGCTCCTTGGCTTATACTATCTCCTAAACTGTGCCTGGGAACTGTGAGAGAAAGTGCAAACCAGACAATGCCAAAAACACGCCAGAGACCCTCCTAATATTTAAGATTATAGATGATTTCAGTTCCTGTGCCTGGGAACACTCCTTAGTGTCATTTCACTTACTAGAAGAGTGGTCTATGTATAAGTGTATTTTTTATGACCTATAAATGTATGTTTTTAAGAGAGGCTGGGGTTACACACAACATCTACATTGAAATTTGGAACAGCTTTTTCATTCCTGGGTCGCTATTTAAATGCTTTACTACTGTGTCCAATGCCTAGCTCTTAGACTGAAGTTTTCTTGAAGTGCAAACAGATGTAGGGGCTTTTGTTAGCAAAGAAAATATCGCATCTTGCTAATGCCATGCAGTTTTTGAAGGAAAGTTTATAGCGCTCATTGTTAGGTGGCCGGACATACATACTGGGATAGTCTTTTCTTTTTCCTAACAAAACTAGTCCATGGAGCAGTTTCAGATGATTGTGTTTATTTTTTCCACACTGTGTAGACTTCCATTATTTGCAAAATAACTTGGATTGAGATTTACTTTAGAAAAAAAGCAAGATTAAGTACAATTAAGAGCTAACCAAACTTTTTCTTTTTACCTTATCCAGGTATAAAGAAACATGTGAACCTTCAGAAAAGCTAAAGGTGAGGTGTTGTGAATCCTCAAACAAAACAGACAACCTTATCCATTAGATTCACAGCCTTCTTACAGGAATGTACATATGTTAAAGTAGTCTCAGGAGGGCTGTGATATTATTCCTTGCTAGCAGCAACATCATGCTATGAATTACAAGTAAAGCTGTAATTAAAATGGAATATGAAACTACATGGTTTACATACGGCTCTTGTATATATAATATGAAGCTTTCTCTGTACACATCTAGAAAATTTCGTGAAAGGCAGAACTAAAGAAAAGGAATACATATATATCTAGGAGTTATTTTTAATGACTCACCTATTTTTGCATATAACTATATTTTAATTGTGTTCTTCTGTACAGAAATTTAAGACAGTTAAGCATACTTGCATGTCCTTAGCTGTGTGAAGTTACAATTTACTCATTCTCCATCAGCTTCCATGCTGTAGACAAAAACCCCACTGTTTGTCTTTAGGTCACTGCTGGGGGCATTGAACTATACCAGTACATTGCAAAGACAGATCGAAGTCATCTTTGCTATTATTCAGGGCACGACATGGAAATGGAAAACATTTCTATATGCAGCATATGTCAGTGCTTATATCCTGACCTCACTCAAATCCATGGCAAAATTCCCATTACTTTCACTAAGGCAAATACACCAACCAGGGATCATTTGGAAACAGTTACAAGAACACAACTGAAATGGTTAAATCTGGTTTGATCCACCTCAGCTGGTCCTCACCACCTTATCTTACAGTAGAACTTGATAGAGAAGATCAGAACTGTTCATTTTAATTAAAATAAAGAGATCTACATAGCTAGAAGTGTATCATTCATAATTCTGAATAGCTACCACTTCTGCCAGACCAGGTTTATAACTGCAGCAATCAGAAGGTGATCATCCCTTTAAAAAACTCCCCTTGGGGAGTCTGTATTGAAATCACAACAAACCAGAAGAATTCAGATACGTCCAAGTGCTCCAAGTCCAGCATACACAGTCAGGTTCCAGTCTGGTAACCAAATAATTGCTTTAGCATGGTGCACACATGTGCCCTGTCCATTTTACTCTGAGATCAGACAGAAGAGTGGTCCACAACTCCCTGAAGCCTGTGGCAACCTCTAAAGCATGCGTACAAGGATGAAAAGGAGAGAAAACCTTTTGTTAGATGGCTTAAATTCATCAAGTGACAGTCTTGAAACCCCCTGAGCTAGCATTTCTGAGCAGTAAGTGGGAACTCCCTGTTCCCTCCATGTTTCCTTGGGTCCAGAAAGGGGCAACTATTACTGCAGTAGTAGAGTTTTGGATAGCCATATATATAGGTATGTAGAATACAATGATAACTTTGGCCATAGAGAGTTAACAGGCAAGGTATAAAAGTTTAGGTAGAGTGAGTCTTGTTGGTAAATTGTGAGCATGTGTGTAATTGTGGACAGGAATGAAGCCAAAGTGAGGAAAAAGGCATGATTTCAGTGATCTCACTGTGGCTGCATATAGTGTAATGACAAAAGCAATTTAGACCGTGGAAGTTAAGAATTTTATTGACTAGATAGATCATCTTGTACTGTTCCCATGAGGTCCTGTAAGCACACCATCAGCCAGCTAACCCAGCTAGCAGCAAGTGTAACTCAGACAGATTTAATGAGATATATTTAAAGTACGTTCACGACCAGGTTCAACACACAGGATTTTTTGTTTTCCCCAGGCTTCTGACAAAGCCTGTGACCAGCTGTGAAAGTTAATTGTATGTTATGTTGTAACTGGCTGGGGCTGGCAGAGAACTTTTAGCCTATGGTATATTTTTGTCCCTTGGCAGCAACACAGAAGGAGGGAGGGCTGAATTTCATTTCCCCCCTGGTTTGATGTGTCACTAGTATGGCAATGTGTTGGGACATGTTTTTATGTTGCAGTGAGTTGTAGGTGTGATCTTCAACATTTTGGGTTTTTACTTCCATAAAGCAGAATACAGGTACCCAAGCGTTCATTTTCATACACATATAGCCCGGTAAATCCTGCAACAGTGCTTGCCTAGTTTGCCACTGTGGTGAACAGTAAATGGAATTTTCTGTATTATTTTACATCCTTAAAAAAGAGCTTGTTTTTCGCATCCAAGACATCACTTGCCTTTTTTTTTTCTGCTTTGGTGATTTCACTTTTAATTTGCCTTTGCATGTCTTATCATCTCTTTATTAATACCATTGTGATACTCATGTACTCCAGTTACGTAGCTGGTGGTATTTGCATTCTAAACCATTCTATTTGGGTTTTATTGCTTCAGCTATTTGAAATCATAGTGGACATTTTGAGTCGTCTGCTCCAACAGCGATTATTCCAATGAGATTATTTATTATAATCAGATGATGTAAAGTCTCCTTTTCTCTGGCCTTGTGTGTAGTCCCTGCTGCTGCTTCCTGGAGACTACTCAACAACATCAAAACTAGAAAAGCACTTAACTTTTTTTTCCATGGAGTTTATATTAAGAATCTGCTTGGGTATTCCTCATCTTATGGTGGGTTATAGGTTTGTTTCTTCATTCCTGCAAACCCATAGATTAGCATGTCTTGGGTGGGAGTGAATGGATCAGGTGGAATGGGCAAGTTGTAGGTATTCATTTCCTTGTGTTTCAGAGACATCTGTTTTTACTTGCATCAAATTGACATTTTATCATCAAACAACAGAAAGACAGTCTTACTTTTCCCACTTCCCAACACTCCTAATAGACCAGATTTTTGTGAACGCAAGACAGTAATTACAATAGTGTGATTTGAAAGTTACAAGGCAATTGAACTGAATACCCTTAAGTGATGAATTTTAAGATATTTTAAATTATATCACTGTGAGGGTCTCAATTGTAAAGAACTTAACCTGCCCCCAATAGATTGTTAAGGTATCAGCTGAGGGGCTTTACTAAGAATATGTTCAAAGATATTAAAGGCAGACTAGAATCAGGCCCCCAAAACCTAGGGTCACCTGATTTGTCATAGGATAAAATCATAGAATCGTTTAGGTTGGAAAAGACCTACAGCATTGAGTCCAACCATTAACCAAGCACTGCCAAGTCTGCCACCAAACTGTGTCCCCAAGTGCCACATCTGCACATCTTTTAAATACCTCTAGGGATGGTGACTCAACCACTTCCCTGGACAGCCTGTTCCAGTGCTTGACAATGCTTTCAGTGAAGACATTTTTCCTAATATCCAATCTAAACCTCCTCTGGCAGAACTTGAGGCCATTTCCTCTTTCCCTGTTGCTTGTTACATGGGAGAAGAGATTGACAACCCCCTCACTGCAACCTCCTTCCAGGCAGCTGTAGAGACCGATAAGGTCCCCCTTGAGCCTCCTTTTCTCCAGGCTAAACCACCCCCAGTCCCATCAGCTGCTCCTCATAACACTTGTGCTCCAGACTCTTCCCCAGCTTCATTGCCCTTCTCTGGACACTTTTTTTTTAAGTCTTAAAAAAACCCAGCAGGCTTTCTGGTTGCATTTTGAACCTGAGCTGTATGATCATCACTTGGATCTAAAGTGGATCCTATTAGACTGATTTGGGGTTGGTTTGTTTGACAGCTCTGCCCGTCTGCTTGGCCTCTGCAAATCTCTTGAAGGAGCATTCGCATGGGGCTGGGCCATGTTGCGCTGGGTAGTGTTGGGGCTGAACCCAGGTGTTCCATGCAGATAATGTCACCCTTTGGTCTAATCTGGTTTCCAAAACACATCATTTAATTAAGCTGGTGCAGTTTAGGAACAAAAAAAGGCAGTGGCTGGGAACAGCAGGAGCTCTGCCTGGAGGTGACCTAAGATTACAGAGTATGGTGACTTCAGGTCAAATTGGCCCCTTCAGTGTGGACATAGGTGCCTTGGGCTGAGATCACCAGCACTGGTGGGCACCTTAGTACCCCTCTGTGGTCCAAGTCCTGCAGGTAGCTTTACCCAAATATGAGGTATAAACCCTCTGTGGCTGGTCAGTGGCCAGAGGACGGTGTCTGTCAGGGATTTCAGAGGAAGCATAAGGGTATGAAAAATAAGAGTAACAATGTTGGGGGGGAAAGGCTGTGGGGCTCACAGAAGCTGTGTTTTCAGCATACAAGTGCAGCACTGTTGGGTGAGAACTGCCTTGTATTTGCATGCAGGCATGAAGGAGACATTTGTACTCCAGCAACAGGGGAAAACTTTACAGGGGCACTTACAAGATTGTCTTTAGTGGGACAAATGTAAAGCTCCTCAAGCACAGTCTGAAGATGAACAGGTAAGTTTGTAAACCTACTGGAACAGCTAGAAATCCTTTTTGCACATCTTGACACATCCTAAGAGGGCCTACAGCCCCTCAGCAGGTGGCACTGGCACTGCATCTGTCCCAGACTGAAGTGCTCCCGAGTATGGATCCCTCTTGCCATAAGAGCTGCTTGTTACGCGAACAACCTGCTGCTGATAAAGGGATGCTCTGTGGCTGCTGGCTCCTAGATTGGGAAAGTAATTCATCTTCAGCTGCAGATGAGGTTAATAAAAATCAGGGCTTGTGAGTGTGATGATAAATTACTCATTAAAAAGTTACTCTGATAGTCTGGTCCTAATAAACTCTAGCAATTCTCATCCACTCTGATGCTTCTACTTTTCTATAGGACACTGATAAAATGATAACTGCTCCTGGGGAAATTATCCTCTCACAGTAATTCAAATGCAACACTTTCCCACAGATACCTTTTAGTGTTTTCATATGATAAATATTATTGGATTCTGTATTCCCTGTGACTGATTTCACTTTTGCCAATTGGCAGGCCCTCATGCTTCTCAAAGCACATCCTCAGCTACATCCTGACTTGTATGCTACTTCAGATATTTTCCCTTTGTCTGATTTTTTTTTTCTGTTCTAAACATTTTCAGTTGATAATTTCCCATATACCCTCTGTCTTCATGCTTGAGCCCTCTTGTCTATCAGCTCCTGCTGTGTGTGAGTAGTTTAGCCCATGTTCTGCCTCCTTCATATCTGTTCTGTGGAAGTGCAGATTCTTTAGCATCAGTGAAGATACATTCAAACGGGCATTGTCTCCACTGGATAGGCATCAAGCACTCTATGGAGCAGCCTATCCTTGATGTCCACCTGGAAGTTTTGACCAATATAGGACATGCCAAAATTCTCTGCAAAATATATTTGTACGTTCAGTGCACACAATAATGTATAGATATCATATATAAGCAAATGAAATCATAGATGCCATAGAAAACTGCATTTCCTTCCATATTGCATTTCCCGTTACTAGATCTTTCCACAAAATTTCAAGTTCCAGAATGAAAAGTCAAATAATAAAAAATAAATATGTCATTAAATATTCCAAATGATCTCTTTCTTGAGTTACAGCTTCAGAATGGGTTTCTTATAAATTCCATAAATTGAATTTTTTTTATTTTAGTGCTCTGCTTCCTGTATTAAATGAGGAAAAAAGAGGAGTCACCGTAACGACTGTTCTACCACCAAGAAAAGCAGCGTTTTTTTTAAAGCAATACATCTATGAGGCATGATAAATACGTATTTGGAGATTATTATCAAAGATTGACAGCAATTACATCAGTGTTACCACAATTAAAGTAAATGAAGGCCAGCATCTTATGTCTCAGCACCTCTGGAGCCACAATTCTTCCTTCTTTCTGTTTTCTTCACCTTATATGTACTTAGCCAGGTATATTCAGCAATATTTCTACATAGCACCACATAATTCTAGTGTTTCTTTTTTTCCTTAGTGCAATGCCTAAAGAAAATATTATATGGTGCTGATAAAGATCAGAAAAGATCAAGATCAGTTTCTTTTATTTCATCTGGACATGTATTTCTTGGGGTATTTGCCTGCGTGGAATTGCTGTCCTACCGACCCTCACATTTTAGGCAGGTGAGTAGTCTTAGAGGTTGTCAAGGTCTGGAGCTTTGATATCATATTAATGTTTAATATCACTACTGAATTTCCTGTGGTAAGGTCTACACAGACACCTCATTATCAGCACTTGTTACTATTTCCCATTATAAGGAAAACATTTGATGTAAATAAGGAAGCAATTGTATTACAGTTGGAATACTGCCTACTTTATTCGTAAGTTTAAGTGTAGCTGGATAGAATAATTACAACACAGCAATGTTGGTAAACAAAACTAATTTACATGTAATGTCTCACTTCATACATCCAGAGAGCTGTCTTAATCCCTGGTGGTATTTTTAGTCACAAGATTATATATATAATAACAGTAGACCTTTTTATCCCTCAAGTCTTCCATTTAGCCTGCTAAAGCAGATAATATCTCGTTGCTTGTCGGTGTGACCAGGAAAATGCTCTAATCAAACACTCCTGTGGGCCATTATAGAACATAATAACAGGGGCTTTTGATGGCTTTATCAGATGTGCATCAGAAGGTTCCCTTTCAAAAGAGGAACAAATTATTTTGGTTTAACACAAAGCTTTGGAATATACATATGTTAAGATGGCTAGAAAATGGGAGATGAAATGGAGGGACAAAACTATTATGTCTCCAGTGACACATAATAATATGATTTATAATATATGATGTTTAAATTGAAATGCTCTCATCACTGATTACCAGGGTTTTCAGCATGATTACCAGGGCCTGAGCTGGGCACTGGTATTGTACAAACATCTGCAAATTATATTATACCCCTCAAAATTTAAGAGCTGCACCACTTCAGGGGGTGATTTTGTCAGGACCTGCAAGAAAAAACACAAAGACTGTGTGGAGGAAGCTGGTGTGCCAGCTCCCTGCAAGAAAAGCCTGAGGGACTGCACAGCACAGTGAGGGCTGCTTTCGAGCTGTCCTGTAGAAGAAATAGCTGTGTAGGGTGTTAGATTGTCCAGCTGAGCTGCCTCTAGCTGCAGAGGTGGTCTGGTGACATCCCAGTCACTGAAAAACTGTCACGGACGTGAGCATGTACAAATGTATGCTCATAATTCACACGTGCATTTTTACATGCTATAATTTTGCCTACAGGTGAAAGAAAGAGAAGGTGGAGTATGCTGTGCACACTGTGCGTATGGGAAGAGCACAAATAATTTTGCAGAGCAGTGAAATTGTATCAGGTTGAAGCATAAGCTAATGAAGACCAGGCTGTAAACTCTTTTGAAGAGCCTGTGCTTACTCTTGTCTAGGAATTCTTAAAATATGGGTAACTTTTCAGTCTCTTACTGTTCCTCAGACAACTTATCTATATTTTCCTACAGAAGGAAACAGCACAATAGTCCTTTAACCTTGTGATAGATTTTAGGAAGATCAATATACTCTTGGGTTTTTAGTACCGGTTTGTTTTCTCACAGAGTAGTTGAGGTTGGATGGGACCTCTGGAGGTTGTCTAGTCCAAACTCTTTGCTCAAAGCACAGTCAGCTAGAACAGGTGTCCAAGGCGGTGTTGAGTTGTGGTTTGGAAATTTCCAGGGATGGATACTTCACAGCCTCTCCCTGGAAGAGACTGACTATACACATGCAATTCATTACGGCTTGTCTTCCTGCACAGAAGAGTAGCTTCTCGTATGTGTAACACTCCAAAGTGCTGATTATTATTTTTTTTTTTTAATCCTTACATAAAAATATTACAGGCAAAATTGTTTCCAGTACATGGCTGGTTTATGAAGAATTGGAGAGAAGCACTTGCCAGAGACACTGGGTAGTGATATTCTCATTACAGTCTGGAGCACTAGAAAGTTCGCTAGCGAAATTCCCAGAGTGCTGCCACTAAGAAGGTGTGTGTCTGTGAAGAAGCTAAGGAGCAATACTGGGGAACTCTGGCATATGTTACCATATCTTATACTGGCCTGAGGGTTCAGCTTCAAAACACATCACAGGAGACCAGGTTGGTGCTGCAGAAGGGGTACACCTGCTTTGGAATCTTACAGAAAAGGTGCAAATGGCACTTCATTTATATCTTGCAAGCTTAACACACAGATGGTTTTAATAAATCCCTTAAAGGCAGCATGGGTAACTTTTATGAAATTAATTTAATGGAAATTCTCATAAATCATTTCCACACATTATACAGTATCTACACATACTGTATACCATCTGAGCAGATATCAAAATTCTGGGACTAAGCAAACCAGCTGGTGCAGCTGTGGAGGTGATGACAAGGCTGGTGTCACGGCAAAGATGCCAGCCACTACATTTAGTTAGCACTCCCAGCAGGTGGACTAATTCACAGTTAGGCAACCGTCTTTTAATAATTTACTCACCTTTTCCTCTGAGCTGAGGTGCAGCCATGATAACATAACCCAGGAAAGAAGAATGATGACTTCAACAAGTACAAATGCAATCTTGAACAGCTTAATTAAATAGGGAAGGTGTTATTCATTCCAGTCACATGAGGCAATATTCACACTGTAATGAAGACAGTAATAACAAGCTATTGTGTTCAGCAGGACAAGCTAGTCAAGAAAATACTCTCTTTATCACGTTTTGACACTTTTGGAAACATAAATTGGTTATGATTAACTCTAGAAGTGTTTCCTTGTCTTTTGCAAAACAGATGAGTGGATTCCGGAATTCATCCAGCAGAAAGGCAGCCAAGGGCTTTGCCGCTGCCAACAAATACTCCCGAAGTTCCTCTGCATTGCTCTTACACTTGACCTCACCTCCAACCTGCAACGAGGTCTTGTGCTCCCTCTCTGTTGCTGGGGTTTTTTACTTGCCAGATTCTCTCTAGGTTTGTTAGAATTTGTTTGCTTGTTTCTGAAATATTAACGGGCGTTGTCCAGGGACGACATCAAGACCAGCAGACTGATTGTGGTTGTGGTGAGAAACAGAGATGTGCCTTCTGGCGCAGCAGGCAGGAGTGAGCTTGCAGAGGCAGACTGTGACAAAACCTGCTCTATCCACTGCCTCAGCCTGCAGCTCAGCACTGTGGTCAGGATAAACCCACTAGTGGGGACTCCTGAAATCAAACAACACCTCAAAAAAGCCAAAAGCACAGGGAACTGACTAACTAGCTTTTTATTTCATATATTTTATGATTAAGTGTGATCAGCAAATAATACAACTAAAGCAGAGAAACAACATACTCTGACTTCTTTAATTATGATTCTGGCAGAACATAAAGAAAAAAAACCCCTCAGTTTGGCTCACTGTCACACATTTCTTTCTTAAAATCAAGCAGCACTCCTAAATCCCATACCAGCTTTGAGCATACCCAGTGCTGCTTTGGAAGGATCCTTTCCCCAAGAAGATAGCATCTTTAGCACTTGTCACTTAGGTCTTTTGCCACCCCTGATTTTTCCCATTCTTTATTTACCAAATAAACCACAATAAATGTTACCAAATAAAACCACCAAATAAGCCAGCACAACCAAATATGCTTCAACATGTTCTTGTTACCTGCTTATGAATTATTCTAACATGAAATACCAATTCCATATCCTAGTGTTTCCTATCCTACATGCTGTACAAGAAGTATAAGTTATTCACACTAATCTCTGATAATGTGACCTGTGCTAGAGGAATAAAAGCTCCAAGATCTGTGATTGCTACTCCTTCATTTTTTCCCCAACTGTGATTGCACTGCTTCAGTTCTGTCAGCAACATTTTCTTCTCCAAGGTAGTGCCTTTGATACGCAGTCTGATTTTCTCATGGCAACTTGTGTTTTGTCATCTTTCTGCTCATGCCAACATGGTCTCCAGGGCATTTTCACTGAGTTTCTAACATCTTTCCAAGATGGGGTCTAATTTTAAAATAACAAAACGATTCTTTTAGAAATTGCTCACATGTAGAGAAACCTAAAATAATAGATGTGATAAAGGCAAAATAGTATAAATCTGAAAAGGGAAATTCTGTTAAGAGTTTGCTTTTGCAGATTTTGTCAGTATTCATGTTTCCCAGGGAAACGCTACTGGTTTAAGTGCAGGAATTTATAATTTTCTGAAATCTCTGTGATAAATATGACAACTGACGCTTAAGGAATATCTATTACCCAACTCAAAGGAGATATTTTTGTCTTGAAATAGACCAAACAACCAGTAAAGCTTTATGGCTTCTAATCATGAATTTATTTTTCACCTTCTCCTTGAGGGACAACAAATACAGCCTTATTACCGAGAGGAGCAGCCTTTCCTTGGTGCGACAGATAAAGAATTTAATAATTTGTCTTGAGTTTTTTTCAAACATTCCTTATTGCTACGCTGACAGTAAAATGTCAAATAGGTCCTCAGAGCACGAATGTTATTCTACTTGTTTGTTTGCATTGGTGAAGAATGACAATAGAAATAGCTAGGTTTTGAACTTTATATCAACCTAAGCAAATAAATTACCCTTACATCACTGGGAGAGGAACTATTTCCAGAAAACCTGTATGTCAACACAGGTGAAAAAGGGGACAAATCTGAAGGGAAGAGGTCCCCCTGCCTTTCTCAAAGAAAAGGTCCCATTCCAGTATCATTACCCTATAATATGTTGACTACAGAGAAATACTCTCACTACTCAAAGCTGAGACAGGCACCCAGCTCCTTTCATTGGCGCTTCATGCGCAGCAGCACACACTACATACACAGGTACTACGTCTGTGACGCTGGGTCTTGCCTCAGCTCTGTCTCCCAGTCTTTGCTACCCATGGCTCACTCCATTTGTACTCTGCTTCATCAATAAGCATAGACAAATAGTTTGTAAACCAATTCTGGTTTAATGACATACAAATGATGCATTTTGGTTCCCAGGAGATGTACATGAACTGCCCCACTGACTTGCTGAGGTTTGCACAGAATCAACAGCACCTTCCCGGACTCCTTGGCCAGGCATGCTCCTCCTAGCCTTTTCCTCCTTCCCTTCTACTCCTCCAGTGCCTGGAGGTAAGGTGGAGTTTGCCAGCTTCTTGGGTGTTTCAATATTTTACACCTGTGTATTTAAAATTTTTGCAAAAAGCTGCTGAAGTTCACAAATATTGAGCCCCATGTTCAGTCTGCGTTGAGTCTCCTGTTAGAAGGAACTGTTTCACATGTCTGTTTCTGAGGTCATTTGGGATGAAAGAATACATTGGAAGGGAGAGAGAGCTGCTTCAAAAGGCACAAAGCTACTCCTTTGGGAGCACTGTTACCTGAGAAAGTCTCAGAAGAGAACAACAGTTCCTATTCAAGCAAGCTCTGGGCTCAGGTTCAGACACAAACCATAGCTTTAGACCAAGCCAGAGCACTGAGTCAGAACATAGCCAGATTCAGGAAAATAAGTTGCCTACAAATCTAGACCTGATCGTCATGGCTCAGAGCCTGTTTGAACACATGCTTCTGTCCTCAAGATTCATTGCATTATGAGCAAGCAGGATATAGGCAAGCAGCTGCAGGCTGCTGCGGAGTGCACTGGATCACGTGTGGGCAGAGGGACGGTGGCAGCAGCAGATGCTGCCACCTACCAAGAGCCCTTTATGCACAGGGCCCTGTCAATTTGCACACACATGCAAATACAAGGATACCACCTTTCAGTCAAGAATCCCTTGAGCCGGAGATTGCTGGAGGCAGTGCTGAAGCAGTGCAGCAGGAGGTATTGCTACCTTCACTTTGGTCCTGTACCCTCCCAAGAGAACTGCTACTGGTCACTTCTGGAAATTAGACAGTGGACCATGTGAAGCTTTTTTCTCCCTCAGCATGGCCAGTATTAAGTGCTGAAATGCAAACCCATCATTTAATATAGAAATGATCTGCAAAAAAGCATCACTGATATAATGAAGGAAGTATATGAAGGCCAGCTGCACAGGCTCTGCAATACTCTTTACACTACTGCCACGGGGATCTGGGGGAGTCTGACTCTCAGAAGTTGTCCCTCTGCCAGCCCTTCTTGGTGGCCTTCTTCCCATGAGAAGGGAGACTGAGCTGCACTCCAGTTATCCATAACTGCACCAGGGCCTGGTGGGAGCCTTGGCTAACCAGTATAAGTCAGAAGAGGCTTGGCAGGCTCGGCTTAGTACCGGCTTCTGCCTCCAGAATGATCTCACAGGGAGAGCTGAGGAATACTACTCCTCCCCCGCTCCCCACCCCCCCAGAAAAAAAAAAAAAAAAAAAAAAAAAGACAGGATGCATTTTCACACAATCTGATTTTCCCAAGGAACTACAAGCACAGCCTACTTGGCAGGGTGAATTATTGCTGTAAGAGGGCTTGTGCAGGTGGACAAACAATTCTGTCTTTCGAAGTGCACTTGAAATTCTGCAAAAGGCAGCAACTGCTCTTTCTGTTTCATTTTAGATGGACAAGATACTGTTTAGTAGCTGGTAGGTCTTGGAACAGCAAACTGGACAGCATATTCTTTACCACCTCACTTCAGCCCCTTTGTAAGGGAAGAGAAAGCTCTTCTGTTGTCTGGGTGACTCTCCCACCCATACCCCAGTGCTACATATGGCATAAACAGAACAAGGTCTTGACCTACAAGGGTTACCAAAATCATAGTTGTGACAACTGTGTCCATCCAGTCATTTGTAAGTAACCTTTTAAGGCAGAAAGTTATTCTACAGAAATAAACAGGCACTGCGGAACAGTTGTTACATGGCCACTATCTGCACAGTAACTGTGATATAAACTATAAGCCAAATGCTGGACATTGTTATTTTCCGCAACTATTAAAAAAATCCCCATTTTTAAAATAATATGCACTTAGAGATTAAGGTAAATTTCTGCATAGTGACAAGAGATCTTTATTTTCAGTGAAGTTGGAAACGGAAATGGAAAAAACAGTTTAGCAGACTTGAAGTTGTCCTCTTTGGTTTTCCTACTTTGTCAGCCTGATCTGAATCAATGCTAGTTTTTCTGCTGACTTCAGTGAGACTATGTCAGGTGCTCCGCATAGTGTCTTTTAGCTAAGTTAGTATTTATTTACCCCTGGTGGAAAATTTTAACTAAGGTGGAAGCCTCAGTGTTAACCTCAACATCCAGATCTAAACCGTTAAACAGGGATAGTGAGGCCTCCTTCCAAAGGTAAGTTTAGATCAACAAATGAATAGTGGTATGAAAGAGGATGGTACCACACAGTCACTATACTAATTACTACATTCTCACAGCTATCACTACCATTATGTGAAAATCCAGGGAATTGCCTCTGGGAATGAAGAATGCAACATTGCTTGTAGCACAGCAAAACTGAAAAACAAAGTTCCAGGGGAGTCATCCCTAGCAAACCTGTTTCTGAGATTACAGTTGAAATAACAGCAACAACTGGTAGACAGGCATTAATCAAGCTAGCAGATTTCTCTTAGTGCAAGTAATTAGCTACTCTGCCAGCTTCTAGTCTGCACTGGGGTTGTGATTGGCTGGTAGAAAATTTTCATGGCAGACATATGAATGTGTACACCCGTACACAGATCCTGACCAGATTATAAATTAGCTTTGCTGTAGAAGCTTCAAAGCATAAAGGCTGCCTTTAGAAAGGGAAATGCTCTGTACAAAGCCACTTAGTGTGATGTCTTGGTTCCATGGATGGCAATGGGATGTTTTCCACTTATTTTTACAAAGCTGGGATTTTACCTTCAATTTTAGTCACATGTATTCTCTCACCACAAGCCTAGTCTTCAGGGGGGTTTGAACATCTGTCAGATTCAAGTAGCAGAAAGAGACGGGCTGTTTTTTGCGCAAAGAACATATTTTTAATGGATTCTGCTACAGCCTAAATTAACCTCATAGCAGATACACTTGGGTATCAGCAACTGAAATAAGGGCTAGCTCTAATTTTTGGGTCCATCTGCAGCCCACACTTAATGTGGGGGAAGACTCATGGGAGTACACTTCCTCCGTACATAAAGTTACTCGTAGACACCTTTACTGAGCTAATCCCCCAATTTATTCCACCCTAAAGCATACTCCTGTGCTAAACCACAACACAAGAATCCATTTGATGTAGTGTACTGGCAGCCTGGAACAAAATGACTACAGAAGCATAAAAAGGAAGGGAAAAGAGAATACAAAGACAAATATTTACCCTCTGTGGGGCACATTCGCAGGACTAATAGTTCTCAAAAGCAAGTAGTACTTCTGAGTGCCCAGTTTAAGGCTGACAAAAGAGATCAAATTTCCGGAGGTCTGATGCTGAGCACTGTCAGAGACCTCGGATATTGTGCAGTTGGGATCTGAAAAGTGAGGAATTCAAAATCACTAGTTGCCCAACAGAAATGCTGGCCAATATTCATGAATTTGGTCTCATTCCTGATTTTCAAACCTCCAGCTGGGTTTATTTTTAAACCTGCTCAATTTCATTTCATCTGTTCCGATTTCTTGATCTGCTTTCTTGACTTCTTTCACTAAAGGAAAAGATAGATAAATAGCAAAGATGAGCGAGCTCATTTCACATGCAAGAAAACACAGGCTGTTGACAGTGTCTTCTGTGACTTCTGCATGCTTTTTTCTTCCTTTTGCTACTGATGTTGTTCAAGTGCTGGTTTAAGCAACCCATGTAGCTGGAGGAGAAGGTTCCTAAAATGCAATCCACTTCTCTGAGATTGCAAAGATGGAGGTACTTCCTATCGTAAAGTGCCAGTAATGTACAAAATGCTCTTCCCTAACTGTACTTCTGATGTATCAAAAAGTTTACAATTGAATTATTCAGATCAAAGGCTGTACAGGTCTTCTACCTCAGCAGCTTATATGTGTACATGAATGAGACAGTAGAAATAAAGTCAAAGGTCTGAGTGTTGCAAAACAGAGCTATTCAAGGACTTTTAAGTCTTCGCAAGACTGAAGCCTGACTGGAAAACCCAATGGATAATGGAGCCAGTAATTTCTGCTGGAAGGATTTGCAACTCATCAGAGTAGAGGAAATAATCTTTGTTGAGTGTTTTCTACAAACTATTCTGTGTGTCTGAGCTTTCAGTTAAGTAGACTAGAGGAAAAGTCAAGTGCAATTTCATTAGATTCATTGATTTTTTGTTTACTTTAATGGTCGATATAATTTGTAATTTTTATTTACAATGGAAAATAAAATAATGAATCAACCCGTAGCTACTTCCTTATGAAAAGAATATATTGTGTAGCAAGCCCTGTCTTCTTCAGTATTTGTAAAGCTTGGTAAGGCAGGGATTCATATGTATGTGCCTAATACCGCAAATACAAGAAACTGTGCTTTTCCTGAAACAACATGTATATATCCTATGAAAGCATGGACAGAAGAGAGGCTTTCTGGGGTGCATCAGAATCACTAGGAGGACCACCACTTGCTCCAGAATTTGAAACAAGTGTTTGTGGCACAGTGTCGTGCTGTGAGAGATGCCCAATCTAGACCTGCATAAGCCTGTTGAAGTACCAGCTATGCCTAGCTGTGTTAAAGGGCATTGTACCAAATGTAAAGAAGCAGCACCAGTTTCTGCCAGGCTCATATGGCTATTCTGCCTCTTCAAGGTGAACTTAATGGGACACTTTTTCATTTTAGAATTCTCCCTTTCTGGCTTGCTTCTTGAGTACCATTCACTTTCTGTGTAGTGGCACAATTTAAAGAGAGGGACGAGTGTCTTGCTTTTTCTCTACCTGACCTCTCCTACAGCATCAAGATTGGGACATTTACTGGGAATTGGTCAATGTGTGCATGAACTCTCTTCGCCTGGGAAGAACCCCAAATTCTAATTTCCTACTTCCATCACCTATAAGGATATTATCTAAAAGTACAAATCACTGTTACTGTCTCCTCTGACATATTTGCAAAAGAGTGACTTGGTTTGCCATAGAATAATTGTAAATGCAACATTTGGAGATGGGGGGCAATTTCAGATGCATGGTTTGGTATTACTGTGGCAACATTCATTGGGGGAGTCAACATCTTTTGTTAGATCAGCTGATAAGAGTTGGAAAAACACTGATGTGCTTAAAAATAAAAAAAGATAGGAGCCTTTCTGTTCATTCATGACAGGATTTGTGTCACTCTGGGACCCCACTTTACCAATAGCCTGTATGCTAACTGTAGGCTTTGGGTTTCTTTCTGATTCCATAAGACAAGGCCTTAACTTGTTTGTGCATAAATTTGTCCACATGGAACAACTTTAAAATCAGAAAGGAAAATTCATGGGAATGGTGAATACATTATGTTTTAAATTTCTTGTGCAAAACCAATGACACTTTATTTGTATTACTTTATTAGGAAGTAATAAAGGAAGACTAAAACCCTAGGGCTTTCCTAGTAATACTACTAGCTATAACACTGCTGATAACAAGCCCCATCTGATGATTAAGCCATTTTGACTGTTCCCTCCTTCCACCTCTTGCTCCCCTCCACACTCCCATATTGGCACCTGTAATTAGCTGTGGCCTTCAGCGATAACCATGGCCTCCCAAGGCGACCTTCTTCCCAGGGCTTTCAGCAGCAGTATCCACTTAAGGGCCCTAAGATCAAGTAATGAAGGAAATTTGTCCTGTCCATATAATAAGTAACAGATAATTACTCGGCACAGAGAAGGCAAGAGAGAGATCAGAGAAGATTAGAAGGCAAGTACTCAACACTGAAAGAATAGTCTGGGTCCAGCATCTCCATGAGAAGGGCTGGGAGCACAGAAGGAGGTTGTTGGGTCAACAATATCTACATAGCACTTCCCATCCAATAAGCCACAGCCTGTGCTTAATGCCTCATCTATCATTTCATAAGACTTGCTGTTAATTTCCAAGGAGTGAGTAATAAGAACAACTCCTATGTGTGCACACACCCCCACGCAGGCACACTTGAAAGGCAGGAGCATCCCTTCCCCATAGCTGCCCTGGAGGTGCTTCTTTTTAAAGAACCACACTGTGGGACATGTGGCAGTTGTAGCTGCTGCTGTGTGTGCCCACTGGCTTAACAGGATACAGCGCTTACAGGGTACAGCTCGTGGCCACATGTAGGCCTGTTAGTAATCCACAGAGAGAAGAGGAAATGGAAGGATATGATAAAGCACAAAAAGCAACTTAAAGCATACATGCAGCTGTGGGTTCTTGCTGCGCTAGGGTACCTCCATGCAAACCCTGCCTGCCCCAGCTTTGGGAAGTCAGGCAGAGGCTGAGGGAGCTGCTCTGCTTCCACAAAACATCCCCTGCCAAATGCGTGGGGAAGGACCTTTGGCAGTGAACACTTTATCAGCGGCGGTTGCTGCTGTGCCTGCAGCTGAGCCCCATCTGCCAGCGTGGCTGGCACAGCGTACCTGGGGATGGGAAGGCAGCACAGCAGGGCAGGGGTGAAGTGGAGCAGAGTTGCTCTGGAAACCTCTCAGACTTTGGCAGAGCTACCTGGATGACCTGCTGGGATATGGGATATCTGTGGCATCAGGGGACCTTTCCATCCTGCAGGGAAGCTAAATTCACCTGGCTTTTGAGAGTGCACCAGTCTTCAGAGCTGCCAGAATTAAAAATGCGTGGGGTTTAGTGCAAGAAACTTGGCTGCTGCCAAGCTCTAACGGGAAAAATCACACAGGGTTCTGGTATTTAATGATGGACAGTCTCCATATTCCCATTTTAACTGGAAAATGGTCACTTGGGAATTGTGGCAGATAGGCAGAGGCCTCTGGAGGAACACTGGGCTCTGTTACAGCAGCAGAAGGCTGAGAGTGCAATTGGAAATATGCTCTGCCCCACTCGTGTAGCAAAATCAGTCAGGTTGGGATGTAATCCAACATCCCCAAATCAGTGCCAT